>NW_027466474.1:18460000-19060000 GCF_050575085.1 Anarhichas minor
TGCGAGTACAACCAAAGCTACACTCTTAGAAGGCCCATCAGACTGTCTGACATTGATGTTTGCATTAATCTTTCATAAAGATACTGTACACGTAGTCTGATTCCTGCTGTGTTCGTTGTGCTGTTTAGGAAGAAGAAGAGGAGATCAAGCTGGAGATCAACATGTTGAAGAGTTATTCCCACCATAGGAACATCGCTACTTATTATGGAGCTTTTATTAAGAAAGGTCCTGCTGGACAGGACCACCAACTCTGGGTTTGTAAACCATTATATCTGTTATTACTATTGAGTTTTTAATGAATGTGATTTTGTTGTGTTGAATAGCTGCTACCCTTCTGGGTTTATCATGTGTGTTCTTTCATCATTCTCTCCTGAATCCCGGCTGCTTTGGCTGTTCTGACGTCTCCACGTGTCCCTCTAGCTGGTGATGGAGTACTGTGGAGCCGGCTCCGTCACAGACCTGGTGAAGAAGACCAAGGGGAACTGTCTGAAGGAGGACTGGATAGCGTACATCTGCCGAGAGGTGCTCAGGGTAAGCACTCACCGCAGCAAACACACACACACTATACACCTGTACTAGTTGTTATGGTAGAGGCCCTTCTTTAGTGCCGGTAAAAGCAGAGGCAGTAATTTGCATGTGGATGCAAACTGCAGGCGGGACGAGAGCCGCTGCAGTTGTATAAGAAACATGATGCTACTTTTAGTGAGGGACTCTTTGCCCAAACTTCAAAGAGAAGGAGCCAAACCGACGGCGATGCTCCTCCATGTTCAGGGATCAGCATCCCTCTTATGTTTTCCCGCTGTGACCCACGAGGGAACGGCTGATATGATTATTGTTTCATTCGTAAACTTGAAAGGCCACTCTAAAACATATGTCTGTAAGGATGTTATGGTTATCATTATGAGAGATCACAAGGTCCTGAGAAAGAATGCTTGCGCTGCGTTCTGCGTCGCGTTTCTGTGGCTCCAGAAACAAACCTACTCGTACACAAACTATATATCGACCTGCATCAACTCGGTTCCATCACATCTGATGCTGTCGTTATCAAGGCGAGGATGAACGTGAGAGGATTATTTTTGCGCTCTGGATCATCGCCCGAGTTTTCCCTGCTGCTGTCAGCCTCGCTGTCTCTTCATTGTTTCAACATCGCAGCGCACACACACACACACACACACACACACACACACACACGCACACACACACACACACACACAGACGCTGGTGAGGTCATTGTCTGAAATAAGATTCACTTCCTCTGTTTGTTTAACCTCCTTTGAAGAAGCGAGAGCACACACACATACACAGACGCGCACTCGTTCGAGCTGTGCCACTGACCGGCAGCCTCCGTGCTACTCGGTCACTCACCTACTTTAACCCTGTGAACCCCAAAAAACACCAGCGGGATCTAAACAGATGTTTTCTACCATCACCAAAACTACACCGTTTGTCCCAGCCAGAAGCTGTAAAAAGCATCATTATGGTCAGATTGTCATCTTTCCGATGGTCCTCGAGCACATCATGTGTGACGAAGGCTTACATCAAAACAAATCTGCCAAAACAAAGCTTAAAAATGTTGATATTTCATCAAAAACGTGAAACACATTAAATTCTGCGTAACTAGGATGCCATGATTGACTCGGCTGAGACCAGCAGGACAGAGATTCCTTGAAACCTTTCTTAAGCTGCAAGCTGCTGAACACAGTGCATGGAGGAGGGGACAGGTTGTCTAAATCACACCTGGAGCCTCTATTTATTTCCAGCATTGTCCACTTGTAGACACTTGGAAACATGTTAGATAAATATATTTAGCAATTTTTGTAAAAATGTAATTCCGCTTGTTTTTCTTTTTTATGATTTATGGCATATCTGAGTTCCCTCTTCTTCTGGCCATGACTGTGCTGTTTCCATAGAGGTGCAGGACTTTCATACTGCAGTGAACATCAAGGCCACAGAGAGTAAAATGTGACGGGAGCATAAAACGCTCTAACACCGCTTGGGGGGTCAGAGGGTTGAGCAATAGGAAGGAAAAAGCAGGGCAACAAAGTTGAAGTAAATTCTGCTCTTTGTTCGGCATTCCATTAAAAATAAACACATAATGCTTCTACTCTTTTAAAGCAATTGTGCCTTTATATTTATAGTGATAGTGGTCATCTGACTGTGTGTGTGCATATTTGTCTCCCAGGGTCTTTCCCATCTTCACGCCCATCATGTGATCCACAGAGACATTAAGGGACAGAATGTTTTGCTCACAGAGAACGCCGAAGTCAAACTGGGTACGACACATCCACACATGCACTGTGGTTTCTCAAGCACCATACACACCATCATACATACTGAGTCACACAAACGCCTCATAAAGAAGCAAAGCTTGTGGCCGCTCCGAGGACGTTAAGTCGTCCCACGTTGTTTTGTGTTTCAGTTGATTTTGGAGTGTCGGCGCAGCTGGATAAGACGATCGGTCGAAGGAACACCTTCATCGGTACGCCCTATTGGATGGCTCCGGAGGTCATCGCCTGTGACGAGAACCCCGAGGCCACATATGACTACAGGGTACTGAATTACACAGACACAGCGGGCGTTTCTGGCCAGCTTTAGGAATGCTCATCATCATTGTAGAGTACTAGACGTTTGACTCTTGGAAATTACATCCTGGATCTTGTCTCTCGCGCTACTCGCAAACCGTTTTACTGTTTGAATATAAAGAGAGAATGAAGAGAACTGGAGCTAAGCTTCACGTGTGCACCGGTCTCAACCTTTTCTCTTGTCTCTCTCGTTCTCAGAGTGACCTCTGGTCTTTAGGCATCACTGCTTTGGAGATGGCTGAAGGAGCCCCTCGTAAGTTCAACAATGTATTGATGTCTTTGAACAGTGACGTGTATTTCCACTCCCTTTTACCGTTCCTGTCTCTGACTCTATATTTGTATGCAGCTCTGTGTGACATGCATCCAATGAGAGCGCTGTTTTTGATTCCACGAAACCCTCCACCCAAACTCAAATCAAAGAAATGGTAAGCCTCACACATCCATACACACACAGCAGGAAGTGGAGGGCAGTGTTGAGGTTTTCTCCTGGTCTTTGTTTTGGGTTTCTTGCATCGGACAATCAGACAAAAGACAACGATGAAACTGAGAGCTCAAAGTCGCTGGCATTTTACATCTTACAACCTGTCATACATTTGTTCTCTTTGAGAATGGACACAATGTTGTGGCAGCTGTTTTTAAACCTCAAACCAGAGTTACTATTGACCCGTCTCTCTCTTCCCCTCCTCTGCCATCGCCCTGCCTCCTTCCCCTTACATAATGGATGAGCCCTTCAGATTGAACTGGCAGTTGAACTCATGCTGTCTTTCATTTAGTATTGATGTCATCAGAAACACTCGTTTGTAGGACAGCTTTGAATAGCTACGCAGAGCTTTCCACTCCTTTTTACCTCGGGCCTCCCGAAGGCGACGAGCACGCCGAAGACAGAGCAGCAACACACATTCCTGTTTCCTGTGTGAACGGAGCACGGACAACACGCCTCTCCAATCATAGGAGTGTGTCAGTCCGCAGATATTGCCCGAGTTAAACCTCAACACAGGATCGTCCTCGATAACATTTCAACAAGTGATAACTAGCTTGCATTCTGTAGGTGAGGTTATTTTGGTGGCATGTTTTAGAGGCTGTCTCTGATTTAAACAGGTTTGATTAGTTGACCTGCTGGTTTTCATATTGGTCCTCTACATTTCACTTTCCCTTGTTCTCTCTTGTCATAATGACTGCATATTTATTTAGTTTGCTCAGATGTGGCACTTTATAACTTTATACAGTTCTATATATACGTATATATATTTCCGGTTAGGGTTAGGGTTAGAACAGGATTATGTAATTGAAAGTGAGTTTAACTTAATCATGATCCTCTATCATGATGAAACTCTTGTCAATAAACATGCCTCAACCTCTGTAATGTAAAACAGATTTCTACTCTACTCTTTTACTCTGTAGGAATGTGCTAAAGGCTAACTTGGGGTTTATGATCAATCACATAAACTATAGTACATTACACAGATTATACTTTTTACAACTTCCTCAATCTGTTTCCACTCTGTTTCTTCCCTTTGCACTCCTTCGTTGGCCGTCTCTCTCTATCTTCCTGCAGGTCGAAGCGCTTCCTGTCCTTCGTCGATAGCTCTCTGGTCAAGAACCATCTGCATCGCCCCACCACGGACGCCCTGCTGAGACACGCCTTCATCAGAGATCTCGTCAACGAGAGACAAGTGCGCATCATGCTCAAAGATCACCTGGACAGAACCAGGAAGAAACGAGAGAAAGGTGAGGAGAAATGGACACAACAAGGTCTGTGGATTATCTTTGAGCACCACAAGCTGGAGCATCTAGTTAGGACTGGAAATGGACAAAATATCTCATATCCGGATCACAATGTATATCACGATATTGGATGTTTTCTGGTTATTCAATAAATAAACCTTTGCCCCTTACATGCCCTGGATTCAGACAGGCTGTTTATCTACATGCGTCAACGTCGTCTAGAACACAGTAGAGAGACGGGGGAGGGGGCTGGAGATTGTGGAGGAATACCTCCAACACTCACAAACTCACACTAAAACAATCAAGATCGATAAATAGAAGTTTCTACAAGTTCTAGAAGGGAATGTGTGTATTTGATTTTGGGGGTGAACTGTCCCTTTAAATCCAGTCTGCCATTATAGTTGGACCAAAGCCTGAACTGTGGGCAGATTTATTTTATTCACACTTGACTCACTCCAATTGATTCCAGTGAGTCAGTAATAAATCACTTCTTGTACTTCCAGCTGAATTATACAGCTGCTGCTTATGTTGGATGACTTACATTGGTGATGATGACGATGATGATCCTAGGGGATTGTCATGCCTCTGCGCCAACGACACAATATCCTAAAAAAACCATCTGAGGGTAATTTCCTCAAATTTGGCAAAAAAAGTCCACTTGGACTTGTTGGTCAAAGGTCGAGGTTACTGTCGGCCCCATTCTTGTGATGTCACCTGGAATGAATGCCTTTAACGTTGTCACAAGCATCCACCTGGACTCAAGGATGGACTGGTTAGATTTGGGTTTTCAAATGTCACTGTGACTTCACAAAACACGGCCGTAACTCAACAAGTCGTGTACGAATTATTACAACTTCACACAAACGTCTAATGGGGCCAAAATGATGAAGTGATGTCATTTTGGACAGACATGGATGTAAACTGCAGCTTGACATGTGAGGTGGTAATCCTAGCTGCCTGTGAAACTCAGAGGAGAAGGCCTGTCCTGAACACACACACGTGTTCTACAGTGAGGTGCTCCGCTCTGTCCTGCATTGTTGGAATCATTCAGGTGTTCGACAGCTGATTTCTCTGACAGCGGCACTCAAGGAATTGTAATACATTCTTTGGATAACTAACGACATTCCAGAGCATCTTACATTTTTAGAGGCCATTTCACAGAATAGATGCTCCATTATGTCTCACTAACTCTCTGCATTAGGGGGGTTTCCTGCCGCTCTTACTATCCACACTCTTACGCTGAGAGAGCCAACCAGCTGTGATAAAGGCCCAGCAGCTGCCTTTCTGCTAATTTATAGCGCACTGTTCATGGGAATGTTTCATTGGGGCGCTGGTGTTACCCACGATTAACACAACTTCTTTTGCATGAATTATACTTTATTCATTTAGCTTAAGTAAAGCCAGCCTGTAACACGTAAACCTGTCCACTGTTAATGCAACGCAGTGCAACCAAAGATAGGATTTCAGGCAAGGAAGTGCTGATTCAGTTCTGAAGGTTTTTGAGATGAATGTTGATGTATCCGTATGATTAGACCTCTAAAGATGCAGTCCATACACCACCACTGGTTATGTCAGATATCTTAACTGAGTGGAATACAGAGGAAAGGGCCACAGCGAGACGGCCGGACAAAACGAGCAAGAGAGCGAAAAGAAGGAGAATGTTGGGTCGGGCGTAAAGGCTGCACAAGCTTGACCTTTGCTTTTCTACGCCATTCAGTCAGGAAAATGTTTTACAGGAGGAGGAAGAAGAGAGACAGGAGGAGGGACGTAGAGACAAAGAAACAAGAGACACATTATGGAGAGGGAGGGGAGGAGAAGTTCATCCCCATCCTGTTCTGAAAAAGAGTTCTACTCTGGATGATGTGCTGAATATGTGATGGCAGTCAAACTGTGAGAAAAACAGCTGGGGGGGGGGGGGGATAGATATTTTACCACTTCGCTCCTCTTTTGTTCTCTGTTTGTGTTGATATTCGAGCAGTGTGAGACGTCCTTGTATTGTCCGTTTATTCATCTTCATTTGGCAGACTGAAAGACAGAGGGACAAGAGACAGAAAGAGACAGTGATAACAATGGAGAGAAAGAGGGAGAGAGAGACAGAGAGAGAGAGAGAAAAGCTGAGAGGGGAAGGAAGGAGGAAACAGAACGGCCATCTGGTTCTAATCTTCTGTTAGCTTATAAAAACACACTAATGACTGGTAGACTTTCTGTGTGTGTGTGTGTGTGTGTGTGTGTGTGTGTGTGTGTGTGTGTGTGTGTGTGTGTGTGTGTGTGTGTGTGTGTGTGTGTGCGTGTGCGTGTGTGCGTTGATTCCCTAGCCAAAGATTGTCTGTTTTGAAGAATGAATCCCCCCCCCCCCCCCCCCAAAAAAAAAGGAGGGCACTTCTTTCTCAGTCAGCGTAAGCAGGCGTTAACCCTCAAATCACTCTTCCCTCCTGCAGCTTTTGGCTCTGAAAAGACGTGACGCATGACATCACAGCCACAGAGCAGAGATTTCCTCTGTCCGCTGCAGCAGCACAATCTGTCAGCGGTCCGGAACAAACACACCTTTCAGCGTGTTAATGGCAACACATGGCGAGTCGAGTAAAACGTAGAAGTTAGCCCGAGCTGCTTTCACACCATGTGTTGGCCAAATGTTGTCACGCTAAGCTCTATCTGGCCTTTAGACAACACGCCCTCTGGAACAGTTGAACTGTGCACTGATTGTGGTGTAGAAAGACTTTCCAATCCAAACTATTAGGTGTTGTGTACATTTAAGATCAGTGATGTGTGTGGGCAGGGAAAGACGGGTCCCATAATAGGAGGCACATGTTGAAGAGAGAGAGAACACTCTTTTGGTGAATGCATTGGGTCAGGATTGAGATGAGTCAGCGGTGCTGTTTTGAAGCCGTGGTGTAACTCTGTCCCTCACTTTCTCGCTGCCCGAGTTCGCCCACACTGTACTTTTGTGTGGCTTCGATAATGACAAAATTGCTGCTGGCGGTAGACGATGAAGGAATTTTGAATGAAACGGTGGTCGGCTCAGAATAGCCGACCAATAGTAATGGGGAACCAGAGAAGAAGACCCGCACCGGTGCAAACACGCCGGAGGCCTTCACTGAATGTTTGGAACAGAAAACCTGTTACAATGGAACGAAGGTTAGAAGGTTGAATAGCCTGTAAACACCTTGATTTAGCATTTACTCAAATTTGAATTTAGAATGTATTTTATTTGTTACGTACATACATGAAATTTGACCTCTGCATTTAACCCATCCTCAGCATTTCTGAGCAGTGGGCTGCTGTGTAGCACCCAGGCTTCAGTGCCTCGACAGGAGGAGCCGGGGATCGAACTGCCACCCGTTCTAATCCCTGAGCCACACCCACATTCCTTTAAATGCTACATGTTGACATCTTTCGATCCGATATTTCAATTTGCGATTATCATCATAGTTGCAGATCAATTTTTCTTTGGCTCAACCTAGTGTTCCAGCAGTAACAGCTATCTAAATAATCCAATAATACCTGCAAGGAGATATTTGAGCTTATTGTTTTAATTGCATGATATTAACCAAATATCACTAATATTCTCTCTGTTTATCTCTCAGAGGGTCCGGAGTACGAGTACAGTGGCAGTGAAGAAGAGGATGATGAGGTGACAGAGGAGGAAGGGGAGCCCAGGTAAAAGCCTTTTCACACTAGGCAAGAAGCGATCGAACACAGGATGTATGATGAAAGACCGCACACTCATGGACGCTCAATTAGTCTGGATAAACACACAGACCTGTGTATCATTATCATTGCTTATCGCTACCCCTCCCTCTGCTTAAGTGCTGCTCACATACAAAGATAATGAATCCCCACAGGGCCGTGTGTGTGTGTGTGTGTGTGTATGTGTGTGTGTGTGTGTGTGTGTGTGTGTGTGTGTGTGTGTGTGTGTGTGTGTGTGTGTGTGTGTGTGTGTGTGTGTGTGTGTGTGTGTGTGTGTGTGTGTGTGTGTGTGTGTGTGTGTGGAGACAGATGCACAAGCCTCTCAAACAGCAGATGGCACTCTGAACCAATCACTTTCTCCCAGGATGTGTTTGTGTGGCTGTGAGCATCTCATTGGTGAACTGACAGCGATCCTCCAGTGTGCTTCAGATCATAACAGTCAGTTATTGTGACTTGGACACTTTTGCTCCCTCTCTTGCAGCTCCATAGTGAACGTTCCGGGGGAATGGACGCTGAGACGGGAGTTTCTTCGTTTGCAGACGGAGGACCGCGATGGGGGGAGAGAGGGAGGCCACGGGGGAGGCGGGGGTCAACAAAGGCAACAGGTAGGCGTCGAGTTCATGTGCAACCTTTTACACATTCATCTGTATTGTAGTTATATACAGTAAATTACAATGATGCCAAATATGCACCGAGCGATCGGCCACCGGTTAAAACTGTTCGGTTGTCAGCTGACCGGCAATGACCAGTGACCGGCCAATCAGTCTCATTTATACACACACACACACACACACACACACACACACACACACACACACACAGAATATGTCGTGTTGAGTGAGAGAAGGTCCTGTAACTTTGTGCAGTTTTGGAGGAAATGATTTAATAGTCAATGTTTTCTGATTAACATACAATTGACTTTCAATATTCAATAAAAGAAAAGTTACAAAAATGTTTGTATATGCTGTCAATTAAATTTCTTAGGGAGACAGAAATTCCGAAAAGATCAGAATCGGGTGATCAGACTGCATTATTCATATATTCATATATATTCACTGGTTCCAGTGTGAGGATTTTCAGTAAGTCGTTGGGTTTTGGACATCACAAGCAGATCATAGACATCCCTGCAGGCTCTAAAAACTGTGAATGGCATTTTTCCACTTTTACAAATGATAGACTAAATTATTAGCAATCAATCGAGACAATAATTGGCAGATCAATCAATGGTGATAGTGATAATTGGTAATCGCAGCCCTGATTATTATCATTAGTTGTAATAGTGATGTAGTCATACAGTAGTAGTAGCTGCAGGTTGTGCTTTCAGTGCAGCAAGTTCAGGTTCCTGAACTCAAATGGGAAAAGTCATGACAGCAGAGTGACCACCACAGTGTCCACTCTGAGCTCTGATCCTATTTCACACTCATTAGACCTTCAGTCCTCTTAAAGTTTCAAGTGTAACTGGCTCATATCACAGTTGGACCAGCAGGCCATTTGACCCCGTTTCAAAGCCAAGTTAACGTAATATATTTCACCTTTAAAACCTGTGTTGTTTTCCTTATCTTGTTTGTAACTACGATGGGATGATGCTTCCTGCCTAGGCGCTGCAGCAGCACAGGCAGCAGCTGGCGGAGCAGGAGCGATACAAGCAGCAGCTACTGGCCGACAGACAGAAGAGGATCCAACAGCAACACGAGCAGCGGCAGAAGTTAGAGGACGTGAGTGCTGCTCATTCACACCTTTCTTCTGTGTTCGCTCAGCATTTACTGATGAGGAAGCAGAAGATACAACAAGAAGCACCTCAGTGTCACGTGCCGTCATACTTACTCTGCTAACCATTCTCACAGAGCCTTCAGCCTTTCTATGATATCACGTGACCCCACAACAACTGTTGTCACTATGTTGATGGTCTGTGTTACTGCAGTTTGTGCTTGTTAAGAATGTCAGCTGAATGCCTATCAATAGAATATATTGGCACCATGTGATCAAATACCATTCACACTTCTAAATATTGTAAATGATGTCGACTCAATGTCTCTATTTGCCGTTTCCAGCAGCAGAGGCGGCAGCTGGCGGACTGCGCCTTTCAGTGGGCGGAGCTCCAAGAGATCTTGGTCGGGGAGGAGTCGGATCTCCATGACAACAGAATCTTATTGGATGAGAGAAACAGGAGGAGCGACAGGAGACAGGTAAAGACATACCTCTGGTCCGGTAGATGCTTTGGTGTGATGACGTAATCGTTACCAAGTTGGTTTGTGCTAGTTTGTAGAGCCTCCGCGCCAGAGTCATCATGTTTTAGGGTCGTCCGACCGCCGGGTCTATTATCACAAACGCAAGAATCTCAGAAACGCCTTGTGTGAATTTCTTCAAATTGGCAACAAATGTGTATTCGAGGATGAGCTGATCAGATTTTGGTGGACAAACGTCATTGTGACCTCACAAAACAGTCGCTAACTTTGTCAGTCTGCTCTTTAGTGCTGGCAGGAAGTGCACCGTGGGTTTCTCAGAACCTTTACACTGAAAGCAGCTGCATGCTGCGTCTGGACCCAACCCCGATGAGAGCAGTAAGAGTGAACCAGTGTAGCGTTAGCTTAGTTTAGCGTTTATCCTTAGCACGCGTGTCAGAGAATGACGTAATCACAGCCGTACGCTACGCAAGTAGTCGCGGCGCTTCGTAGTGCACCTCTGAATGTTTGTAACTTGGCGTGTGCGATCATGTGACTGTCACAAATATTTGACTGATAAAAACTCTATTTACATATACATGTTTACATTTAACATCCATTTCACATCAAACAGGCGTCTTCCCTCTTGAGGAATGAAATACATATAAAAGACGGGGTCCAGATATAGAAAAGAAGTGATAACTTCACTGCTCGTTCAAAAGGTTTAATAAACTACTTGGAGATTGAATTTGCTTTTCTACAGTTTTGTGTTTGAAGAAGATGGAGCTGCTCTAAAAATAATATTTTACTTTCTTAAAAGTTAATTCACAACATCAGACAAATCTTTCGGAGATTAAAAATCATTTTAAAGAAAGACAGACAGCTCTCTCCACTATATCACAGAGTCCTCTCTTAGTCATTCATTTTAACATGGAGGTAATGAATCTATCCCACACGCCAGTGCGTTTCAATAGGTGTATATTAACACCCAGGAGCAGGTTAGGAACTGTGATTTCTTCATGTAGAAGACACTGTATTTCAACGCTGTTAATACCTGTCTACTTACATTACATGTCTATCTGGTGTGCCTGTGTGTGTGTGTGTGTGTGCGGCAGAGAGCTATCTGTGCGTATTGGGTTCTGATTACACAGATTGCCTCTAAGTCGTTAAGTTCAGGCGCACTTAATGGATCTATCCGACGCTTCATTATGTTTTAATTCATCTGCATTTAATTATGTGACGGGTTCAGTGAGTGCGTGAGATGTCTTGTATTGTGTCAGATGAGGAACTTGTCTCGGTGCAGCGGTTCCGATCGTTTCACGCGTTGATTGATTTGGCAAGCGTTACACAGTATATCAGGGGCGTGTCGGAGGCTTAGAGATGAGAGACGTGGCCGTGTGCGGGGATGGAGCCGTCGCACTGTAACCCCAGCGCCCTCACCCGCTCTGGTATCATTTGAAAAAAGTGGGTTGTTCTCCAGTTCAAAAAGAAGTCTGATTGTATAGAAGTCTATGAGAAAATGACTCTACTTCTCTCTTGATTTATTACCTCAGTAAACATTGTAAACATGAGTTTATGGTCTCAATCTCTAGTTTCAAGTCTTCTTCAATACAGCATGAAGTTCATTTAGTAAATGATGGTCCATTTAGAGTCAAACAGACCATAAAGCAGGGCATGCTTTAGGGCGGGGCTTACTGTGATGACAGCCTTATACGGCGTCTCTACGTCACTCCTCCACCGACCTAATATGGTCACTTCGGTTTACTGGTTGCAAAAAAACTAGATGGCGACGGCAAAAATACTGAATTCAAAGCTTCAAAACCGCAGTCCACAACCCAATGGGTGAAGATGCCCTCTTCTTACCCACAGTCTATGGGTCTAACCTTTGTCAATGCATTCTGGAAGATGCTCCCGCCTCCCGTGACCCTGAACACGTTACGTGAGGTTAGTAAACAGATGGTTGGTCATGTGGCTAAAAATGTGTCCTGCTGACTTTGGTGAGTTGTCCTCTCGCCCCACCGTGAGGGGGACATTTAGAGTGGAATGTGTCCATCGATTGGATGCATCGCCATGAAGTGTGTTACAGATGGTCATCACTTTCATCATGTGTCAAAATAATTCTCCAATACGCAAATATTAGCATGCCAACACGATGGTGGCCATGGTAGACACTATGCCTGCTGAACATCAGCATTGTAACAGTGTTTAAATCCTTGTTTCATTTAAATGACTCATTCATTCAACAGGTTACTCTGTGATATTCAGGAGATAAAAAGCAAAACGTTTCTGATGTATAGAGACACATGGTTGGCTGATACATGGTGTGAACGAAAGTTCCAAACTGATTGTCTCATAAAGAATATCTACCGTGTAAAACTTTATGTGAAATATGTTTCAAACTAAACGTGCACAGCTCCACTCATTAGCCCTGGAGACCACTCCAGAGGATGCACAGGCTTGTTCTGTGAGCCAGGTGAGAATGAGGTGTACGTCTTGTGTTACTGTCCTGTATACGAGGACATAGAGGAGTTACTTCAAAGTAAAATGACCTCCATTTATGTTGAGTTGTTTTTGCCTCGACGACGATGAAAAACTTGCGTTTTGCTTCAGAAAGGAGACCGTTTTTAAGGCTGATTATATTTGCCAGGCTTGGGAGAGAATGTTTACGACCGAGTGGTAAAATATCTTGTCATTTTTATAATGTTATGAAATGTTTGACCAGTACAACGTTATTGTCGGTGTCTTGTCAAATCATGAGGGTTTGGCACTGAAATCAATCCATCAATCCATCAAGTATTGAGCTGAAAGAAGGCTCACAGAGCTGCTGGTCTACTGTAAACCCTCACTGTAGGTCTCTGTGGGGGCTCGTAGCTCCCAGTGGCACCAGTGGCAGCGAGTAGTAGAGTGTTTGTAGTCGGCAGCTCCCAGGTGAGAGTATAGCTGCTCCGATGAAAGGAGTGATGATTGATGATTGGGTTCTCCGTTGCCGATATGAAGGCAATTTGAACTAAGGTACTATCAGAACTGAGATATGATGAGAATAATGTGGAGACCCTGCGCGCTACTCTGCATATAGAGATGTGTCTGGTGGAGCGGCATGTCCGCCCGCTGAGCCCCGGTAATCAGTTACGAGTGGCTTTCTAAATCATTAATTACAAAGCAGTCTGCCGTCTGGTTGTCCACGGATCTGACACCCAGCCACGACTCTGCTCCGCACTCCATACGGGTAATTAACGTTAACGATAGGATTTGGATTGTGATATTAAAGAAAAGGGAACATGATGCTCCAGCACCGATACACAGACTTTGTCATTGTTTGAATACAGGAGACCATTTTTAAATGTTTCAATAACGAGCCCAAACTCTTTTAGAAATGTTTTTTCACATGCCTTTAACTTAATTGCAGAAAGCTTAAATGTTGAGTTATTTTCAAAGCTCCTTCAGACACTTAGCTAAGTGATCTGGAGTCACCACGACTGGACGATATCCGGAGCCCTAGCTCACCTCGGACTATGGCTGAGGCTGCCCCCTCTTAGTCAGTCAGTCGACAAAGATGTCTTCAGTCCATTAGTTCTTCTGATGCTTTTTCATGCTGAATGACTTATTTCTAAGAACCGTGTGAGCTTATCTCTGGTAAACACAAGATTTAGAGTGGTGCTTTTGTTTAGTGGAGGAACTCAGTTCTACAGATCTGTTGATTTAAATCTCAACTAATTGATTAAGCAACAACATGGTGTAAGTCAACTAAGAAGTTCTTTAGTCGAGGAATGCAATAGTTATGAATCAAATGACACTTGGGTTTGTCATCAAGCTCTTCAGCTCTGTTTAGCGTGACCCTTCAGATCCAAACACACACAGTTTAAAGGCAGCTAATATTTCAATAGAGTATATTTAACATTGTTAATGTGAAAAGTTGGGACAGTTGGGACTAATTAGACATACATAGGCTTTTCCAGGAGAAATTCAAAAAGAGGTCGTGATGAAATATTTAGAGTCGAGGGCGTCGGCTAAAAGCTCCATGCCATCTTGCACACTCTGAATATTTTAGTTCCCACCTCTCAGAATTCTGCTCAAGACCTCAGTGTACCCTAATTAAAGTAAGCCTCTGTGTGTGTGTGTGTGTGTGTGTGTGTGTGTGTGTGTCTTCAGCAGGACCAGGCAGGCAGACAGCGGTGTGCCGATGTGTCAGTAAGGCCTCTGGACTCCGCCGCAGAGCAGGTAACAAACCTTCACTCTACGCTTTTCACTCCTCATTCATTCTTCCATTTTTTCACACGGGTGAGGCCAGGTGGACTTTCTTTTGAAAGCTTCTGAATCCGTGGGTTCCGGGCAGTAACGCACGTCATGTAGGACTCCGCGATGTGTGTGTGTGTGTGTGTGTGTGCAAACTGCTAACCTCTCAGGTGGACGTTCTATTTGATTTGTCTCATTCTCGTAGTGATTGTCTCCTTTTTTGGGGGGGTTTGTTTGTTTCTCTTTCTATGACTGCTACACGTCTTCCGATGTTTGTGTTCTTCCCATTCAGCCTCAGACCTGTTAACGCTGAGTCAACAAGAAGCAGAGTGTGTTTGTGTGTAGGCAACAATGGAGTGATGGAAACTATTTCATATATGACTGTGCGCCGTTTCAATGAGCGTGAAAAAGATGCACAAGTGAAACGATTAATTGCTTGTATAATTGATTAGTCAATTGACATACATTTTTTTAAATCTATATAAGATAATTTTATTGTTTAAGTAATTTCCCAAGCATGTCAAACCATCTCAATCCACCCTCTTAACTGTGAGAATCTTTTTGTTTGTCTTCTGTGATGGTAAACTCACAACCTCAGGCTTTTGGACTGTTGGCCGCACAAAATGAGACATTTCAATTTCTGGTGGGGCTTTAAGACTTAAGACTTTATTTATCAAACGACTAATCGGTTATTGTAGGACATATTCTGCTTTATTGATATTAAAAGGGAGAAGATAATTTTGTAGGACTTGTTTAGTGATGGAGAGAAAGAGAAAAGAAGTAAGAGACGACAGCTGTTGTCCGTCACTGAGCTCCTATAGATGAGAGGAACGGAGAGAGGTGAAGAAGACGTGACTATAAGACACTACAGTGGAGCATGTCAGAGAACTAAAGCTACTGTACGTGTGTTAGTTATAGAGAAAGACAGCGTGTGACATTCCTGAGAGAAGTTCATCATTGAAGGAGGCACAGACAGGTTGTGATATGTACTACTGTCCCAGCAGTGTCCCACCCTGACCAGCTTTTAAGCCAGAGGTCATCCCGGCGTGTCAGCACCATCCCTCTCCATCTCTCTCTCTGCTGATCTCCCTCTCCTCACTAGTTGTTTCCTCCCTCGGTCACAGCGTGTAACACCTTTGGTTTCTTGCGTCTCTCTCTCTCTCTCTCTCTCTCTCTCTCGGTGTTCCCTCCTAAGTGTGTCTTATCTAATCTCAGTGGGTGTTTCAGACGTACACATTCACCAAACATGTCTCTATTCATTTCATCCTCTGATGTTGTTGTGGATGGGTGGTAGAATGAGAGTTGCTCTTGTTTATTAATCCTTAGCTTGTAAGTTCATACTAATAATAGAAAGGGAGGAGTATTAATACAGTGGTGAAGGAATATTTCTTTTGGACCCTTCACAGATGGATGATTTAGTTTAACTCTCAGGGATTTCTCTAAAGATTACTCTTCATTTGGCTCTGGATTTTAAAAGAGTTGGGGTATAGAGGTGATTTTTAATATGCAATAATTCCAGTCCACTACTGTAACGTGGATGTTATTTTTTCTTTGGTGAGTTTTGTTCACATTTAGTGTGTATTTTATACTCATCCACCTTATTGTCACATAGTTAATACCTCAGTGAATCGGCTCAGCTGTTTGACTTCACTTCTTATCATTTGTTATCAAGTCCTCTATTGTTCATGGAGACATGGAGGCTCTGACATTAAGCTTTGTCATGCACCAGGTAGCTGAGATGTTTCACTTGCCCGATAACCCAACTTACATGTACGAAATGTCAAATGTAGGCTTATTAATAAATAAATAAAATCAACAGAGATGACGACAAATGGACAGAATAAAGCACCATCAATGTTCTCTTTTTACCTGTTGTTATTGTCATCTACAGTAGGTATTGGCATGAAACCACATAATTATTAGGAAACAAATTGAATATTTATTTAAATATTTGCTTTCATCTCACATTATTTTGGGGTATTTGTGGTTCTACATATATATTGTAAGCTGGTGATCTGTATATTAGCTCCTAATAAAGACGACACGCCCGATCAGACTACTGCATGAGACATTTCACAGAGTGTACTTGCCCCGGGCAAGCGTTAACGTTAACATTTAAATCAGCTTTAATATCAGTGTGTGTCACTTAAACTGTAAATTATGTAATTTAACATTAATTAAAACATCATCTTTCATCGTTTTTTTTTAATTGTTAATCGCTCTGTAAGTTGCCAAATAGAGCAACGAAGCATTCTTATTCCACTCAGCATTCTTTAGTGGTAATGTAGACGGTACGTGGCGTGGAGGGTTTTGTACTGTAGTTGTTCCACCATGGCTAAAGGGCTGTTGTTACTTGGTTCGTGCAGTATGTTGAGTTTTCTGTCTGTGTCCTCTCATTCTCAAGAAACAGCATTAAATAATAGCAATCGCAGCCAGTGTTTCTCTAAGTTCTAGTGGTGTGAGAGGAACGACGTGCTCATGATAGTGACCATCAGAGAGGCTGGAGAGTCCTTCAGAACTGTTACCTGTGTTGCTCTTCTGTGTACTATCCTTGAGGCTAAAGTTCACAAAAGGTTTGTGAATAAATAAATGAGACAAAAAGAACCCGCGTAGCCCACAAAGGGTGAAACGCACCCTTGACTGCGTATCCATACTCCTGTGCTATTTGCACACATTTAAATTAGGTTAAGTGCATTTTTGCATTGGTGCAAAATTGCCCCCTTTTCTATGCAAATGAGCTTAAAAAAAGAGACAAATTCATCAGATCAGCGCTAAAAGCCACACACAGCTACAGTGACATCAGCAGCGTCTTCAGAGGGTCGGGGGGGCTGAAGCACACACATGCTGACACGGGGTCTCTCTTTCTCGTGAGGCGGCACAATTATTCAAATATGAATTGAGATGGCGATTTGTCCCTCCCACAATTGAATGAAAGTGATCGACTGCGATAGTAACGTTTAACATTGCCGGCTCTGCTCACTGAAAACTCCACTGGCTGTAACAGCGTTCCCTCTCTGACATTCTTCTTACTGTGTTCTTAGCGTGGAGGAAACGTTAGTACTCCACATTGATCATTGCAATCACACGCTAACAACGGCAAAGTGCAGCAGAAGTGAATTGGCCTGTTTCCGCTGTTATATTCTTTATATATCTTTTGAGAATTTTGACCTTGAGGTGGAGCAGAGTATACGCTATTGATCCATTCTTTGTGAACTAGTCCCTGAGGTGCAGTGTCTTGCATTTATATTTATATATTTATCCCAAAATATTTTATAAAAAGGACTACTGCGTAACTTTATATCCTCTGGAATGTTTAGGTAAGTCTAACTCTCAGTCAAGGTGCTGATCATATCCCGGCTGTTGGCTCTGTTGCAGCTGAAGACATGAGTTGTGACATGTTGTGATTGTCCATCCAGAGCAGCAGCTGTTGTCAGCGGTGGACTGATTCCTGTTTTCTCAATGTTTTGTGTTTGTCTGCGTTTGACTCCAAATGAGTGAATCAAATCACCTCCTTTCTCATGTGCTTCTTCTGATGTGTGTCTAGACAGGCTTGATGATGCAGCATGTGTTTTACAACCGTGGGTTTGTCTTGTCACTTTCTGCTCAACCTGGGAGTGTCTATCTACATCCACAAATAGTTGAACTTACATTGAAGTGAATTCAACTATTTGTCATACATGATACCCCGGTAATTCGAGCACACTCTCCGGTCCCCCTTTTTGAAGATGGGAACCACACTACTCAGCCTCCCGGGGAAGGCTTATGCCAGGGTGCTGGAAAGGAGGCTCCGACCGCTTGTCGAACCTCAGATTCAAGAGGAGCAGTGCGGATTCCGTCCCGGCCGTGGAACAGTGGACCAGCTCTTTACCCTCGCAAGACTACTGGAGGGGCTCTGGGAGTTTGCCCAACCAGTCTACATGTGCTTTGTGGACTTGGAGAAGGCTTTCGACCGGGTCCCTCGGGGGATCTTGTGGGGGGTGCTGCGGGAGTATGGGGTGCCGGACCCGTTACAACGGGCGATCCGGTCTCTGTACGACTGCAGTAGGAGCTGTGTCCGCATTCTCGGCAATAAGTCAGACACGTTCCCGGTGGGTGTTGGCCTCCGCCAGGGCTGCCCTTTGTCACCGGTCCTGTTCGTGATTTTCATGGACAGGATATCTAGGCGCAGCCTGGGGGCGGAGAACGTCAGTTTCGGGGGTCTCGGGATCGCCTCTCTGCTATTTGCAGATGATGTGGTCCTGTTAGCCTCCTCGGATCGTGACCTCCAGCATTCACTGGGACGGTTTGCAGCCGAGTGTGAAGCGGCGGGGATGAGAGTTAGCACCTCCAAATCTGAGGCCATGGTGCTCTGCCGGAAACCGGTGGATTGCTCCCTCCAGGTGGGGACGGAGTGCCTACCTCAAGCGAAGGAGTTCAAGTATCTCGGGGTCTTGTTCACGAGTGAGGGTAAGATGGAGCAGGAGATCGACAGACGGATCGGTGCAGCTGCAGCAGTAAAGCAGGCGCTGCACCGGACCGTCTTGGTGAAGAGGGAGCTGAGCCGGAAGGCAAAGCTCTCAATTTACCACTCGGTCTACGTTCCTACCCTCACCTATGGTCACGAACTCTGGGTCGTGACCGAAAGGACAAGGTCGCGGCTACAAGCGGCCGAAATGAGTTTCCTCCGTAGGGTGGCCGGGCTCAGCCTTAGAGATAGGGTAAGGAGCTCGGTCATCAGGAGGGAGCTTGGAGTCGAGCCGCTACTCCTTCGCGTCGAAAGGAGTCAGCTGAGGTGGTTCGGGCATCTAATTAGGATGCCTCCTGGACGCCTCCCACTGGAGGTTTTCCAGGCACGTCCAACTGGGAAGAGACCCCGAGGAAGACCCAGAACACGCTGGAGAGATTACATCTCCCAGCTGGCCTGGGAACACCTCGGGATCCCCCAGAATGAGCTGGAACATGTTGCCGGTGAGAGGGAGGTCTGGGTCGGCCTGCTTGCCCTGCTGCCACCGCGACCCGACCCCGGATAAGCGGTGGAAAATGGATGGATGGATGGATGGATGTCATACATGAACGGTCGAGGTTTAGATCATTCCTCCACATTATTATTACAATTACAAATAAATCATCATCCGCACATACAGTAAAGGACAATTCTAAAATGATACTAAGTTGAAAACTAATACTTCCTCTCAGTATTAATGTTAAATGCTTTATTTTCCTGACATTGGTCTCAAGGTCCCCTCTTGAATGAGATGTAAATCCTGATGAAATGTGCATGTACACAGTCTACATGTACGTTATTTCACACAGACACTCCCAGGCTCCGTCACTGTCTGTCTGTGCTTTTCATGTCTGCGACGTAGAGAGCCGCGGCTCCGAACCAGCTGCTTCAGCACAAGGCCCCGCTCTCCCAGCCTCCGCCCTCCCAGCCGCAAGCCAAGCCCCGGCCTCTGGCTCAGCATCAGCAGCCCTCGGCGGGCCGGAGATACCACCGCACGCTGCCCAAGGACCAAACCCAGCTCCTGTCGCTGCAGCACGACCACAGGCACAGGGAGAGAGAGAGGCAGAGGCAGAGGGAGAAGCCCGTGGCAGCCGTCCAGAAGCTAACGGCTGACAGTGGGAGCACGGCTGCTGCTGCTGCTGCCGCTGCTGCTGCTGCTGCCTCTGCTGCCTCTTCCTCGCCCAGCCGCCCCACAAACAGCCAGCGCTCAGCGGTAAAACCCTGCCTTCCTCAGCTGTCTAGCCTCCATCACCTCTACACCCCACATCTCTCAGTCTGTCTCTCTGTCCCTCACTTTCATGGAGTTTGACAGTTTATTCTTTGATTTCATTTCTCACATTTTTATTTTTACAGATTTTTTTCTTGGTAAGTTATTGCCATGAAGTTTTGACAGTTTTTTTCAGCTTCATGTGTTGTGTTTTTTGTTTTGTTTTTCATGCCTATGCATGGTGGCATATGCAGACTATTTGTACAAAAATGTGGTTCTGACATGTGGTTCAGCGTCGTAGCTTCTATTCTTAGCATGGTGGCTAAACCACACAGGAAACAGACCAAAGGTGCCATTTCTAGAAGAAGACATTTTTAAACAGCCAGTCAGATGGCTGACTAAGGTCTACAAAAAAAAAAAAGGTTTTATTCTGTAATGTTTTTTTATGTGACGATTAGTGGCCCTCTTGTCATGTCGGGGCCAGTACAGTATGTGTACTGCTTCTTAAAAATGGTATTAAGAATGTTCCTGAACTTTGACCTCAAATAATTTAGAGTTCGTATGAAGTAGTTGAAAGTAACACAGTTCTTAAGTGTGATTCTAAAGCGCTGACTGCAGTGACTCCAAAGTTAAATGTGGTCTGCAATCATGTACCCACAACAAAGCACTGAATCAGCCAATAGCAGGCCTCCAGAGATGATGTGTCATGGTCCACATCACAGCTTCATGTTCCCTTTGTCATGATCATTCATTGTATCCCACAATATATACACTTTTATATGTAAAGTGCATTTATGTATATATGTGTAGTATAGAAAAATACATCTCGGTGTGACCGCCTGATTGAATAGTCCACACACACACACACACACATATAGGTCTTACATGTGTTTTATGTTTTTAGATGGACCTCCAAGAATCGAGCCTAGCCAGGCTGCTTTTGGCTGCCGGTGTGCCCAGCCAGATGCACTCCAGGCTGGGCTCTGGGAGCAGCTCTAGTCCTTGTACTCCAGCCATGCAGAGAGCTCACCTCAACCAGGTACACACTGCTCTCCTCCTCTTCTCTTTCTTATACTTTGAGCACTGTTGTTGGGATATTTTCATGCACATGATCTTAAACTTTGGTGATGTGTCTAAAAGTGATCATATATAAATACATTTTATAAGTAACAAATGGCCATGGCTCTACCACTTGTTTTTCCCCAGAATGCCAATCTTCGCTCGAGTCGAGACGCCCCTCACAGCAGCTCTATGTCAGACATGGCCATCTCCCCATTGTCCCCGTTTTTCCCCACGTCCCCGACTGATGATGTCTTCTGGGACCCCGTGACGCCACCGAAGGTGAGCGACGAGTGTCCTATACGCTGCCGGATGACACTGAAAGTTTACACGCCAGCCGTGGTGACTTACAGGAACCTTGGAGCGACCGAAAGGGGAAGATGTTGTTATGGTCATGCCAGGCGGCGGGTGCAGTCACATGAGGTTGGCATTATGTGTCGGCGTGTGCTAAGCTAAGGAAGTAGCGCACGCAGCACGAGGTTCAGGCTGGCATGCTGTGGGTGTGTGTTTGAGGAGCAGAGGGGTTGGGCTTTACCTCAAGGCTGGTTGGGAAACACAACATTCACTCGGTGTCTCTTTCTGTCTAATACCGCCGCTCCCCCGCAAGGCGTTTTACATGCACAATATGCTGTTAGGCGTATAAACACATGGAGCCGATAGAACAACTAACAAGTACTACACAGAGAGGAGGAGAGCCCAATAAATCGGTCTGTTTGCCGTGTCATGTTGTGGCTCTAACAGGAGGCCATATGGAGGCGGTAGAGCAGTTAATAACTCTGCCCTCCCTCATGTGATCGCAGTGTGGTGGCTGGATCTGCTAATAAACACCGCTAACTTTTCGGGCACCTACACCACGATAGGGTTCGCCAGTAACGTGCTCCAGAGATCCAGGCATTGTAATGATGTACAACTGTCTGAATTCAAATGTTCTCACATGAGCTTAAAGAGTCTTAAACTCAAATAACTACTTATCAGACTGAATGCTCTTATTTTGAATTATGTCGCAATAGCAGACAGGAAACGACAGACACCGACTGCGTGCGTGGGTGGGTGGGTGCGTGCGTGCGTGCGTGCGTGCGTGCGTGCGTGCGTGCGTGCGTGCGTGCGTGCGTGCGTGCGTGCGTGCGTGCGTGCGTGCGTGCGTGCGTGCGTGCGTGCGTGCGTGCGTGCGTGCGTGCGTGCGTGCGTGCGTGCGTGCGTGCGTGCGCCGCCAGATGCAGGATGTGGGCAACTTGTCAGAAGGATGATAGGTATTCCCACAGTTCCTGCTCTGCTGGGTGTGTCTTCCTCCTCCGTAACCGGGCCGATTGATCCCAGGAGACGAGAGGTCAAAGGGTCACCAGCTGGTTGGTACGACTGAGAGTTTGAGGAGAATGAAATGTTGAAAGATCCCGTTTGAAAAGGCAGTACTTTACACACTTTGATCCGGTAACCGATTTGGCAATGCTGTTCTTGTCATATAGAAAGGTTTGGAAATATCCCTGAGTCAGATAGTGTTTCCCCACCGCGTGGGAGATTTGGACATTTGCAGTTTAAAAGGAGCAACATTGAAATGTGAAGAAACGGTTAATCCAAATGGTCTCATTAGATTCTCAGTAATAAATATGTCCCGGTGGCTTATTATAGACTTTTACTGCACTCTGCTCGACACCCTTTCAGGCACTTTCGCGGTTGCTGTACATAGAAGGTTCATAAACCGCAGCAGCCTTCCCATCATAAGCTGAAACCCCTGCCTGGCTAGACGCAAGATCCTCGTAAAGACGAGAGCCCTCCCAAACCTACGCAGAGTGAAACAAGCGATCAGGACCACCAGGACACTGACTTATGTGTTTGTGTTGAGTCTTGTTTTAATTGACTCTTCTTCTGCTCTTTGTCCAGGTCCCAGAGCGCACCACCTCTAAGTTCTACTGTCGAGAGCTGGTGATGGGACACAAGAGGGCCGCCTCCAGGTAGAGCACAGCTGCACTGACTGCACAGTAAACACGCAACCGTGACATGGACATACTGTGTGTGTCCTTATGAAGGTCGGCCTGTGTTTGGTCTGAACGTGAGCCGATGACCTAACGTCCCTTTAAGAAGTTATAGAATCTATATTTTATGTTGACGCTGGCTCAGACTGAACCATCAGCCGACTCTGTGGCCGCTCTTAGCTCTACGGACCCTTTTTAGCACATTGCAGACCATTGTTTTGGTTCTACAGTCCACAACTTCACTGTTTTTGTTCATTCTCACAGCTTACAACAATCCTGTTTCTGAATGCAGCAGTCAGCTCTTTTAAACAAATGACAGACAGACAAGGTTAGCACCTAGCTAGTGAACGTAGTGAAGCATTTAGTAGCTCAGGAGTTTGTGGAGACCAAAACAGAGCTGAAGGTATTGCCACAGGCCTACCGATAGGTATATAGCCAAGTGTTTGCTAACATGTTAGCCATGACGGCTTAATGCAGTGTCAATATGGCTCTGTTTAGAGGTTGAAAATATCACTTAATACCCTTTAAACACCAAGCTTTGTTTCTAGCTAGTCATTCGTTTAGCCATTGCTCTGTTTTTAACAAACTCCGTAAAGGAAAGAAATCAACCTAGTTCATGACAAATGGAGGACATAATAACCGGTCAGCTTTAAACTAATCCCATAGGTTCACTTACAACATGTACTCCTCCATCTAAATGATGTGTTAAAATAAGGCAGTACGTGACCTACCTGCAAAGTAGAGTTATACCACTGAGGTGTTTTACCCTCACGCCAGTGTCGCTGTAGTATCAGCTGACCAAATATGTGGTCATTGCTTAGCAGCATGAAGACACAATGCATCCGTCTGTCCTTCAGTTGGATACAAGGGAAGTCTTAGTCTCAAGTAGAATGTGAATAAGCATTCTTTATTCCCAATGTATTTGGTATTGCAGCCATGCTGTGAGCAGGGCAGTTCTTTACCCCACAGTTATCCTGTCAGCTAGAGTCAACCTACTTCATAGTGAGGGTTTATAACTCCACAGTTCAGCATGCTGCCTTCCACTATTAGAGAACAATCGGTCATGGGAGGATCTGATTAGTTAAGCTCGGGTGATTATTTTCGTTTAGATGAAACTAATGGCGAGGAAATTGGGTCACTGCATTGGCAGCGTGAAGGATATACTGAAGATTAGAACATATAGAAGTGTATAATGTACAATCCACCCTCTGTACGTGTGTCTCTTTCTCCATCTAGTGGCAGTCCAGTGTCTGTGGCCGATAAGAGCGGACGGTCTGTGTCTCATGGAGTGTCCTCTGGCAGCAGCAACCAAGGTCTGTCCCAACCGCTGAGCTCAGCCTCACGCTGCTACCAGCTGTATGAGCAATACAATACAGCTTCATCAAATCTGCTCCTAGGTAGAAAACGAGCAGTTCTGTCTGAAAACGACCGCTTGGGTTCCTACATGACAAGAATTAGAGACTTCGTTGTTCTCAGAATTGAACTCTCAGTGTGCACTGATGTACAGCAGCCCTGAGAAGCAAGTGAGAGAGAAACAATGTGGTGATCCATTCTCTAAGTCTGATCTGAATAGTTTTCTCTCCTCTGTTTACGACCTAAGAACAGGTAAAGAAAGGGTTCTGCCAGGATGATCTTTTTAGGTTCCTAAATAAAGAAATATATGTTGAACAAGTAGTGGAAAGTGTAGCCAGTTGAAAAAATCTGTGTGAAACCGGTGGGGAAGGTTTGCCAGGTGAAAAAAAACTTTTTTTGTGTGTTTTGTCTTGTAATTCTTATTTCGGCTACAAGAGGCTGAAGTACACTACCCCATGTTCTAAACAGGACTAACACATTCATTTTTCTTCTTTAAATAACCTGCTAACACATCAACATATATGTACCTTGTGTTTAGAGTGCATGGAGAAATTACAACTCACCTGGAAGAAAATGCTTTCAGTCCTATTTAGAACACGAAGAAGTGGTGTACCTCAGCCTCTTGTGGCCGAAATGGGTATTAAAGCAAAATGCTTAAAAAATATATGAGAATGAAAGAAATATTTACCTTTAAAAACTTTTTTCAACTTGTTCTTAAGTCTTAGACACAGGAGAGAAAACTATTTACATCAGACTCTTTTCTCACAGCATATACGGTTTGCTCTTCTATGATTAAAGACTGAAGTAATAAAGTAATAACGACAAACGTTGTGGTCGGCCACAGTTTAATTTCAGCTCAGCTCTTGTTTTCACACAGATGTGTCCCTGGGGTGAACTAATTCTGTGTATATGGGAGGTTGTCGTGTGTGTGTGTGTACTCCCACGCAGCCCAGACACACACATGCCAAGCCGGTTCACACACAAAACACGGTCCTCACAGACAGGCAGCCACACCAAGCCCAGCACAGACAGTACTGTAAAGCAACGAGAGCACACAACACAGAGCTGTGAGTTCAAAGCTCTCTACCTGTGTCTAGAGAGAAACACATCATCTCTGTGCTCTCCGTGCATGGCAGCTAGGATGCTCTTGTTGTGGCTGTAAGAGGTAGTGGTTTTGAGTTCCCCCTCTGTGGAGTTCAGAGGAAACAGCTTTTGATGCCTCCCACTCAGTTTGGCTGCGGGCCTCGGCCTTTCTTTGTTTTCGGAGCCGCAGATCACAGATTCTCCTAGAGACTCATACAGTAAAGAGCTTTTTATCTGCTCCTGATGTGACTGTGAAAACAGCTGCTTTCCTCTTTGAACCATACTGTTGTGTAAAGGGTATTTGTAGCAATGATGTATCTCAATACAGATTGATTATGATACCTTTGTTTATTACCATGAAAACAGCCGGTAGCATCCGTCTATCACGAGTAGTACTGGTGGTGCTAGTGTTGACAACTTGACTGGATGCTGAAAAAGCTCTATAAAGCCAATGCACACTTCCTTCTCAGCCCCATGATACACAGTCATCCTGTGTAGTGGTTCCATGCAGAGGGCTGACAATGGCCTCATTTCTCCGTGGTAATTAAACCTCTCACCACTAATGTTAGTCTTGTAGGGGTTCAGTGGTTTGTGTAACACCACCCTGCTGAGCTGCTGCTAATGTAATGTAACTAATGTGTGTCGTAGGCTACTTCAAGCTAGAGAGTCCTCTTCTGCAGCACTGTCGACAGCAGCACCGCAGGACGCAAGACAACGCGACCAGTGGACATACACAAGTAAATCATTCATTTTCCTGAAAATGTTCACGGCTGCGACCAAACTGAGCTGTTCTGCCCCACACTACATGTAGACAGTAACACAATCAGAAAATCAGCTGAGCTACGTTGATATTGGTTTCGTCACAAAACACACAAAATTCCCCTTTTACGTTAAACATGAAACGACCTCAGATTAAGTTCCTCTCCTAAGTACTTTCGTGTCATTCTCTTCATCCGTACCACATGAAACAGAAGTCTATTTTTTTTAGTTTCTGACTCACCTGACCTCACTCCTCTCCTCCATCACGCAGGGCGTACGGTCGGCTCTGGGTCGGCTTCACAAGGCCACAGAATACTCTTCATCCAGCGACGAGCTCGGCAGCAGTGACGACGAAGAGAGCAACAGGTGAGATCTTCGTCAGTGGCATTGTGCTTAAGACATTGTTCAAAATGTTCCTGATTTTAAATACACCATGCATTTCACCCTCTTTCCTATTCATCCAACGAACTGAAAACCACATTGGCAGGGACTAACAGTTGTGACAATGAATTGCGTCATTCGTAGTTTCACAGTTGTGAAACGAGGCCTGTTGCAAGATGATTTGTACCAATTGTGAAACCAATATGATAAATCAGTGAAAGAATTTGACTAGAAGGGCGCTATGCTTACTGAGAAGTCTGCCGCATCCACTGAGAACCAGGGCTACCGATGCTAAGCTACACCCAAAACACAAGCTTGAGAAGCTTTGCCCACGTGCAACCTTAAAGTCCCCTCTCTTAATCCAGGATTTATTGGACCATCTTAACCTTGAAAATCAAGCTAAATCTGTCATGTGTTTACATTTCACATTTCCCATTACAGCTGATTGTGTTTTTACTGTGGAATCATGTCTGCTTATAATATAAGATTACAGTTATGATCCCAGGAAGTTGATCAGCCTGGTTTCCGTTGCCATCGATCTTGAACTAATTAATGCAATACCTGCAGTCAGGCTCTGGTCTATAATCTCCGCCTGTCCGTACGTTTCAAGGTCTGGCCTGTCCAATGGAAAGGGGAGATACTTCAGAGGAATACCCGATGGCATCGTGCTGCAACCTCACCACAATCTCAACCAGGTGCCCTGCACACACACACACACACACACACACACACGTTACTCGCGGCTAGAGGGTGCAACATCCATACTGTTAGAGGGAGAGGACAACAGACCCCCCTCTCTTCATACTCTGTCCCTAACGGTGTCCTACAGATCTCTCGGAAAGGTTCAGAGGACACCTACCTGCTACCGGACCTCCTGCAGAAAACGTCTTCCTCCAACAGTCCTACCCACAATGCACTGGGCCAGCAGCAGCGAACACACGAGCTCAGCTACTCGCAGTTGCCCACAGCCCCTCGATCCCCCACACACCAGGAGCTGCATGTGAGTGTGATATTACCATGACATATTATTTTGATAATAGCAGGCTGTATAAAAAGCATTGTCCTCAGGTGCTTCACTCGAGGAATATGTGACTCGTTGCTTTAGTTACATTAGTCCAGCAGAGGGAGGTGGTGGCACAGTTTAGGTGCACACGTACCACTTTCAGAACCCAGAGGGACTTGTAATGATGTTTAGAGAGTGGAGTAAAATAAAGATAAAGAGTTCATGGTGATGTTGCTATTAAGCCGTGAAAATGATTTTGTGATATTAGGTATGGAGCCAAAACCAAACAATAAAAAGGAAGGTGTGGAATAAAGAGTTTTTCTTTCTTTCTTGATGCACATCATCAGGCCGTCAGCAGTCCTACCGGTAAAAACACCTCCTCCTCTTCATCCTTCCTGTCGTTCATCGACCCAAGACTGATCCCCATGTCATCGCCACCCCAGAGCCCTGGCAAGTACATTTACACACACACACACACACGCACACAGTTTACACACACTCACACAAGGAACATATTCATCTGTGAGGAAATAAAGGCACTCTTGTATACAATGAATTCTTCCTTTTTTTTAATATAAAGTAGTGAGAGAGTCACGTGAGCTACGCTGTGCATTGTTGACGTTGTGGTTTTGTCTGCACACAGTGGGCAGTATAGGTGAGCAAATCAAGAGGGAAAACCACAGGAAGGGCTCTGTGGTGAACGTGAACCCAACCAATATCCGACCGCAGAGCGACACTCCAGAGATCCGCAAGTACAAGAAGAAGTTCAACACCGAGGTTCTCTGTGCTGGACTGTGGGGTTTGTAGTTTTATTTTGCTTGTTTTTTTGGAAGGCATGTCGTGTTGTTCACTGTGTGTCTTTTCATTTATTCTTCCAAGCAAACAAACTTTATTGTTTTCTGGACAAAGTCCTTTACCTGATACCATATATTGCATTACAGTAGTTGGATGCATACACTGCAGGTTGGCTGTGGGCTTTAAGCTCGGTGTCCGCTGTGTCCTGCAGGTGTGAATCTGCTGGTGGGGACAGAGAACGGCCTGTGGCTGCTGGATCGAAGCGGTCAGGGGAAAGTCTACTCCCTCATCAGCAGACGCAGGTTTCAGCAGATGGACGTGCTGGAAGGACTCAACGTACTGATCACTATATCAGGTACTCGTACTTCAAAATGCTGACACACAATGAATGCATGCACGCAGTACTCAGCGGTCATATACTGCCCTTTATATGAAAGCTGTAGCTCTAGAAGCACTTATCTCTCCCTCTGTGTCTGCAGGTAAAAAGAACAAGCTCCGTCTGTACTACCTGTCCTGGTTAAGGAATAAAATCCTCCACAACGACCCAGAGGTGGAGAAGAGACAGGGCTGGACCTCGGTAGGTGACCTGGAGGGCTGTGTACACTACAAAGTGGGTAAGTACACACTGCCAAGGGCACACTGAATGGTACAGTTTGATTTTTTTCCAAGCTGCAACCTAGAAAATACATGAACCACATGTATTGTTTTATTAGGCGTCTATGAGAGCCACACATACAGAGTGAGAGTGATTAGGTAACGACTTCTTCTTCTTCCATCTGGTTTCTTCAGTGCGCTATGACAAGATAAAGTTCCTGGTGATAGCGTTGAAGAATGCTGTGGAGGTGTACGCCTGGGCCCCCAAACCCTACCACAAGTTCATGGCTTTCAAGGTCGGTAACGTTTAAATCAAATGTCACTTACTACGTATTAACATGCACGCTAATGTTCCACTATTGCCTCGAAATATGACAATACTCTGCATATTTGATATGCGTCATGTAAACGGCATGTTTTTATGCAGATGTTCAGAATTCGGCCTTATTCAGAATATAGCATTTTTCCGATGAAGACATGTGGGATATGCTGATTAAATTCAGGTTTGAGGAGCATGTATAGAGTGCATTCAGAATATGCGTCTCTGTTTGCAGAGATGCACGCTCTAAAGAAAAGCCCACATGTCTGGTCGGAAGGAGAAACACTTATTAATTTTCATCAGCCATGTAAACAGCTTAGTAGGATTATTGTCTTTTTCAGAATATGGACAGAAAGCTGAATATCTTGTGCATGTAAACGTAGCCAGTGTGACAGAATAGAGGAAAGACAACGTATACTGTGAATACCACGGTGTGAGTTTCACATCTTTGATCTTTTAGTCACATTAGCTGCAGGGCTTATAAGGGATGGAGATGTGGGCCTGTTGGTCTGTCCTGTCCAACACTTTGGTCACCAGTGAAATATCTGAAATACTAGATGGATTGACATGGAATTCAGTCCCTCGAGGACAGATCCTAATCGAGCATATGGAGTTACATGCGAACCCCAACCTGCTCAGCTAGTGTCCTCATTAAAGGGTTAAACCACCACCAACAAGTTAGCAATACTCTCCTCCATTGTCTTTTCTGTCCTTGCGACATCTTTGCACATCTAGGACAAAACATTGATAAAAACATGTAATAGGGTCACTGCCACAGCCAGACACATGCACATACACAGACCTGACACATCCTGGCTGTGAGAGGCACACACACACACACACTCTCAGCAGAGCTGTGTCCCATTTCTGTTTATCCTTGGTGGCCTGAGCTGGTTTGTTCTTCCCAGTAGTTTAACCCTCTCCCCTCAGAAGAGGCCCAGAATACACCACCTAGTGGAAGTAATAGCTCCACTGTCCTAGGATGTGATGCAACTGCTCTTCAAATTGTTAAAGTCACTTGTTGATTACATATTAATGCAGCAGTTCCAGTTAGATTACTGGTCTTACACTTTATTTTCAGAATCAAAGGTTATGATTGGAATGTTTACTCAAAGTGCTCAGACCACCCTTACTAACTTGTTTTGGTGTGTGTGTGTGTGTGTGTGTGTGTGTGTGTGTGTGTGTGTGTGTGTGTGTGTGTGTGTGTGTACGTGTACATGTCTACCCCAGTCCTTCAGGTCCTTGCCTCAGAAACCACTGTCTGTTGACCTGACGGTGGAGGAAGGTCAGAGGTTAAAGGTCATCTACGGCTCCTTGTCTGGTTTCCACGCCATCGATGTGGACTCTGGAACGCCGTACGACCTCTACCTGCCCACACATGTGAGAGGCTGCTCAATATGTCTGTCTGAAGAACACGTGTTCAGGGTTATTTGTATGTATAAAAGCTTTTTATGTGACTTTATGTTTCACTCTCAAACAGAGAAACGTACAATTGAAGTCTACTAGGGGTGTCGTGAAAACCATTTTTGGGGTTTTGGACGCTTCAAAGAGGGCATGGGGTTCCACTGTAGTGCAGGAGAGAGTCCTCACACTCTTCAATGATTACATGTGACCTCGTCTTGAAGTCGATGGGTTGTGTGAATGGGTTTTGCGTTAGATGCCTGAAATAAGGTCTGAGGTTAACACAAGCGTAACAGAAGGTTGTGTTCTGCAATATAAAAATTTTTTGAAGCTTTGACGCGTCTTAAGAAGGCGGTTGCTGACAAGTGGCTAAATGAATCTACACGTCATCAAGCAGACTGGTCTGCCTTTACAGCCTCGCTGTATATATTCTCTCTCACGTTTGTTAGAGACGACTGCACTCTCGCTTTAAAAATCTAAGAAGTGCTGTTCATTGGTGGAGATTATCTTGCTGAACAAAACGTGTATCATTGCAGCAGATCTCTTTTTACTGCAATATTCCATAATCGGAAGACTCCCATTGGCTTTTATTTGAGTGAACCAGTATTATTCTACAATACGTCATCCCTGCAGCGTACTCCTTACGTCGCAGATCACAGTGACGTTGGTAACAGTGGTTGTGTCTCCACAACATACAGGCCGGCTCACTGTAGGCCATCTGTATTATTCTCTCACCTGTAACACCCGCCTATGCACGCTTACACACACACACACACACACACACACACACACACAGAGGAAAAGAGATGGAGAGAACCTCCTCATCTTTACGAGCGTCAGTCGCCTCTCATAGATATTCAGCTGCTGGAGAAAGTGTATTTCTCTTGTGGCAGGTTGTGTCGGAGTATACAAATGTTACGTCTTGTCACACGGAGAACCCTGTTGCGGCCAATCAGGCTTGAGCCACGATACGCCCGTGCATTAAAACGGTTGGTTGGGATGATGAGACAAGCTGTCGAACTTTCCTCGAGCCCCGCGCTCATTACACAAAAATAAGGAATAAATAAAGATTATCTTGGCAAAACGTTTTATTTTTTTAATCTTAAACACCATAATAACATAATTAAATGGATCACGGGATTTTCTTTTTTCTCACCTGCCTCTCTGGGCCTCCGTAGAAAGCCGACATAGACAATAACTAGTGGATACTGTGACATTAGATATTTATAGATCATAGTGTATGGAGACCTCTGAGGTTGTACATGATATAGATGGTATTCTCTCTATTATACCTCACTGTTACTTTGTCTTTCCATCATCGGCCGGGATCTCTCTATTCAACCGTATCACCTCACTCCACTCAGTCTCCCAGGATGCACTCTTCCTCCCACTCTTCCTCCCACTCGCAGTCTCTAGATGTCAGTCATTGCTCTCCTGTTTCCCTCTCTCCTCTCTCCTCCTCCCACTCATCCTATAGCTGTCAAACACTTCTCTTGTTCAGTCTCCTCTTTTCCTCCCACTCTGTCGGCCAGTGCTCGTTTTTCTCCTCATTTTGATCCTCTCTCTCTCTCTCTCTCTCTCTCTCTCTCTCTCTCTCTCTCCTCTCTTCAATACGTCTTCTCCTTTTCTAGTCTCTCCATTACTCACAAATAATAAGCAAGTTTGTGAATACTTTGTGGCTAAACATGGCAAGCATTTCCTGTTGGTAATATGTGTGAAATGTTTCTCTTAGATTTAAACTTCCTTGAGTTACAATGACTTATGGGAGTCTGTGAATCCATCTCCACCTTCCAAAAAGAGGTTTGTGCAAAATGAATCTGTCTTTAAATCTGAACAAATCGCCCACTGCCTGTACAATTAGAGATGGAGCAGGTCTTTCTTCATCTGTTTGTGGGCAAGTAAATGTAGCTGTAGCCTCTGGTGAGTCACATTCTGACACATCTGATTAAATATGTTTTTTTCTAAAGAACTAGAAGTATTTAAACTGACATTTTGAAACCCTTTTCTTGAGCCTGTTTTCTCCCACAGTATGAACAGTAAGGAGCTGTACCACATGGTGCTGTGCATACACATGGTGTTGAGTGGGCGGCTGCAGCAGGGAGCAGGGTTCCTCTGGTTTCTATGGTTTAATGGGTTATTTAAAGATTTGCCTCAACTTTCATTTTATGAAAATGTGGCAATGAAGTAATTTTCCCATTTTGGATCTTAGCCATAGTTCAAGACACAGAGGTCAACCTGATGACTTTGTGTGACTGACTAGACTGAAAGTGATGGAGTTTTTTGGGGGGAATTACGTCCACATTCTTCAAAATACTCCTTACTATTAACTTGGATGAAGGAGATTTCTTCTACATGTGTTCCTTGCCTCTCCAACATGTTTGTGCTGTGGAAGGGTTTTATTGCCTTCTCTGTCTCTCATTCATGTTCTCAACACCTTTCTCTTGCTCATCCACACACACACACACACACATTGCCCCAGACACTCTTAACGTGTGCTACTTTCTATTCGCACAGGGAGTTGGAGCATGGTGAGGGAGAGAGAGACTTACATATGAAAAGACAAAAATACATCCCTCCTGTCCTCCTTCTCTCGCCATCATTAACTGAGTGTGTCCTGACCTGTTTCTTTTTTGTTTTTCCCTCTCACCTCTTCTCTGGTATATTAAGCCAGTGTGCACACCGCCCCCTTCTACACCGGTGCCTGATACTGCTGCTGTTTGCAATATCATTTCAGCTCTTCAGCCTCCCTTTTTCCATTTCTCTCTTACATATACATCCAAGCTTTCAACTCTCTTTCTTACACACACACACACGCACACACACTCTCCGAGTGCTTTTAAACCCACCCACTTACACCCAGACATCCTCATAGTTCACTTTATGTGAGCACTCTTGAGGACACTTCACACCTTCTTCGTAGCTTTATATCCGTACTCTGAGACACACACACACACACACACACACTTTCTCTTCTTATGCGCATATCTTTCCACACACACACGCACACCTACTACATCAACAGTATTCACTCACAACTCTGATTTCTACTTCCTAATCGCTGCTAAAAGCAATTCACCTACTCAAAAACAAAATGCAACACCTGCTCACTTGAAGAAACACACACACACACATCTTCCACGGTTGCCTGCGAGCTATGCAACAATGCTGGTTCCAAGGCAAAGGATTAAGATTGCGCTGCCTCTGTGGATGCCTGTTCTGATGCTCAGGATTGTGATGGCTCACACTCTGGTACAGTATGAAACACGCTCACTTCAACCCTATTCATCCACTTTATGGAACATAACCAAACACTGCCCGACTTCATTCTGTTTACTGGAGGACCTGAGACATGTTTGTGAGCTGGTTAGAGACATGTTTGTGAACTGGTTAGAGACATGTTTGTGAACTGGTTAGAGACATGTTTGTGACCTGGTTAGAGACATGTTTGTGAACTGGTTAGAGACATGTTTGTGACCTGGTTAGAGACATGTTTGTGAGCTGGTTAGAGAAATGTTTGTGAACTGGTTAGAGATGTGTTTGTGAGCTGGTTAGAGACATGTTTGTGAACTGGTTAGAGACATGTTAGAGACATGTTTGTGAACTGGTTAGAGACGTGTTTGTGAACTGGTTAGAGACATGTTTGTGAACTGGTTAGAGATGTGTTTGTGAACTGGTTAGAGATGTGTTTGTGAGCTGGTTAGAGACGTGTTTGTGAACTGGTTAGAGATGTGTTTGTGAGCTGGTTAGAGACATGTTTGTGAACTGGTTATAGACATGTTTGTGAACTGGTTAGAGACATGTTTGTGAACTGGTTAGAGACATGTTTGTGAGCTGGTTAGAGACATGTTTGTGAACTGGTTAGAGACATGTTTGTGAACTGGTTAGAGACATGTTTGTGAACTGGTTAGAGACATGTTTGTGAGCTGGTTAGAGATGTGTTTGTGAGCTGGTTAGAGACATGTTTGTGAACTGGTTATAGACATGTTTGTGAACTGGTTAGAGACATGTTTGTGAACTGGTTAGAGACATGTTTGTGAGCTGGTTAGAGACATGTTTGTGAACTGGTTAGAGACATGTTTGTGAACTGGTTAGAGACATGTTTGTGAACTGGTTAGAGACGTGTTTGTGAACTGGTTATAGACATGTTTGTGAACTGGTTATAGACATGTTTGTGAACTGGTGAGAGACATGTTTGTGAGCTGGTTAGAGACATGTTTGTGAACTGGTTAGAGACATGTTTGTGAACTGGTTAGAGACATGTTTGTGAGCTGGTTAGAGACATGTTTGTGAACTGGTTATAGACATGTTTGTGAACTGGTTAGAGACATGTTTGTGAGCTGGTTAGAGACATGTTTGTGAGCTGGTTAGAGACGTGTTTGTGAGCTGGTTAGAGACATGTTTGTGAGCTGGTTAGAGACGTGTTTGTGAACTGGTTAGAGATGTGTTTGTGAGCTGGTTATAGACATGTTTGTGAACTGGTTAGAGACATGTTTGTGAACTGGTTAGAGACATGTTTGTGAACTGGTTAGAGACGTGTTTGTGAACTGGTTAGAGACATGTTTGTGAACTGGTTAGAGATGTGTTTGTGAACTGGTTAGAGACATGTTTGTGAACTGGTTAGAGATGTGTTTGTGAGCTGGTTAGAGATGTGTTTGTGAGCTGGTTAGAGACATGTTGGTGAACTGGTTATAGACATGTTTGTGAGCTGGTTAGAGACATGTTTGTGAACTGGTTATAGACATGTTTGTGAACTGGTTAGAGACATGTTTGTGAGCTGGTTAGAGACATGTTTGTGAGCTGGTTAGAGACGTGTTTGTGAGCTGGTTAGAGACATGTTTGTGAGCTGGTTAGAGACGTGTTTGTGAGCTGGTTAGAGACATGTTTGTGAGCTGGTTAGAGACATGTTTGTGAGCTGGTTAGAGACATGTTTGATAGTGGTTGCTGAATGAAATCTCAGATGAGTGCTGCAATGCTTTAATGCAAAAGACTTGTTGAACTATTATATTGTATTTCCTAATAATAAACTAGCAGTAGGAGAGTTTTAGTCACCTCCTGCAGGATGTCATTGAGATTCATATACAAGTGACCTTTGGACTTCAGTGAGAAACTTCATTTTAGTTCTTATTAAATCTCATCTTTGTTCAGAAGAACCACATATCACTCTCTTTGTACTACTCAGAAAAGTGTACGTCATTGCATTTCAGGAAAGTCCAATCTGTCCCTCTCTGAACCTTTCTGTATTTCTTTACTTAAAGTTATGAAAAATGTAAATGTATGAATCGCTTTATATTGCCAATGTGTAAACTGATTATATCGTTACTTAAAAACTAAGACGTTCTCCGACAGATGTTTAGAGTGTCTTGTGGCTCTTCAGCTCCGCTATAGTGTGTGTGTGTGTGTGTGCGTGTACAGCTAAGTTACAGCTAGCTGGCTAACCTTAGCTTGCTTAGTGGATGTGTTTTTCAATGGCTAGCTTGCCAAATCACTTCAGCAGCTAACATATTACATTAAACTAATTTATGTTTTATGACTAATGGTGTTGACTTCAAGTATATAACTTCTACTAGCCAAGAGCAATGGAAGGCAGGGTCAACTAACTAGCTAAATGTTACCTAAGGTTAGCCAGCTAGCTGTAACTTAGCTATGCAGCATGGATCTTGAGTTGGCTGCTTCATAATGTTAGCTGATGAACTAATTTGCCAAAAATATGATGTTTTACTTTAATGTAACACCGCGTCACTGTTTGGGCCGATGGAGTGCGAGTGTGAACAACAGGATGCTGCAATTCACTGAACAGCCACCAGTGTCATTAGTAACAAGGGTTTTTCTGATATTCCTGATAGTATCTCTACACTTGTTGTTATTTTGATTATTTTCTGTATTATTGTTTCTTAGCTTTAAAAGGCTGTTATGATTATGACCTAAGAATTGAACCCTCTTTGCTTCTGCTTGTCAGATAACATCCGAGTAACAAAATTGACTTGTCGACAACTTGTTGACAACTCGAAGACAGTTGGCAGAATGCTGCTGCATGCAAGTTAGTGTATTATGAATAGTAGAGAGATGCTTTATGTACGAAGAAGTGTCCAAACATTGAAACACACTTAACTGTTTGGGTTTGCACTCATTTGATTCATTTCTTTATTACCTTTTTTTGGGGGGGGGGGGGGGAGTTTAAAATAGTGCTGATTGTATGCGTTTGTTTTGTAGATCCAGGGTTCCATTCGCCCCCACGCCATCATCATTCTGCCAAACAGCGCTGGAACAGAGGTGCTGGTTTGCTATGAGGATGAGGGCGTCTACATCGACACCTACGGCCGCATCACCAAGGACACAGTGCTGCAGTGGGGGGAGATGCCTGCGTCGGTCGGTAAGTGTCACTCATCGTTGTGACTTACTGATTCTAGATCAGCAGCTCTCCCGAGCACTGCGAACCTACCCTGAACCAGATTCTGTGATGACGGATTTGGGACACGGTGGGCTAAAAATACGATGGTAGTGATTCTGTGTGTGTGTGTGTGTGTGTGTGTGTGTGTGTGTGTCTCCAGCCTACCTTCAGTCTAACCAGGTGATGGGTTGGGGAGAAAAGGCCATAGAGCTGAGGTCGGCCAACACAGGGAACCTGGAGGGAGTTTTCATGCACAAAAAGGCCCAGAAACTCAAGTTTCTGTGTGAAAGGAATGACAAGGTAGGAGTTCAAGTCTTTTAAGATGTGCCTTTAAATATCTGCTTAAATGCACAGCTGTATTAATAAAAAATGCGTAGCATAATTCCTAAACCTGCGTCTCTCTCCGGTTGCAGGTCTTCTTTGCCTCCGTGCAAGCAGGAGGCAGCAGTCAGATTTACTTCATGACTCTGGGACAGAACTCACTGTTCAATTGGTAACGACTGGACCTGTTACTCTGGGATCAACCGGTGGTGTCTGGCTTCATCATTCTGGGGTTTTCCTGGCGATGCCTTTTTCATATTTGCACCGTCTGATGCTCATCTCCGTGGATACTGGACCCCAAACAAAGATCAACGAAATATTCCTGGATGCACAGATGAGTTGATCACAACTCCAGCTTGAATCCATCTCTTTACCCTTGAATACTGCAGCGACACCAAAACCTGGACCCTGAAGTTCACTGCCGCCTCAGCCATCCACGCAAGTGCTAATAGGTACAACTAGCAGTGTCGCCATCCGTAATGTGAAGAGCACACAGAGCAATGTTCTCATGCCTGATCTCCATAGTTACCCCTGGAGTCTTTCCCAGCAGGATTCAGGATGTAGAACCAGCACCAGCACCAGCGTGACAGACGTAAAGACTCCCACCGTGTCCCGTTTCATCCAGATCGACCTGGAAGCAAAAACTGATTGAGTTGATTGCGTGGCAACTTCTAATGAATACCAGTGAACATCTGGACTCAAGATCCCGTCCCTCCTACTCTCATCTGTGAGCACTGGAGTCCACAGTTCAGTTTGTTCCACATTCAGCTCACATCTCTCCCACTTCAGTTAACCCTCTTTTGTTCTTTTCTCTAAAGGAAATCAGTCGCTCAGCTATTTATGTCAGTTCTTCACTCATATTAGCTTTAACAAGGCCTGGCTGTGGTGTGTTACTGGATCGACTGAATCATCTGATGAAGTCTTGTTCTCCCAGTACAGACCAGAGCTGTCCAGCTGTATGTCTGGTTTGTCTTCATGTAAGCAAACTGTGTTCAAATAGAGTGAAGTCCTTCATTCACTACATGGACATCATCTGGGTCGGGACCTAAATGTGGATCAAGTAGGACAACTAGTCCATGTCATTCCACGTATCATCATAACTGCTTGCCATTTCTCTCCTAATGATTCTTTAATCAATTTCCATATCCATGAACCACCTGTGTCTGCAATACCTCAGCAGTGTTAGTCATGAAGGCCCTCAGTAGTGTTCTCTTCTTCACTGCTACAAGCAGACACCAAGGACCCAAACACATTAGTCAGTTACTGTACTGAATCCCTATTCTGTTGATTTCCATATCCTATTATTAGACAGTGTTATGATATGCACTATCAAATGTTATATTATTGAGAGGAGAGTTCCCTTTTTTCTTGACTGAGGTTATGTTTAACTGTCACTATACCATCCACGTGAGCCTTATAATAAGGCAAAATATCATGAAGAATTGAATCACTGTCGTTTAGACAGCGTTCAATAACTTTAGGCTGTTCATGATGTCATCCCTTGTTATCACCTGGAAGTCCATTTTTCTCCGTGTCGAGCCTGAAGTCAGTTGGCAGTTGAGCCTAAATGATATCTTGGGATACTTGCTGCATTGCACACTTTGCATTAAAATGATTTGAGTAGGTGTTTTTGCAACATAATCTTAAAACAGTTTGATAATTCTCTCCTCCACACATCTGGACCATGTCATTTTATTTTGTGTCATTCCATCATAAGTAGAGATATAACTCAGCTCCACCCTAACAGGCTTAGAATTATTCTCTGCATCTATTTTGTACAGCTTTGGATGTCTATATTCTTGTAAGATGCACTGTTTTCTAAATATTTGATATGTATGTGTACAGAATTATGATCAGGCTTATGAATGTGAAACTCCATCCATCCCAGAACAGAGGTCCTAACGTGTTGTTTTTACGACCTATGAAAAGAACAAAAGAGGTTGTGAACATGAACATGAGCTGTTGACGGGGAACTTGAAGATCAGGTCATGTATCATATGAATTTCTGTCTGGCTCTTTGCACACTGGCCACATTGTACATGTTCTCTGTAACATACCCTTCTTTGAAATTAATTCTTTTTTGTTTATTTTTTGGTGTTAAAGTGGAAACATTTCACGCCATTGTGTAGTCAGTATTGAAGATATAAATGCTTTGGATCGGTATTTCTCACACTACCCATCATGGGACTCCCACACTTTGTAGTTTATTGTAGATGTGATGAGATGCAATGATCTGGGCCGTTGTACAGTTTGTTTCTGTTACACAAAGAGCGTCAAAGCAAGAGAACCAAAGATAAAGGCTTTGATGTATTAGCTCCCTTGAATCCAACCGTGTAACTAATCACAACTGACTGGTTTTGAAAGTTCAATGTATATATTATTATACACTGTACAAAAGATGCCAACTAGACCAACACATCAGACACAACGATGGGTCTCGCTACATCACAACAAAAATATATGCAATTTAATGTTGCTGGTGTTCATATATTTAATATCTTACATGTATGCATTAGAGAGGGCTGCAGTGAAGAAATAATAGGTTTTACCTTCAAATGTGAATTTGCAACTTGTCCATTTCCGATCCGTTTTCATTATACTCTTTCATCCATCAGATTTTGTTCATCTTCGTTATGTTTTATGTCACATTATCCTCATATCTCATATTTACTCTTGAATGTTTGCGCCAAATGTTTTATATTCAGTGATACTTTGAGTTTTTTTTCTACGGACTTGATAGAAATATTGCAGCTGGTTCTGTGAGCATCTTCTAAACTGGAAAATGAACTTTCTGGCGATGGCTGTCTCATTGCTAAGTTGTTACCAAATTTCACACAGTGTTAGTTTAATGGTGGGAAAGTGAGAAACCAGAGCGGATAGACCATTAGCATGGCTACAGTGCATGGAAATACAGGAGGGCAAGCTAATGTTAGCAGGCTAGCACACCTAAAGTTGATCGCTAACAGTGGCTAAACATTAGCTTACATGCTAGCTAACATGGCTAAGATAGGAGAGAGGTTTGGCTAGCAGCTACAAAATACTTTCTCTCTTTATATGCAGTTGCTTATCTGTGTGTAAAATGTGACACAACTGTATTTCAAACACCGTAATTCAAGACATGTCAAAAGATATTTTTCCAAAAACATTGATTTCAAACGTATTTTTGTGACGCTGTAAGGGAGTTTATCCCCATGCGCAGCTGATAGCAACTGCAGTTAAATGTGATTAAAATAACGTCACTTAAGACACAAGTGTTGAAATTGTTATTTTAAAGTCCTCACATAAATGCGTTCAGATATCTTGTGAATGACATCAGACACTGCTAGCTCGGGGTCAGCTCAGCACAGACAGGTTTGGCCAGGTTCCTGACCCAAGACCCTGACCATGACAGTCCAGACAGGACCGGAGACTAAACTACCACAGTGGTTCCACCTTGTGTTCAGCTCCAGCTTACATTTACACAGAGAATGTACAGTAACCATCTACAGTAGCTAGCCTGTATGTGCTGCACTCCACTATCCAACACGCTCTCTCACAGATGTCTGGTGGTCAACAGTACATGTTAGCACAAATTAGTCCTTTCATTAATCAGCCTTTTGATTTCACCTTTTCATCACAAAGTCCGAATGTGTGCGAATGTCGTCACAGTCTGATTCCATCTCCCTGCTTTCTAAAGCAGCAATGTAAATGTTTGAGCACCAATGGTTATGCAGTTATATAGCTACCATCAGATGAGGTGTAATTTGGCAAATTTATGAATTCAGTCTTGTAATGTGTGATATATGAATTTAGAAAAACAGGTTGCTGCCCTTATACTGTGGAGTTTAAGCTGAGAACAAAGGTTGCATTGTTTGATTGGTAAGTCGATGTTCTCTACATTGTTTCACTTTAAAGCCCGTACTCTAAATGTGCCGGCTGTCCGTTCATGTTTCCTCTGCTTCGTTCTTCATCCTGCTGTAAGAAACAACATGGAAGTCAGTTCTGTCCCATCGATGCACTAACGAGACAGAGAGATCAGCGCACCTCCGCCTACACCTTCCACCCGGTTAAGACAATGATAGATTCTGTTTCAGACCCGCAGTGACTCACATCTCTTCTTGTCAACACGTCTCTTTCATTCCCTCTGCATCTTCTCTTGCTCTCGCTAACATCTTCCACCATTCTACAGCTGTTTGTCCTCCTGTGTCACTCTCTCTGTGGCTGTCCATTGTCTCTCCATCCACCACCAGCCCTGTTAAACAGTCATTTCTTTCATGTGAAACATACCATTACCCATCTATATTCCATCAATTACATACTTAAATACTGTTTTTTCCTGATTGGTGGGATGAAGAGCGACGCAGATAAAACGCTAACACAACGCAGCTTGGATTTGAGGCACAACGACTGCAATGATGTGTTAAAGCACGACTATGTAACTTTGGCTGAACTGTGACTACAAAACAAACGGCATAATCATAGCACAATTAAAAAAAGACAAAGTCAGTGACATAGCTATCTCAAGCTTGCTAACATTAGCCACCATTAGCCACCATTAGCCTCTGGTCATACCAGACCAGGTACGGCTAAAGAGACAAAATACCTGAGTATTCTAAAGGGAACCAAGGTGCGTCAATTTGCTTATTAATTAGAGAAAGAAAGCCTTATTTCTGCTTTCGAGAGATCGTTCTGCGCTGCTGCCGTTATTGTTTTCAGCCTGTGTAGGAAATAAAGTCTGGATGACCTTTGCAGTTCTGAAGAAAGTGTGTGTGTTTATGTGGGAGGGTGTGATGAGATGGGAACAGGTGTTCAGTAAGCAGTAAATTCAGTCTGCAGGGGAAGGAAGGCCAGAGTTAGAGGAGGTAGTCGGTGGCTGGAGTCAAGTGTCGGTTCACAGAAAGAACATGGAGGTTGCTTTGAATATTTTTTATTGATTAGTTCTTTGCTGTAGCCTCAAACAATCCTCATCGAAAGAAAACGGTGGGGGTGGGGGGGAGAAGGCGAAGCAATTCATTTAACCTGCTAACAGATGGGCCCGCTCTTCACCAGAGGGCGCCGAACTGCACATGTGCAGCAAGGATTTGTACATGATGGTTATGATGAGGCGAAGGAGGTAAGGATGTGAGGGAGTGTTGAGTGATATTTGCCAAACGTTTATAGATTCAGCCAACAGTTCATAACTACTGTCAGTTTATTGTGGATGAGCTTGATAAAGTTGCTCAGCTCTGCAATATGGAGTTTTCAAGCCATTCGACACAGGACAGTTCTGTTCTTATAAGTTGTAAATTTTAAAGACACCAAATATTGTATAGATGAATATATATTTAAGAGTTTGTACTCCCCTTGACCATATCATTTCTTGCATACTTAGGTCCAGTGCACAGAATAGAAACTATGTTTGATGCATCGTGTACCCCTCCTGCTTTGAGATGAGAGACAATAAATATGATAAGCGGTGTGCTGTTGTTTATTCTTTCCCACATCTTTATTTCAGAATACGGAAGCCTTGAATCCAGTCACCTTCTGAAACACCGTGGTCTGCTGAACACTTGAATCCTTTGTCATTGTGACAAAGGATTGACCTTGTTGGTGTTATTTAGATTTCCTAACGATGACACGCTGTACTTTTTCAGTGAAGTGTTCTATTCAAAGCTGCCTGTTATCATTCTGGCAGTACAAACAAGACCGTACAGTGTGATTACATGTTGTTAGGAAAACTAGTTATCAAACATATTTCTAAATCTTCCATCCTCAAGGATTTTTATGGAGGGGATTGTAGTTTTCTATTACTTTGGTCAGAGAAGGCTATCAAGTGAAAGGTCAGACTTTCTACCCACTAAGTCAGGGGTCTTCAATGTTTTTCAGGCCAAGGACCCCCAAACTGATAGAGAGATGGAGCAGGGACCCCCGACTATATATATTGTATAAAATTGTGTTTTATATTAAACTGGGCCTCGTGCCATGTATAAACATGCCTCTTTAGTGTGCATTCAATACTAAGCTATTCAAATAATACACAGGTTCATATATTCATGTTTTTATTTTAAACATGTGCAAGGTACAGTGAGTAGGGTGGCCGTGCCACTGCCATTTAGAAACATACCTTGTCAGCTGATACCAATGCCAATATCAACATTGTCTGTCAATTGCATGATAATCATGCATACAAGCTATTCAAATTTACGTTTTTATTTTAAACATAAATGTGGAAACGAAAATGAGTGATGGCCTATTAGTGCCACTGCCATGCATAAACAGACCTGTTATCTTTCATACAATACTGAACTATTAAAATAATGGACAGATTCATGTTTGGGGGGGGGGGACCCCTGTTGAAGACCTTTGCTCTAGGTGATGAAGTTACTCTGGAGATGAGGACATTCTGGTGCTGAGGATACACTGGGTGATGAAGATACTCTGGTGATGAGGATACTCTGGGTGATGAAGATACTCTGGTGATGAGGATACTCTGGGTGATGAAGATACTCTGGTGATGAGGATACTCTGGTGATGATGATTAGTGCAGCAGATTAAGTCAATATTCCATTAGAATCTTTCACTTGGTGATACAAGCACCAAATTTGGCATGAATAATGCCTAGGAACTATTCTTTCAGAAAAGCCCGGTATCCACCTGAAAATCCAAGATTTTTTAAGATGGCCGTCGCCGAAAATGTGAATAGGTTTTTCAGTGTAGTGTTGGGATCTGGCCCTAGTCTAGAAGCACCCATGCTCCGTCCTGTCATACAACGTCTGATGGAAACTCCAAGATGAATGACTACACCTCCCAGCACAGCCAAAACTTGATCCTGGCCCCTCATTGGCCAAGAAATGGCCCCCCACTGTTCGAGACCTGGTTTATAAGCGAGCAGGAAACGCCATTCGCTCTCTTCCGTCCAGACACCGCTGGTGTAAGGAGATCCACAAGGTCCACAAGGAGGTCCACAAGGCCTCTTCACTCCGGACTCGTCCAGGGCACAAGAAGATCCACGAGGAACCGCGGCCTCATCAAATCCTATCAGGTCACATGTAACATTCGCTGGTCGAACAGACTGTGTTTTATCTTGAGTTTTGGATCCTGTAGTGCGAGAACGGATAACTCCTATGCCCCGTTCTCCCACCCTTTTTGTGTACACACCGCCGGCAGAAGGTAACAATCTTTCCTCGCCGAAGATTTCCGGGAAGGACGACCCAAACCTCGTCCCTCAGCCGAAGTTAAAAAGCCCCTCTCTGCAGCGAGGAGGCCGAGTCTGCGCCAGCCAGCCCCGAGGCCGCGCCACCGAGAGCCAGCGGCTACTCGAGGACCGAGTGATCCCCACCACGGGAAACGTACCCCACCGAACAAAGCTTCTACAAGTAAGAGTTACTGGTATCTGGGCCTAGCTTAGCTTAGCATAGCATTAGCTTAATTTAGCCTATTCGTTATGTCGTTGTTATTCCTGTATCTTGTTACGTTAAGTTACGGTCGTGTTATAACGTGTTATTGCGCAAGCATCGCGGACCACGGAGTCCCGTTATATTGTGTATTTCCTGCTATAACTGTTTGCATTAGATCCGTCGCTGCTAGTGGATGTGGAGGTTGTGATTTTATCATTTCAAAGACCAAAACCACGGTGGCGGAGCCTCGTCTCGCCGACCGAGTTTCGGGGTGATAAGAGAGCAATACTCGCATCTCACCGCAGTGATAAAGATCTGTTTGTTTTGGGGATTCTTTTATTTTGTTTTTGGTTTTATTCTCTCTTCTTGAAATCGGCTCTGTGAGTGAGATCTAGAACCGCAACTATCACCGTACAAGCGTGACCGGTCGGTTCAGAATCCGACCGCAGAGTTTACGAGTGATCAGCTGTTCCTCACATTCTCACTGCAGCGCCGAGCACCGCGCTCAGAGCTCCTCTCTCTCTCTCTCTCGCTCTCTCTCTCCCTCTCTCCCTCTTCCTACTAACCCGCACAAACATAGTTAGATTCACTGATTTTGGGTGAACCTCTCAGACACGTGGTCGCGTAATCTATTGTCCCAACCCACATTGTGCGCCGTCCCACGTGGTTACACGTAGCCACCTCTCAGCTATCTTGTCGCGGGTCAATAGACTCCGCCATCTTTGCTTGTAGGCTCACACGCCCCTTTTTAGGTTACGTACCATCACTGTTTGAGTAGGCCCCCCCCCTTTGTTTCCACACACACACACTCACACATGTACATATATCTATATACATATCCTTACCCCACTTTATTCATTTGACTTTAGGTATTAGACATATAATTGTATGATAGTGTTTGTTTATTTTGATATTACTTGATTTGATCATTTATTATTTTATTTAATAAACTCTGTTATATTTTAAAGAGCAGTCGTCTGTGATTACTTGTGCATATGTATGTAATAATAACTGGATGTAGTGGCCTGTGCTCGAACTTAAACCTTCACTTTCACTCTGAATGTGTAATAGTACTCAGACTATTGACATTATGAATGAACGCTAATTATGAGACTTAGTTTTATTGTTTGGTTATTGGTCCCTGTTCGCAGGGTGGTGCCCCGTTATTGTTAATAATCATTAATGATTGTTACTGACATTAATAATTCTATTGATGTCAAGAATTTAGTTTCTTAGATGCTGATAACCAAACACGCTCCTCCACGTTCCCAACAGTAGAATTTGAATGGCTGGACATATTTTAATAATCTAGACATCAAAATGTATGTATTTTGACATGAGAAATTCAATGGTGACAATAAAAATTCAATATCGTCGGAATTTTTCAAGATGGCGGCCATTTGTTACTCAAAATTCACACTTTTTGTCGTTCTTTGATCAGAGATTAGGTTTCAGCTGGATGAAGTAGTAGTCCAAGTTCCAAGTTATCTTTTCGATCCAAATTAAAATGTTTTGATTGATCTATATAAGGTGACATTCTGTTTATAAAAGAGTGATGTCAAAGCACAACCAGGGCACACTGGTGACATCATTGCTGTGAGACTCAGCATGGAGTTCATTGTCGGCTAATTAGTGTACTTGCTGTAGTTGTAGTCTAGTAACTGTAGTGCTAAAAGTAGTTCAAGTATAGTTTAGTGTCCCAAATGCTATCTAATTAGCCCTGTATATCTGTAAATCGCATATTGGCATTTACTGGCGGCCATCATTTTTGAAAATATAGGTCTTGAAGATAATTTGTGCCAAATTTGTTGCTTTTATCACCAAGTGAAAGATTGTTTCACTAATCTGCCCCAATAATACTCTGGTGATGAGGATAACCTGGTGATGAAGATACTCTGATGATGAGGATACTCTGGGTGATGAAAATACTCTGGTGATGAGGATAATCTGGTGATGATGAAGATACTCTGGTGATGAGGATACACTGGTGATGAGGATACTCTGTTGATGAAGATACTCTGTTGATGAGGATACTCTGGTGATGAGGATAATCATCTGGTGAAGAGGATAATCATCTGGTGAAGAGGATAATCATCTGGTGATGAGGATACTCTGGTGATGAAGATACTCTGGTGATGAGGGTAATCTGGTGATGAAGATACTCTGGTGATGAGGATACTCTGGTGATGAGGACACTCTGGTGATGAAGATACTCTGGTGATGAGCATACACTGGTGATGAGGACACTCTGGTGGTGAGGATACTCTGGTGATGAGGATACTCTGGTGATGAGGATAATCATCTGGTGAAGAGGATAATCATCTGGTGATGAGGATACTCTGGTGATGAGGATACTCTGGTGATGAAGATACTCTGGTGATGAGGGTAATCTGGTGATGAAGATACTCTGGTGATGAGGATACTCTGGTGATGAAGATACTCTGATGATGAGGATACTCTGGTGGTGAGGATACTCTGGTGATGAGGATAATCATCTGGTGATGAGGATACTCTGGTGATGAGGATACTCTGGTGATGAGGATACTCTGGTGATGAGGACACTCTGGTGATGAAGACACTCTGGTGATGAGCATACACTGGTGATGAGGACACTCTGGTGGTGAGGATACTCTGGTGATGAGGATACTCTGGTGATGAGGATAATCATCTGGTGAAGAGGATAATCATCTGGTGATGAGGATACTCTGGTGATGAGGATACTCTGGTGATGAAGATACTCTGGTGATGAGGGTAATCTGGTGATGAAGATACTCTGGTGATGAGGATACTCTGGTGATGAAGATACTCTGATGATGAGGATACTCTGGGTGATGAAAATACTCTGGTGATGAAGATACTCTGATGATGAGGATACTCTGGGTGTTGAAAATACTCTGGTGATGAGGATAATCTGGTGATGAAGATACACTGGTGATGAGGATACTCTGTTGATGAGGATACTCTGTTGATGAGGATACTCTGTTGATGAAGATACTCTGTTGATGAGGATACTCTGGTGATGAGGATACTCTGGTGATGAGGATACTCATCTGGCGAAGAGGATAATAATCTGGTGATGAGGATACTCTGGTGATGAGGATACTCTGGTGATGAAGATACTCTGGTGATGAGGACACTCTGGTGCTGAAGATACTCTGGTGATGAGGATACACTGGTGATGAGGATACTCTGTTGATGAGGATACTCTGGTGGTGAGGATACTCTGTTGATGAAGATACTCTGTTGATGAGGATACTCTGGTGGTGAGGATACTCTGGTGATGAGGATAATCATCTGGTGATGAGGATACTCTGGTGATGAGGACACTCTGGTGATGAAGATACTCTGGTGATGAGCATACACTGGTGATGAGGACACTCTGGTGGTGAGGATACTCTGGTGATGAGGATACTCTGGTGATGAGGATAATCATCTGGTGAAGAGGATAATCATCTGGTGATGAGGATACTCTGGTGATGAGGATACTCTGGTGATGAAGATACTCTGGTGATGAGGGTAATCTGGTGATGAAGATACTCTGGTGATGAGGATACTCTGGTGATGAGGATACTCTGGTGATGAGGACACTCTGGTGGTGAGGATACTCTGGTGATGAGGATAATCATCTGGTGATGAGGATACTCTGGTGATGAGGATACTCTGGTGCTGAGGATACACTGGATGATGAAGATACTCTGGTGATGAGGATACTCTGGTGATGAGCAGACTCTGGTGGTGAGGTTACTCTGGTGATGAGCATAATCATCTGGTGAAGAGGATAATCATCTGGTGATGAGGATACTCTGGTGATGAGGATACTCTGGGTAATGAAAATACTCTGGTGATGAGCATACTCTGGTGATGAGGATGATCTGGTGATGAAGATACTCTGGGGATGAAGATACTCTGGTGATGAGGATAATCTGGTTATGAAGATACTCTGGTGTTGAGGATAATTTGGTGATGAAGATACTCTGGTGGTGAGGATAATGAACTGGTGATGAAGATACTCTGGTGATGAGGATACTCTGGTGATGAGGATACTCTGGTGATGAGGATACTCTGGTGATGAAGATACTCTGTTGATGAGGATACTCTGGTGATGAGGATACTCTGGTGATGAGGACACTCTGGTGATGAGGATAATCTGGTGATGATGATACTCTGGTGATGAGGATAATCATCTGGTGAAGAGGATAATCATCTGGTGATGAGGACACTCTGGTGATGAGGATACTCTGGTGATGAAGATACTCTGGTGTTGAGGATAATTTGGTGATGAAGATACTCTGGTGGTGAGGATAATGAACTGGTGATGAAGATACTCTTGTGATGAAGATACTCTGGTGATGAGGATACTCTGGTGATGAGGATACTCTGGTGATGAAGATACTCTGTTGATGAGGATACTCTGGTGATGAGGATACTCTGGTGATGAGGATACTCATCTGGCAAAGAGGATAATAATCTGGTGATGAGGATACTCTGGTGATGAGGATACTCTGGTGATGAAGATACTCTGGTGATGAAGATAATATGGTGATGAGGACACTCTGGTGCTGAGGATACACTGGATGATGAAGATACTCTGGTGATGAGGATACTCTGGTGATGAGCAGACTCTGGTGGTGAGGTTACTCTGGTGATGAGCATAATCATCTGGTGAAGAGGATAATCATTTGGTGATGAGGATACTCTGGTGATGAAGATACTCTGGTGATGAGGATACTCTGGGTGATGAAAATACTCTGGTGATGAGCATACTCTGGTGATGAGGATGATCTGGTGATGAAGATACTCTGGTGATGAAGATACTCTGGTGATGAGGATAATCTGGTTATGAAGATACTCTGGTGTTGAGGATAATTTGGTGATGAAGATACTCTGGTGGTGAGGATAATGAACTGGTGATGAGGATACTCTGGTGATGAGGATACTCTGGTGATGAGGATACTCTGGTGATGAGGACACTCTGGTGATGAGGATAATCTGGTGATGAGGATAATCATCTGGTGAAGAGGATAATCATCTGGTGATGAGGATAATCATCTGGTGATGAGGATACTCTGGTGTTGAGGATAATTTGGTGATGAAGATACTCTGGTGGTGAGGATAATGAACTGGTGATGAAGATACTCTTGTGATGAAGATACTCTGGTGATGAGGATACTCTGGTGATGAGGATACTCTGGTGATGAAGATACTCTGTTGATGAGGATACTCTGGTGATGAGGATACTCTGGTGATGAGGATACTCATCTGGCAAAGAGGATAATAATCTGGTGATGAGGATACTCTGGTGATGAGGATACTCTGGTGATGAAGATACTCTGGTGATGAAGATAATATGGTGATGAGGACACTCTGGTGCTGAGGATACACTGGATGATGAAGATACTCTGGTGATGAGGATACTCTGGTGATGAGCAGACTCTGGTGGTGAGGTTACTCTGGTGATGAGCATAATCATCTGGTGAAGAGGATAATCATCTGGTGATGAGGATACTCTGGTGATGAAGATACTCTGGTGATGAGGATACTCTGGGTGATGAAAATACTCTGGTGATGAGCATACTCTGGTGATGAGGATAATCTGGTGATGAAGATACTCTGGTGATGAAGATACTCTGGTGATGAGGATAATCTGGTTATGAAGATACTCTGGTGTTGAGGATAATTTGGTGATGAAGATACTCTGGTGGTGAGGATAATGAACTGGTGATGAAGATACTCTTGTGATGAAGATAATCTGGTGATGAGGATACTCTGGTGATGAGGATACTCTGGTGATGAAGATACTCTGTTGATGAGGATACTCTGGTGATGAGGATACTCATCTGGCGATGAGGATACTCATCTGGCGAAGAGGATAATAATCTGGTGATGAGGATACTCTGGTGATGAGGATACTCTGGTGATGAAGATACTCTGGTGATGAAGATACTCTGGTGATGAGGACACTCTGGTGCTGAGGATGCACTGGATGATGAAGATACTCTGGTGATGAGGATACTCTGGTGATGAAGATACTCTGGTGATGAGCATACACTGGTGATGAGGACACTCTGGTGATGAGGATACTCTGGTGATGAGGATACTCTGGGTGATGAAGATACTCTGGTGATGAGGACACTCTGGTGCTGAGGATGCACTGGATGATGAGGACACTCTGGTGATGAGGATACACTGGGTGATGAAGATACTCTGGTGATGAGGATACTCTGGTGATGAGGATACTCTGGTGATGATGATTAGTGCAGCAGATTAAGTCAATATTCCATTAGAATCTTTCACTTGGTGATACAAGCACCAAATTTGGCATGAATAATGCCTAGGAACTATTCTTTCAGAAAAGCCCGGTATCCACCTGAAAATCCAAGATTTTTTAAGATGGCGGTCGCCGAAAATGTGAATAGGTTTTTCAGTGTAGAAATTGAATGGCTGGACATATTTTAATAATCTAGACATCAACATGTATGTATTTTGACATGAGAAATTCAATGGTGACAATAAAAATTCAATATCGTCGGAATTTTTCAAGATGGCGGCCATTTGTTACTCAAAATTCACACTTTTTGTCGTTCTTTGATCAGAGATTAGGTTTCAGCTGGATGAAGTAGTAGTCCAAGTTCCAAGTTATCTTTTCGATCCAAATTAAAATGTTTTGATTGATCTATATAAGGTGACATTCTGTTTATAAAAGAGTGATGTCAAAGCACAACCAGGGCACACTGGTGACATCATTGCTGTGAGACTCAGCATGGAGTTCATTGTCGGCTAATTAGTGTACTTGCTGTAGTTGTAGTCTAGTAACTGTAGTGCTAAAAGTAGTTCAAGTATAGTTTAGTGTCCCAAATGCTATCTAATTAGCCCTGTATATCTGTAAATCGCATATTGGCATTTACTGGCGGCCATCATTTTTGAAAATATAGGTCTTGAAGATAATTTGTGCCAAATTTGTTGCTTTTATCACCAAGTGAAAGATTGTTTCACTAATCTGCCCCAATAATACTCTGGTGATGAGGATAATCTGGTGATGAAGATACTCTGGTGATGAGGATACTCTGGTGATGAAGATACTCTGATGATGAGGATACTCTGGGTGATGAAAATACTCTGGTGATGAGGATAATCTGGTGATGAAGATACTCTGGTGATGAGGATACACTGGTGATGAGGATACTCTGTTGATGAAGATACTCTGTTGATGAGGATACTCTGGTGGTGAGGATACTCTGGTGATGAGGATAATCATCTGGTGATGAGGATACTCTGGTGATGAGGATACTCTGTTGATGAAGATACTCTGTTGATGAAGATACTCTGGTGGTGAGGATACTCTGGTGATGAGGATACTCTGGTGATGAGGATACTCTGGTGATGAGGACACTCTGTTGATGAAGATACTCTGTTGATGAGGATACTCTGGTGATGAGGATACTCTGGTGATGAGGATAATCATCTGGTGAAGAGGATAATCATCTGGTGATGAGGACACTCTGGTGATGAAGATACTCTGGTGATGAGGGTAATCTGGTGATGAAGATACTCTGGTGATGAAGATACTCTGGTGATGAGGACACTATGGTGCTGAGGATACACTGGATGATGAAGATACTCTGGTGATGAGGATACTCTGGTGATGAGCATACTCTGGTGGTGAGGTTACTCTGGTGATGAGCATAATCATCTGGTGAAGAGGATAATCATCTGGTGATGAGGATACTCTGGTGATGAAGATACTCTGGTGATGAAGATACTCTGGTGATGGGGATACTCTGGGTGATGAAAATACTCTGATGATGAAGATACTCTGGTGATGGGGATACTCTGGTGATGAGGATACTCTGGGTGATGAAAATACTCTGATGATGAAGATACTCTGGTGATGGGGATACTCTGGTGATGAGGACACTCTGGTGCTGAGGATACACTGGGGGATGAAGATACTCTGGTGATGAGGATACTTTGGTGATGAGGATACTCTGGTGGTGAGGATACTCTGGTGATGAGGATACTCTGGTGATGAGGATACTCATCTGGTGAAGAGGATAATCATCTGGTGATGAGGATACTCTGGTGATGAGGATACTCTGGTGATGAAGATACTCTGGTGATGAGGATACACTGGTGATGAGGATACTCTGGTGATGAGGATACTCTGGTGATTAAGATACTCTGGTGATGAGGATACACTGGTGATGAGGATACTCTGTTGATGAAGATACTCTGTTGATGAGGATACTCTGGTGGTGAGGATACTCTGGTGATGAGGATAATCATCTGGTGATGAGGATACTCTGGTGATGAGGATACTCTGGTGATGAGGACACTCTGGTGATGAAGATACTCTGGTGATGAGCATACACTGGTGATGAGGACACTCTGGTGATGAAGATACTCTGGTGATGAGCATACTCTGGTGATGAGGATACTCTGGTGATGAGGATACTCTGGTGATGAGGATAATCATCTGGTGAAGAGGATAATCATCTGGTGATGAGGATACTCTGGTGATGAGGATACTCTGGTGATGAAGATACTCTGGTGATGAGGATACTCTGGTGATGAGGATAATCTGGTGATGAAGATACTCTGGTGGTGAGGATACACTGGTGATGAAGATACTCTGGTGATGAAGATACTCTGGTGATGAGGGTAATCTGGTGATGAAGATACTCTGGTGATGAGGATACTCTGGTGATGAAGATACTCTGATGATGAGGATACTCTGGTGATGAAGATACTCTGGTGATGAGGACACTCTGGTGCTGAGAATACACTGGATGATGAAGATACTCTGGTGATGAGAATACTCTGGTGATGAGGATACTCTGGTGATGAGGATAATCATCTGGTGAAGAGGATAATCATCTGGTCATGAGCATACACTGGTGGTGAGGATACTCTGGTGATGAAGATACTCTGGTGATGAAGATACTCTGGTGATGAAGATACTCTGGTGATGAGGATACTCTGGTAATGAGGACACTCTGGTGATGAGGATATTCTGGTGGTGAGGATACTCTGGTGATGAGGATAATCATCTGGTGATGATGATACTCTGGTGATGAGGATAATCTGGTGATGAAGATACTCTGGTGAAGAGGATAATCATCTGGTGAAGAGGATAATCATCTGGTGATGAGGACACTCTGGTGATGAAGATACTCTGCTGATGAGGATACTCTGGTGGTGAGGATATTCTGGTGATGAGGATACTCTGGTGATGAGGATACTCATCTGGTGAAGAGGATAATCATCTGGTGATGAGGATACTCTGGTGATGAGGATACTCTGGTGGTGAGGATAATGAACTGGTGATGAAGATACTCTTGTGATGAAGATACTCTGGTGATGAGGATACTCTGGTGATGAGGATACTCTGGTGATGAAGATACTCTGTTGATGAGGATACTCTGGTGATGAGGATACTCTGGTGATGAGGATACTCATCTGGCAAAGAGGATAATAATCTGGTGATGAGGATACTCTGGTGATGAGGATACTCTGGTGATGAAGATACTCTGGTGATGAAGATAATATGGTGATGAGGACACTCTGGTGCTGAGGATACACTGGATGATGAAGATACTCTGGTGATGAGGATACTCTGGTGATGAGCAGACTCTGGTGGTGAGGTTACTCTGGTGATGAGCATAATCATCTGGTGAAGAGGATAATCATCTGGTGATGAGGATACTCTGGTGATGAAGATACTCTGGTGATGAGGATACTCTGGGTGATGAAAATACTCTGGTGATGAGCATACTCTGGTGATGAGGATAATCTGGTGATGAAGATACTCTGGTGATGAAGATACTCTGGTGATGAGGATAATCTGGTTATGAAGATACTCTGGTGTTGAGGATAATTTGGTGATGAAGATACTCTGGTGGTGAGGATAATGAACTGGTGATGAAGATACTCTTGTGATGAAGATAATCTGGTGATGAGGATACTCTGGTGATGAGGATACTCTGGTGATGAAGATACTCTGTTGATGAGGATACTCTGGTGATGAGGATACTCATCTGGCGATGAGGATACTCATCTGGCGAAGAGGATAATAATCTGGTGATGAGGATACTCTGGTGATGAGGATACTCTGGTGATGAAGATACTCTGGTGATGAAGATACTCTGGTGATGAGGACACTCTGGTGCTGAGGATGCACTGGATGATGAAGATACTCTGGTGATGAGGATACTCTGGTGATGAAGATACTCTGGTGATGAGCATACACTGGTGATGAGGACACTCTGGTGATGAGGATACTCTGGTGATGAGGATACTCTGGGTGATGAAGATACTCTGGTGATGAGGACACTCTGGTGCTGAGGATGCACTGGATGATGAGGACACTCTGGTGATGAGGATACACTGGGTGATGAAGATACTCTGGTGATGAGGATACTCTGGTGATGAGGATACTCTGGTGATGATGATTAGTGCAGCAGATTAAGTCAATATTCCATTAGAATCTTTCACTTGGTGATACAAGCACCAAATTTGGCATGAATAATGCCTAGGAACTATTCTTTCAGAAAAGCCCGGTATCCACCTGAAAATCCAAGATTTTTTAAGATGGCGGTCGCCGAAAATGTGAATAGGTTTTTCAGTGTAGAAATTGAATGGCTGGACATATTTTAATAATCTAGACATCAACATGTATGTATTTTGACATGAGAAATTCAATGGTGACAATAAAAATTCAATATCGTCGGAATTTTTCAAGATGGCGGCCATTTGTTACTCAAAATTCACACTTTTTGTCGTTCTTTGATCAGAGATTAGGTTTCAGCTGGATGAAGTAGTAGTCCAAGTTCCAAGTTATCTTTTCGATCCAAATTAAAATGTTTTGATTGATCTATATAAGGTGACATTCTGTTTATAAAAGAGTGATGTCAAAGCACAACCAGGGCACACTGGTGACATCATTGCTGTGAGACTCAGCATGGAGTTCATTGTCGGCTAATTAGTGTACTTGCTGTAGTTGTAGTCTAGTAACTGTAGTGCTAAAAGTAGTTCAAGTATAGTTTAGTGTCCCAAATGCTATCTAATTAGCCCTGTATATCTGTAAATCGCATATTGGCATTTACTGGCGGCCATCATTTTTGAAAATATAGGTCTTGAAGATAATTTGTGCCAAATTTGTTGCTTTTATCACCAAGTGAAAGATTGTTTCACTAATCTGCCCCAATAATACTCTGGTGATGAGGATAATCTGGTGATGAAGATACTCTGGTGATGAGGATACTCTGGTGATGAAGATACTCTGATGATGAGGATACTCTGGGTGATGAAAATACTCTGGTGATGAGGATAATCTGGTGATGAAGATACTCTGGTGATGAGGATACACTGGTGATGAGGATACTCTGTTGATGAAGATACTCTGTTGATGAGGATACTCTGGTGGTGAGGATACTCTGGTGATGAGGATAATCATCTGGTGATGAGGATACTCTGGTGATGAGGATACTCTGTTGATGAAGATACTCTGTTGATGAAGATACTCTGGTGGTGAGGATACTCTGGTGATGAGGATACTCTGGTGATGAGGATACTCTGGTGATGAGGACACTCTGTTGATGAAGATACTCTGTTGATGAGGATACTCTGGTGATGAGGATACTCTGGTGATGAGGATAATCATCTGGTGAAGAGGATAATCATCTGGTGATGAGGACACTCTGGTGATGAAGATACTCTGGTGATGAGGGTAATCTGGTGATGAAGATACTCTGGTGATGAAGATACTCTGGTGATGAGGACACTATGGTGCTGAGGATACACTGGATGATGAAGATACTCTGGTGATGAGGATACTCTGGTGATGAGCATACTCTGGTGGTGAGGTTACTCTGGTGATGAGCATAATCATCTGGTGAAGAGGATAATCATCTGGTGATGAGGATACTCTGGTGATGAAGATACTCTGGTGATGAAGATACTCTGGTGATGGGGATACTCTGGGTGATGAAAATACTCTGATGATGAAGATACTCTGGTGATGGGGATACTCTGGTGATGAGGATACTCTGGGTGATGAAAATACTCTGATGATGAAGATACTCTGGTGATGGGGATACTCTGGTGATGAGGACACTCTGGTGCTGAGGATACACTGGGGGATGAAGATACTCTGGTGATGAGGATACTTTGGTGATGAGGATACTCTGGTGGTGAGGATACTCTGGTGATGAGGATACTCTGGTGATGAGGATACTCATCTGGTGAAGAGGATAATCATCTGGTGATGAGGATACTCTGGTGATGAGGATACTCTGGTGATGAAGATACTCTGGTGATGAGGATACACTGGTGATGAGGATACTCTGGTGATGAGGATACTCTGGTGATTAAGATACTCTGGTGATGAGGATACACTGGTGATGAGGATACTCTGTTGATGAAGATACTCTGTTGATGAGGATACTCTGGTGGTGAGGATACTCTGGTGATGAGGATAATCATCTGGTGATGAGGATACTCTGGTGATGAGGATACTCTGGTGATGAGGACACTCTGGTGATGAAGATACTCTGGTGATGAGCATACACTGGTGATGAGGACACTCTGGTGATGAAGATACTCTGGTGATGAGCATACTCTGGTGATGAGGATACTCTGGTGATGAGGATACTCTGGTGATGAGGATAATCATCTGGTGAAGAGGATAATCATCTGGTGATGAGGATACTCTGGTGATGAGGATACTCTGGTGATGAAGATACTCTGGTGATGAGGATACTCTGGTGATGAGGATAATCTGGTGATGAAGATACTCTGGTGGTGAGGATACACTGGTGATGAAGATACTCTGGTGATGAAGATACTCTGGTGATGAGGGTAATCTGGTGATGAAGATACTCTGGTGATGAGGATACTCTGGTGATGAAGATACTCTGATGATGAGGATACTCTGGTGATGAAGATACTCTGGTGATGAGGACACTCTGGTGCTGAGAATACACTGGATGATGAAGATACTCTGGTGATGAGAATACTCTGGTGATGAGGATACTCTGGTGATGAGGATAATCATCTGGTGAAGAGGATAATCATCTGGTCATGAGCATACACTGGTGGTGAGGATACTCTGGTGATGAAGATACTCTGGTGATGAAGATACTCTGGTGATGAAGATACTCTGGTGATGAGGATACTCTGGTAATGAGGACACTCTGGTGATGAGGATATTCTGGTGGTGAGGATACTCTGGTGATGAGGATAATCATCTGGTGATGATGATACTCTGGTGATGAGGATAATCTGGTGATGAAGATACTCTGGTGAAGAGGATAATCATCTGGTGAAGAGGATAATCATCTGGTGATGAGGACACTCTGGTGATGAAGATACTCTGCTGATGAGGATACTCTGGTGGTGAGGATATTCTGGTGATGAGGATACTCTGGTGATGAGGATACTCATCTGGTGAAGAGGATAATCATCTGGTGATGAGGATACTCTGGTGATGAGGATACTCTGGTGATGAGGACACTCTGGTGATGAGGATAATATGGTGATGAGGATACTCTGGTGGTGAAGATACTCTGGTGATGAGGATACTCTGGTGATGAGGACACTCTGGTGATGAGGATAATATGGTGATGAGGACACTCTGGTGATGAGGATACTCTGGGGATGAAGATACTCTGGTGATGAAGATACTCTGGTGATGAGGATAATCTGGTTATGAAGATACTCTGGTGTTGAGGATAATTTGGTGATGAAGATACTCTGGTGGTGAGGATAATGAACTGGTGATGAAGATACTCTTGTGATGAAGATACTCTGGTGATGAGGATACTCTGGTGATGAGGATACTCTGGTGATGAGGATACTCTGGTGATGAGGATACTCATCTGGCGAAGAGGTTAATAATCTGGTGATGAGGATACTCTGGTGATGAGGATACTCTGGTGATGAAGATACTCTGGTGATGAGGACACTCTGGTGCTGAGGATACACTGGATGATGAAGATACTCTGGTGATGAGAATACTCTGGTGATGAGCATACTCTGGTGGTGAGGTTACTCTGGTGATGAGCATAATCATCTGGTGAAGAGGATAATCATCTGGTGATGAGGATACTCTGGTGATGAAGATACTCTGGTGATGAGGATACTCTGGGTGATGAAAATACTCTGATGATGAAGATACTCTGGTGATGGGGATACTCTGGTGATGAGGACACTCTGGTGCTGAGGATACACTGGGGGATGAAGATACTCTGGTGATGAGGATACTTTGGTGATGAGGATACTCTGGTGGTGAGGATACTCTGGTGATGATGATACTCTGGTGATGAGGATACTCATCTGGTGAAGAGGATAATCATCTGGTGATGAGGATACTCTGGTGGTGAGGATACTCTGGTGATGAGGATACTCTGGTGATGAGGATACTCATGTGGTGAAGAGGATAATCATCTGGTGATGAGGATACTCTGGTGATGAAGATACTCTGGTGATGAGGATACTCTGGTGATGAGGACACTCTGGTGCTGAGGATACTCTGGTGATGAGGATACTCTGGTGATGAGGATAATCATCTGGTGAAGAGGATAATCATCTGGTCATGAGCATACACTGGTGGTGAGGATACTCTGGTGGTGAGGATACTCTGGTGATGAAGATACTCTGGTGATGAAGATACTCTGGTAATGAGGACACTCTGGTGATGAGGATATTCTGGTGATGAGGATACTCTGGTGATGAGGATAATCATCTGGTGATGAGGACACTCTGGTGATGAGGATACTCTGGTGATGAAGATACTCTGGTGATGAGGATTCTCTGGTGATGAGGATACTCTGGTGATGAGGATAATCTGGTGATGAAGATACTCTGGTGGTGAGGATACACTGGTGATGAAGATACTCTGGTGATGAAGATACTCTGGTGATGAGGGTAATCTGGTGATGAAGATACTCTGGTGATGAAGATACTCTGGTGATGAGGACACTATGGTGCTGAGGATACACTGGATGATGAAGATACTCTGGTGATGAGGATACTCTGGTGATGAGCATACTCTGGTGGTGAGGTTACTCTGGTGATGAGCATAATCATCTGGTGAAGAGGATAATCATCTGGTGATGAGGATACTCTGGTGATGAAGATACTCTGGTGATGAAGATACTCTGGGTGATGAAATTACTCTGATGATGAAGATACTCTGGTGATGGGGATACTATGGTGATGAGGATACTCTGGGTGATGAAAATACTCTGATGATGAAGATACTCTGGTGATGGGGATACTCTGGTGATGAGGACACTCTGGTGCTGAGGATACACTGGGGGATGAAGATACTCTGGTGATGAGGATACTTTGGTGATGAGGATACTCTGGTGGTGAGGATACTCTGGTGATGAGGATACTCTGGTGATGAGGATACTCATCTGGTGAAGAGGATAATCATCTGGTGATGAGGATACTCTGGTGATGAGGATACTCTGGTGATGAGGACACTATGGTGATGAGGATACACTGGATGATGAAGATACTCTGGTGATAAGGATACTCTGGTGATGAGCATACTCTGGTGGTGAGGTTACTCTGGTGATGAGCATAATCATCTGGTGAAGAGGATAATCATCTGGTGATGAGGATACTCTGGTGATGAAGATACTCTGGTGATGGGGATACTCTGGGTGATGAAAATACTCTGATGATGAAGATACTCTGGTGATGGGGATACTCTGGTGATGAGGATACTCTGGGTGATGAAAATACTCTGATGATGAAGATACTCTGGTGATGGGGATACTCTGGTGATGAGGACACTCTGGTGCTGAGGATACACTGGGGGATGAAGATACTCTGGTGATGAGGATACTTTGGTGATGAGGATACTCTGGTGGTGAGGATACTCTGGTGATGAGGATACTCTGGTGATGAGGATACTCATCTGGTGAAGAGGATAATCATCTGGTGATGAGGATACACTGGTGATGAGGATACTCTGGTGATGAGGATACTCTGGTGATGAAGATACTCTGGTGATGAGGATACACTGGTGATGAGGATACTCTGTTGATGAAGATACTCTGTTGATGAGGATACTCTGGTGGTGAGGATATTCTGGTGATGAGGATACTCTGGTGATGAGGACACTCTGGTGATGAAGATACTCTGGTGATGAGCATACACTGGTGATGAGGACACTCTGGTGGTGAGGATACTCTGGTGATGAGGATAATCATCTGGTGAAGAGGATAATCATCTGGTGATGAGGATACTCTGGTGATGAGGATACTCTGGTGATGAAGATACTCTGGTGATGAGGATTCTCTGGTGATGAGGATACTCTGGTGATGAGGATAATCTGGTGATGAAGATACTCTGGTGGTGAGGATACACTGGTGATGAAGATACTCTGGTGATGAAGATACTCTGGTGATGAGGGTAATCTGGTGATGAAGATACTCTGGTGATGAGGATACTCTGGTGATGAAGATACTCTGATGATGAGGATACTCTGGTGATGAAGATACTCTGGTGATGAGGACACTCTGGTGCTGAGAATACACTGGATGATGAAGATACTCTGGTGATGAGAATACTCTGGTGATGAGGATACTCTGGTGATGAGGATAATCATCTGGTGAAGAGGATAATCATCTGGTCATGAGCATACACTGGTGGTGAGGATACTCTGGTGATGAAGATACTCTGGTGATGAGGATACTCTGGTAATGAGGACACTCTGGTGATGAGGATATTCTGGTGGTGAGGATACTCTGGTGATGAGGATAATCATCTGGTGATGATGATACTCTGGTGATGAGGATAATCTGGTGATGAAGATACTCTGGTGAAGAGGATAATCATCTGGTGAAGAGGATAATCATCTGGTGATGAGGACACTCTGGTGGTGAGGATACTCTGGTGATGAAGATACTCTGCTGATGAGGATACTCTGGTGGTGAGGATATTCTGGTGATGAGGATACTCTGGTGATGAGGATACTCATCTGGTGAAGAGGATAATCATCTGGTGATGAGGATACTCTGGTGATGAGGACACTCTGGTGATGAGGATAATATGGTGATGAGGATACTCTGGTGGTGAAGATACTCTGGTGATGAGGATACTCTGGTGATGAGGACACTCTGGTGATGAGGATAATATGGTGATGAGGACACTCTGGTGATGAGGATACTCTGGGGATGAAGATACTCTGGTGATGAAGATACTCTGGTGATGAGGATAATCTGGTTATGAAGATACTCTGGTGTTGAGGATAATTTGGTGATGAAGATACTCTGGTGGTGAGGATAATGAACTGGTGATGAAGATACTCTTGTGATGAAGATACTCTGGTGATGAGGATACTCTGGTGATGAGGATACTCTGGTGATGAAGATACTCTGTTGATGAGGATACTCTGGTGATGAGGATACTCATCTGGCGAAGAGGATAATAATCTGGTGATGAGGATACTCTGGTGATGAGGATACTCTGGTGATGAAGATACTCTGGTGATGAAGATACTCTGGTGATGAGGACACTCTGGTGCTGAGGATACACTGGATGATGAAGATACTCTGGTGATGAGAATACTCTGGTGATGAGCATACTCTGGTGGTAAGGTTACTCTGGTGATGAGCATAATCATCTGGTGAAGAGGATAATCATCTGGTGATGAGGATACTCTGGTGATGAAGATACTCTGGTGATGAGGATACTCTGGGTGATGAAAATACTCTGGTGGTGAGGATACTCTGGTGATGATGATACTCTGGTGATGAGGATACTCATCTGGTGAAGAGGATAATCATCTGGTGATGAGGACACTCTGGTGCTGAGGATACACTGGGGGATGAAGATACTCTGGTGATGAGGATACTTTGGTGATGAGGATACTCTGGTGGTGAGGATACTCTGGTGATGATGATACTCTGGTGATGAGGATACTCATCTGGTGAAGAGGATAATCATCTGGTGATGAGGATACTCTGGTGGTGAGGATACTCTGGTGATGAGGATACTCATCTGGTGAAGAGGATAATCATCTGGTGATGAGGATACTCTGGTGATGAAGATACTCTGGTGATGAGGATACTCTGGTGATGAGGACACTCTGGTGATGAGGATACTCTGGTGATGAGGATACTCTGGTGATGAGGATACTCTGGTGATGAGGATAATCATCTGGTGAAGAGGATAATCATCTGGTCATGAGCATACACTGGTGGTGAGGATACTCTGGTGATGAAGATACTCTGGTGATGAAGATACTCTGGTGATGAGGATACTCTGGTAATGAGGACACTCTGGTGATGAGGATATTCTGGTGGTGAGGATACTCTGGTGATGAGGATAATCATCTGGTGTTGATGATACTCTGGTGATGAGGATAATCTGGTGATGAAGATACTCTGGTGAAGAGGATAATCATCTGGTGAAGAGGATAATCATCTGGTGATGAGGACACTCTGGTGGTGAGGATACTCTGGTGATGAAGATACTCTGCTGATGAGGATACTCTGGTGGTGAGGATATTCTGGTGATGAGGATACTCTGGTGATGAGGATACTCATCTGGTGAAGAGGATAATCATCTGGTGATGAGGATACTCTGGTGATGAGGATACTCTGGTGATGAGGACACTCTGGTGATGAGGATAATATGGTGATGAGGATACTCTGGTGGTGAAGATACTCTGGTGATGAGGATACTCTGGTGATGAGGACACTCTGGTGATGAGGATAATATGGTGATGAGGACACTCTGGTGATGAGGATACTCTGGGGATGAAGATACTCTGGTGATGAAGATACTCTGGTGATGAGGATAATCTGGTTATGAAGATACTCTGGTGTTGAGGATAATTTGGTGATGAAGATACTCTGGTGGTGAGGATAATGAACTGGTGATGAAGATACTCTTGTGATGAAGATACTCTGGTGATGAGGATACTCTGGTGATGAGGATACTCTGGTGATGAAGATACTCTGTTGATGAGGATACTCTGGTGATGAGGATACTCTGGTGATGAGGATACTCATCTGGCGAAGAGGATAATAATCTGGTGATGAGGATACTCTGGTGATGAGGATACTCTGGTGATGAAGATACTCTGGTGATGAAGATACTCTGGTGATGAGGACACTCTGGTGCTGAGGATACACTGGATGATGAAGATACTCTGGTGATGAGAATACTCTGGTGATGAGCATACTCTGGTGGTAAGGTTACTCTGGTGATGAGCATAATCATCTGGTGAAGAGGATAATCATCTGGTGATGAGGATACTCTGGTGATGAAGATACTCTGGTGATGAGGATACTCTGGGTGATGAAAATACTCTGGTGGTGAGGATACTCTGGTGATGATGATACTCTGGTGATGAGGATACTCATCTGGTGAAGAGGATAATCATCTGGTGATGAGGACACTCTGGTGCTGAGGATACACTGGGGGATGAAGATACTCTGGTGATGAGGATACTTTGGTGATGAGGATACTCTGGTGGTGAGGATACTCTGGTGATGATGATACTCTGGTGATGAGGATACTCATCTGGTGAAGAGGATAATCATCTGGTGATGAGGATACTCTGGTGGTGAGGATACTCTGGTGGTGAGGATACTCTGGTGATGAGGATAATCATCTGGTGATGATGATACTCTGGTGATGAGGATAATCTGGTGATGAGGATAATCATCTGGTGTTGATGATACTCTGGTGATGAGGATAATCTGGTGATGAAGATACTCTGGTGAAGAGGATAATCATCTGGTGAAGAGGATAATCATCTGGTGATGAGGACACTCTGGTGGTGAGGATACTCTGGTGATGAAGATACTCTGCTGATGAGGATACTCTGGTGGTGAGGATATTCTGGTGATGAGGATACTCTGGTGATGAGGATACTCATCTGGTGAAGAGGATAATCATCTGGTGATGAGGATACTCTGGTGATGAGGATACTCTGGTGATGAGGACACTCTGGTGATGAGGATAATATGGTGATGAGGATACTCTGGTGGTGAAGATACTCTGGTGATGAGGATACTCTGGTGATGAGGACACTCTGGTGATGAGGATAATATGGTGATGAGGACACTCTGGTGATGAGGATACTCTGGGGATGAAGATACTCTGGTGATGAAGATACTCTGGTGATGAGGATAATCTGGTTATGAAGATACTCTGGTGTTGAGGATAATTTGGTGATGAAGATACTCTGGTGGTGAGGATAATGAACTGGTGATGAAGATACTCTTGTGATGAAGATACTCTGGTGATGAGGATACTCTGGTGATGAGGATACTCTGGTGATGAAGATACTCTGTTGATGAGGATACTCTGGTGATGAGGATACTCTGGTGATGAGGATACTCATCTGGCGAAGAGGATAATAATCTGGTGATGAGGATACTCTGGTGATGAGGATACTCTGGTGATGAAGATACTCTGGTGATGAAGATACTCTGGTGATGAGGACACTCTGGTGCTGAGGATACACTGGATGATGAAGATACTCTGGTGATGAGAATACTCTGGTGATGAGCATACTCTGGTGGTAAGGTTACTCTGGTGATGAGCATAATCATCTGGTGAAGAGGATAATCATCTGGTGATGAGGATACTCTGGTGATGAAGATACTCTGGTGATGAGGATACTCTGGGTGATGAAAATACTCTGGTGGTGAGGATACTCTGGTGATGATGATACTCTGGTGATGAGGATACTCATCTGGTGAAGAGGATAATCATCTGGTGATGAGGACACTCTGGTGCTGAGGATACACTGGGGGATGAAGATACTCTGGTGATGAGGATACTTTGGTGATGAGGATACTCTGGTGGTGAGGATACTCTGGTGATGATGATACTCTGGTGATGAGGATACTCATCTGGTGAAGAGGATAATCATCTGGTGATGAGGATACTCTGGTGGTGAGGATACTCTGGTGATGAGGATACTCTGGTGATGAGGATACTCATCTGGTGAAGAGGATAATCATCTGGTGATGAGGATACTCTGGTGATGAAGATACTCTGGTGATGAGGATACTCTGGTGATGAGGACACTCTGGTGCTGAGGATACTCTGGGTGATGAAAATACTCTGATGATGAAGATACTCTGGTGATGGGGATACTCTGGTGATGAGGACACTCTGGTGCTGAGGATACACTGGGGGATGAAGATACTCTGGTGATGAGGATACTTTGGTGATGAGGATACTCTGGTGGTGAGGATACTCTGGTGATGAGGATACTCTGGTGATGAGGATACTCATCTGGTGAAGAGGATAATCATCTGGTGATGAGGATACTCTGGTGATGAGGATACTCTGGTGATGAGGACACTATGGTGATGAGGATACACTGGATGATGAAGATACTCTGGTGATGAGGATACTCTGGTGATGAGCATACTCTGGTGGTGAGGTTACTCTGGTGATGAGCATAATCATCTGGTGAAGAGGATAATCATCTGGTGATGAGGATACTCTGGTGATGAAGATACTCTGGTGATGAAGATACTCTGGTGATGGGGATACTCTGGGTGATGAAAATACTCTGATGATGAAGATACTCTGGTGATGGGGATACTCTGGTGATGAGGATACTCTGGGTGATGAAAATACTCTGATGATGAAGATACTCTGGTGATGGGGATACTCTGGTGATGAGGACACTCTGGTGCTGAGGATACACTGGGGGATGAAGATACTCTGGTGATGAGGATACTTTGGTGATGAGGATACTCTGGTGGTGAGGATACTCTGGTGATGAGGATACTCTGGTGATGAGGATACTCATCTGGTGAAGAGGATAATCATCTGGTGATGAGGATACTCTGGTGATGAGGATACTCTGGTGATGAAGATACTCTGGTGATGAGGATACACTGGTGATGAGGATACTCTGGTGATGAGGATACTCTGGTGATGAAGATACTCTGGTGATGAGGATACACTGGTGATGAGGATACTCTGTTGATGAAGATACTCTGTTGATGAGGATACTCTGGTGGTGAGGATATTCTGGTGATGAGGATAATCATCTGGTGATGAGGATACTCTGGTGATGAGGATACTCTGGTGATGAGGACACTCTGGTGATGAAGATACTCTGGTGATGAGCATACACTGGTGATGAGGACACTCTGGTGATGAGGATAATATGGTGATGAGGATACTCTGGTGGTGAAGATACTCTGGTGATGAGGATACTCTGGTGATGAGGACACTCTGGTGATGAGGATAATATGGTGATGAGGACACTCTGGTGATGAGGATACTCTGGGGATGAAGATACTCTGGTGATGAAGATACTCTGGTGATGAGGATAATCTGGTTATGAAGATACTCTGGTGTTGAGGATAATTTGGTGATGAAGATACTCTGGTGGTGAGGATAATGAACTGGTGATGAAGATACTCTTGTGATGAAGATACTCTGGTGATGAGGATACTCTGGTGATGAGGATACTCTGGTGATGAAGATACTCTGGTGATGAGGATACTCTGGTGATGAGGATACTCTGGTGATGAGGATACTCATCTGGCGAAGAGGATAATAATCTGGTGATGAGGATACTCTGGTGATGAGGATACTCTGGTGATGAAGATACTCTGGTGATGAAGATACTCTGGTGATGAGGACACTCTGGTGCTGAGGATACACTGGATGATGAAGATACTCTGGTGATGAGAATACTCTGGTGATGAGCATACTCTGGTGGTAAGGTTACTCTGGTGATGAGCATAATCATCTGGTGAAGAGGATAATCATCTGGTGATGAGGATACTCTGGTGATGAAGATACTCTGGTGATGAGGATACTCTGGGTGATGAAAATACTCTGGTGGTGAGGATACTCTGGTGATGATGATACTCTGGTGATGAGGATACTCATCTGGTGAAGAGGATAATCATCTGGTGATGAGGACACTCTGGTGCTGACGATACACTGGGGGATGAAGATACTCTGGTGATGAGGATACTTTGGTGATGAGGATACTCTGGTGGTGAGGATACTCTGGTGATGATGATACTCTGGTGATGAGGATACTCATCTGGTGAAGAGGATAATCATCTGGTGATGAGGATACTCTGGTGGTGAGGATACTCTGGTGATGAGGATACTCTGGTGATGAGGATACTCATCTGGTGAAGAGGATAATCATCTGGTGATGAGGATACTCTGGTGATGAAGATACTCTGGTGATGAGGATACTCTGGTGATGAGGACACTCTGGTGCTGAGGATACTCTGGGTGATGAAAATACTCTGATGATGAAGATACTCTGGTGATGGGGATACTCTGGTGATGAGGACACTCTGGTGCTGAGGATACACTGGGGGATGAAGATACTCTGGTGATGAGGATACTTTGGTGATGAGGATACTCTGGTGGTGAGGATACTCTGGTGATGAGGATACTCATCTGGTGAAGAGGATAATCATCTGGTGATGAGGATACTCTGGTGATGAGGATACTCTGGTGATGAGGACACTATGGTGATGAGGATACACTGGATGATGAAGATACTCTGGTGATGAGGATACTCTGGTGATGAGCATACTCTGGTGGTGAGGTTACTCTGGTGATGAGCATAATCATCTGGTGAAGAGGATAATCATCTGGTGATGAGGATACTCTGGTGATGAAGATACTCTGGTGATGAAGATACTCTGGTGATGGGGATACTCTGGGTGATGAAAATACTCTGATGATGAAGATACTCTGGTGATGGGGATACTCTGGTGATGAGGATACTCTGGGTGATGAAAATACTCTGATGATGAAGATACTCTGGTGATGGGGATACTCTGGTGATGAGGACACTCTGGTGCTGAAGATACTCTGGTGATGAGGATACTCTGGTGGTGAGGATACTCTGGTGATGAGGATACTCTGGTGATGAGGATACTCATCTGGTGAAGAGGATAATCATCTGGTGATGAGGATACTCTGGTGATGAGGATACTCTGGTGATGAAGATACTCTGGTGATGAGGATACACTGGTGATGAGGATACTCTGGTGATGAGGATACTCTGGTGATGAAGATACTCTGGTGATGAGGATACACTGGTGATGAGGATACTCTGTTGATGAAGATACTCTGTTGATGAGGATACTCTGGTGGTGAGGATATTCTGGTGATGAGGATAATCATCTGGTGATGAGGATACTCTGGTGATGAGGATACTCTGGTGATGAGGACACTCTGGTGATGAAGATACTCTGGTGATGAGCATACACTGGTGATGAGGACACTCTGGTGGTGAGGATACTCTGGTGATGAGGATACACTGGTGATGAAGATACTCTGGTGATGAAGATACTCTGGTGATGAGGGTAATCTGGTGATGAAGATACTCTGGTGATGAGGATACTCTGGTGATGAAGATACTCTGATGATGAGGATACTCTGGTGATGAAGATACTCTGGTGATGAGGACACTCTGGTGCTGAGAATACACTGGATGATGAAGATACTCTGGTGATGAGAATACTCTGGTGATGAGGATACTCTGGTGATGAGGATAATCATCTGGTGAAGAGGATAATCATCTGGTCATGAGCATACACTGGTGGTGAGGATACTCTGGTGATGAAGATACTCTGGTGATGAAGATACTCTGGTGATGAGGATACTCTGGTAATGAGGACACTCTGGTGATGAGGATATTCTGGTGGTGAGGATACTCTGGTGATGAGGATAATCATCTGGTGATGATGATACTCTGGTGATGAGGATAATCTGGTGATGAAGATACTCTGGTGAAGAGGATAATCATCTGGTGAAGAGGATAATCATCTGGTGATGAGGACACTCTGGTGGTGAGGATACTCTGGTGATGAAGATACTCTGCTGATGAGGATACTCTGGTGGTGAGGATATTCTGGTGATGAGGATACTCTGGTGATGAGGATACTCATCTGGTGAAGAGGATAATCATCTGGTGATGAGGATACTCTGGTGATGAGGATACTCTGGTGATGAGGACACTCTGGTGATGAGGATAATATGGTGATGAGGATACTCTGGTGGTGAAGATACTCTGGTGATGAGGATACTCTGGTGATGAGGACACTCTGGTGATGAGGATAATATGGTGATGAGGACACTCTGGTGATGAGGATACTCTGGGGATGAAGATACTCTGGTGATGAAGATACTCTGGTGATGAGGATAATCTGGTTATGAAGATACTCTGGTGTTGAGGATAATTTGGTGATGAAGATACTCTGGTGGTGAGGATAATGAACTGGTGATGAAGATACTCTTGTGATGAAGATACTCTGGTGATGAGGATACTCTGGTGATGAGGATACTCTGGTGATGAAGATACTCTGTTGATGAGGATACTCTGGTGATGAGGATACTCTGGTGATGAGGATACTCATCTGGCGAAGAGGATAATAATCTGGTGATGAGGATACTCTGGTGATGAGGATACTCTGGTGATGAAGATACTCTGGTGATGAAGATACTCTGGTGATGAGGACACTCTGGTGCTGAGGATACACTGGATGATGAAGATACTCTGGTGATGAGAATACTCTGGTGATGAGCATACTCTGGTGGTAAGGTTACTCTGGTGATGAGCATAATCATCTGGTGAAGAGGATAATCATCTGGTGATGAGGATACTCTGGTGATGAAGATACTCTGGTGATGAGGATACTCTGGGTGATGAAAATACTCTGGTGGTGAGGATACTCTGGTGATGATGATACTCTGGTGATGAGGATACTCATCTGGTGAAGAGGATAATCATCTGGTGATGAGGACACTCTGGTGCTGAGGATACACTGGGGGATGAAGATACTCTGGTGATGAGGATACTTTGGTGATGAGGATACTCTGGTGGTGAGGATACTCTGGTGATGATGATACTCTGGTGATGAGGATACTCATCTGGTGAAGAGGATAATCATCTGGTGATGAGGATACTCTGGTGGTGAGGATACTCTGGTGATGAGGATACTCTGGTGATGAGGATACTCATCTGGTGAAGAGGATAATCATCTGGTGATGAGGATACTCTGGTGATGAAGATACTCTGGTGATGAGGATACTCTGGTGATGAGGACACTCTGGTGCTGAGGATACTCTGGGTGATGAAAATACTCTGATGATGAAGATACTCTGGTGATGGGGATACTCTGGTGATGAGGACACTCTGGTGCTGAGGATACACTGGGGGATGAAGATACTCTGGTGATGAGGATACTTTGGTGATGAGGATACTCTGGTGGTGAGGATACTCTGGTGATGAGGATACTCTGGTGATGAGGATACTCATCTGGTGAAGAGGATAATCATCTGGTGATGAGGATACTCTGGTGATGAGGATACTCTGGTGATGAGGACACTATGGTGATGAGGATACACTGGATGATGAAGATACTCTGGTGATGAGGATACTCTGGTGATGAGCATACTCTGGTGGTGAGGTTACTCTGGTGATGAGCATAATCATCTGGTGAAGAGGATAATCATCTGGTGATGAGGATACTCTGGTGATGAAGATACTCTGGTGATGAAGATACTCTGGTGATGGGGATACTCTGGGTGATGAAAATACTCTGATGATGAAGATACTCTGGTGATGGGGATACTCTGGTGATGAGGATACTCTGGGTGATGAAAATACTCTGATGATGAAGATACTCTGGTGATGGGGATACTCTGGTGATGAGGACACTCTGGTGCTGAGGATACACTGGGGGATGAAGATACTCTGGTGATGAGGATACTTTGGTGATGAGGATACTCTGGTGGTGAGGATACTCTGGTGATGAGGATACTCTGGTGATGAGGATACTCATCTGGTGAAGAGGATAATCATCTGGTGATGAGGATACTCTGGTGATGAGGATACTCTGGTGATGAAGATACTCTGGTGATGAGGATACACTGGTGATGAGGATACTCTGGTGATGAGGATACTCTGGTGATGAAGATACTCTGGTGATGAGGATACACTGGTGATGAGGATACTCTGTTGATGAAGATACTCTGTTGATGAGGATACTCTGGTGGTGAGGATATTCTGGTGATGAGGATAATCATCTGGTGATGAGGATACTCTGGTGATGAGGATACTCTGGTGATGAGGACACTCTGGTGATGAAGATACTCTGGTGATGAGCATACACTGGTGATGAGGACACTCTGGTGATGAGGATAATATGGTGATGAGGATACTCTGGTGGTGAAGATACTCTGGTGATGAGGATACTCTGGTGATGAGGACACTCTGGTGATGAGGATAATATGGTGATGAGGACACTCTGGTGATGAGGATACTCTGGGGATGAAGATACTCTGGTGATGAAGATACTCTGGTGATGAGGATAATCTGGTTATGAAGATACTCTGGTGTTGAGGATAATTTGGTGATGAAGATACTCTGGTGGTGAGGATACTCTGGTGATGAGGATACACTGGATGATGAAGATACTCTGGTGATAAGGATACTCTGGTGATGAGCATACTCTGGTGGTGAGGTTACTCTGGTGATGAGCATAATCATCTGGTGAAGAGGATAATCATCTGGTGATGAGGATACTCTGGTGATGAAGATACTCTGGTGATGGGGATACTCTGGGTGATGAAAATACTCTGATGATGAAGATACTCTGGTGATGGGGATACTCTGGTGATGAGGATACTCTGGGTGATGAAAATACTCTGATGATGAAGATACTCTGGTGATGGGGATACTCTGGTGATGAGGACACTCTGGTGCTGAGGATACACTGGGGGATGAAGATACTCTGGTGATGAGGATACTTTGGTGATGAGGATACTCTGGTGGTGAGGATACTCTGGTGATGAGGATACTCTGGTGATGAGGATACTCATCTGGTGAAGAGGATAATCATCTGGTGATGAGGATACACTGGTGATGAGGATACTCTGGTGATGAGGATACTCTGGTGATGAAGATACTCTGGTGATGAGGATACACTGGTGATGAGGATACTCTGTTGATGAAGATACTCTGTTGATGAGGATACTCTGGTGGTGAGGATATTCTGGTGATGAGGATACTCTGGTGATGAGGACACTCTGGTGATGAAGATACTCTGGTGATGAGCATACACTGGTGATGAGGACACTCTGGTGGTGAGGATACTCTGGTGATGAGGATACTCTGGTGATGAGGATAATCATCTGGTGAAGAGGATAATCATCTGGTGATGAGGATACTCTGGTGATGAGGATACTCTGGTGATGAAGATACTCTGGTGATGAGGATTCTCTGGTGATGAGGATACTCTGGTGATGAGGATAATCTGGTGATGAAGATACTCTGGTGGTGAGGATACACTGGTGATGAAGATACTCTGGTGATGAAGATACTCTGGTGATGAGGGTAATCTGGTGATGAAGATACTCTGGTGATGAGGATACTCTGGTGATGAAGATACTCTGATGATGAGGATACTCTGGTGATGAAGATACTCTGGTGATGAGGACACTCTGGTGCTGAGAATACACTGGATGATGAAGATACTCTGGTGATGAGAATACTCTGGTGATGAGGATACTCTGGTGATGAGGATAATCATCTGGTGAAGAGGATAATCATCTGGTCATGAGCATACACTGGTGGTGAGGATACTCTGGTGATGAAGATACTCTGGTGATGAGGATACTCTGGTAATGAGGACACTCTGGTGATGAGGATATTCTGGTGGTGAGGATACTCTGGTGATGAGGATAATCATCTGGTGATGATGATACTCTGGTGATGAGGATAATCTGGTGATGAAGATACTCTGGTGAAGAGGATAATCATCTGGTGAAGAGGATAATCATCTGGTGATGAGGACACTCTGGTGGTGAGGATACTCTGGTGATGAAGATACTCTGCTGATGAGGATACTCTGGTGGTGAGGATATTCTGGTGATGAGGATACTCTGGTGATGAGGATACTCATCTGGTGAAGAGGATAATCATCTGGTGATGAGGATACTCTGGTGATGAGGATACTCTGGTGATGAGGACACTCTGGTGATGAGGATAATATGGTGATGAGGATACTCTGGTGGTGAAGATACTCTGGTGATGAGGATACTCTGGTGATGAGGACACTCTGGTGATGAGGATAATATGGTGATGAGGACACTCTGGTGATGAGGATACTCTGGGGATGAAGATACTCTGGTGATGAAGATACTCTGGTGATGAGGATAATCTGGTTATGAAGATACTCTGGTGTTGAGGATAATTTGGTGATGAAGATACTCTGGTGGTGAGGATAATGAACTGGTGATGAAGATACTCTTGTGATGAAGATACTCTGGTGATGAGGATACTCTGGTGATGAGGATACTCTGGTGATGAAGATACTCTGTTGATGAGGATACTCTGGTGATGAGGATACTCATCTGGCGAAGAGGATAATAATCTGGTGATGAGGATACTCTGGTGATGAGGATACTCTGGTGATGAAGATACTCTGGTGATGAAGATACTCTGGTGATGAGGACACTCTGGTGCTGAGGATACACTGGATGATGAAGATACTCTGGTGATGAGAATACTCTGGTGATGAGCATACTCTGGTGGTAAGGTTACTCTGGTGATGAGCATAATCATCTGGTGAAGAGGATAATCATCTGGTGATGAGGATACTCTGGTGATGAAGATACTCTGGTGATGAGGATACTCTGGGTGATGAAAATACTCTGGTGGTGAGGATACTCTGGTGATGATGATACTCTGGTGATGAGGATACTCATCTGGTGAAGAGGATAATCATCTGGTGATGAGGACACTCTGGTGCTGAGGATACACTGGGGGATGAAGATACTCTGGTGATGAGGATACTTTGGTGATGAGGATACTCTGGTGGTGAGGATACTCTGGTGATGATGATACTCTGGTGATGAGGATACTCATCTGGTGAAGAGGATAATCATCTGGTGATGAGGATACTCTGGTGGTGAGGATACTCTGGTGATGAGGATACTCATCTGGTGAAGAGGATAATCATCTGGTGATGAGGATACTCTGGTGATGAAGATACTCTGGTGATGAGGATACTCTGGTGATGAGGACACTCTGGTGATGAGGATACTCTGGTGATGAGGATACTCTGGTGATGAGGATACTCTGGTGATGAGGATAATCATCTGGTGAAGAGGATAATCATCTGGTCATGAGCATACACTGGTGGTGAGGATACTCTGGTGATGAAGATACTCTGGTGATGAAGATACTCTGGTGATGAGGATACTCTGGTAATGAGGACACTCTGGTGATGAGGATATTCTGGTGGTGAGGATACTCTGGTGATGAGGATAATCATCTGGTGTTGATGATACTCTGGTGATGAGGATAATCTGGTGATGAAGATACTCTGGTGAAGAGGATAATCATCTGGTGAAGAGGATAATCATCTGGTGATGAGGACACTCTGGTGGTGAGGATACTCTGGTGATGAAGATACTCTGCTGATGAGGATACTCTGGTGGTGAGGATATTCTGGTGATGAGGATACTCTGGTGATGAGGATACTCATCTGGTGAAGAGGATAATCATCTGGTGATGAGGATACTCTGGTGATGAGGATACTCTGGTGATGAGGACACTCTGGTGATGAGGATAATATGGTGATGAGGATACTCTGGTGGTGAAGATACTCTGGTGATGAGGATACTCTGGTGATGAGGACACTCTGGTGATGAGGATAATATGGTGATGAGGACACTCTGGTGATGAGGATACTCTGGGGATGAAGATACTCTGGTGATGAAGATACTCTGGTGATGAGGATAATCTGGTTATGAAGATACTCTGGTGTTGAGGATAATTTGGTGATGAAGATACTCTGGTGGTGAGGATAATGAACTGGTGATGAAGATACTCTTGTGATGAAGATACTCTGGTGATGAGGATACTCTGGTGATGAGGATACTCTGGTGATGAAGATACTCTGTTGATGAGGATACTCTGGTGATGAGGATACTCTGGTGATGAGGATACTCATCTGGCGAAGAGGATAATAATCTGGTGATGAGGATACTCTGGTGATGAGGATACTCTGGTGATGAAGATACTCTGGTGATGAAGATACTCTGGTGATGAGGACACTCTGGTGCTGAGGATACACTGGATGATGAAGATACTCTGGTGATGAGAATACTCTGGTGATGAGCATACTCTGGTGGTAAGGTTACTCTGGTGATGAGCATAATCATCTGGTGAAGAGGATAATCATCTGGTGATGAGGATACTCTGGTGATGAAGATACTCTGGTGATGAGGATACTCTGGGTGATGAAAATACTCTGGTGGTGAGGATACTCTGGTGATGATGATACTCTGGTGATGAGGATACTCATCTGGTGAAGAGGATAATCATCTGGTGATGAGGACACTCTGGTGCTGAGGATACACTGGGGGATGAAGATACTCTGGTGATGAGGATACTTTGGTGATGAGGATACTCTGGTGGTGAGGATACTCTGGTGATGATGATACTCTGGTGATGAGGATACTCATCTGGTGAAGAGGATAATCATCTGGTGATGAGGATACTCTGGTGGTGAGGATACTCTGGTGGTGAGGATACTCTGGTGATGAGGATAATCATCTGGTGATGATGATACTCTGGTGATGAGGATAATCTGGTGATGAGGATAATCATCTGGTGTTGATGATACTCTGGTGATGAGGATAATCTGGTGATGAAGATACTCTGGTGAAGAGGATAATCATCTGGTGAAGAGGATAATCATCTGGTGATGAGGACACTCTGGTGGTGAGGATACTCTGGTGATGAAGATACTCTGCTGATGAGGATACTCTGGTGGTGAGGATATTCTGGTGATGAGGATACTCTGGTGATGAGGATACTCATCTGGTGAAGAGGATAATCATCTGGTGATGAGGATACTCTGGTGATGAGGATACTCTGGTGATGAGGACACTCTGGTGATGAGGATAATATGGTGATGAGGATACTCTGGTGGTGAAGATACTCTGGTGATGAGGATACTCTGGTGATGAGGACACTCTGGTGATGAGGATAATATGGTGATGAGGACACTCTGGTGATGAGGATACTCTGGGGATGAAGATACTCTGGTGATGAAGATACTCTGGTGATGAGGATAATCTGGTTATGAAGATACTCTGGTGTTGAGGATAATTTGGTGATGAAGATACTCTGGTGGTGAGGATAATGAACTGGTGATGAAGATACTCTTGTGATGAAGATACTCTGGTGATGAGGATACTCTGGTGATGAGGATACTCTGGTGATGAAGATACTCTGTTGATGAGGATACTCTGGTGATGAGGATACTCTGGTGATGAGGATACTCATCTGGCGAAGAGGATAATAATCTGGTGATGAGGATACTCTGGTGATGAGGATACTCTGGTGATGAAGATACTCTGGTGATGAAGATACTCTGGTGATGAGGACACTCTGGTGCTGAGGATACACTGGATGATGAAGATACTCTGGTGATGAGAATACTCTGGTGATGAGCATACTCTGGTGGTAAGGTTACTCTGGTGATGAGCATAATCATCTGGTGAAGAGGATAATCATCTGGTGATGAGGATACTCTGGTGATGAAGATACTCTGGTGATGAGGATACTCTGGGTGATGAAAATACTCTGGTGGTGAGGATACTCTGGTGATGATGATACTCTGGTGATGAGGATACTCATCTGGTGAAGAGGATAATCATCTGGTGATGAGGACACTCTGGTGCTGAGGATACACTGGGGGATGAAGATACTCTGGTGATGAGGATACTTTGGTGATGAGGATACTCTGGTGGTGAGGATACTCTGGTGATGATGATACTCTGGTGATGAGGATACTCATCTGGTGAAGAGGATAATCATCTGGTGATGAGGATACTCTGGTGGTGAGGATACTCTGGTGATGAGGATACTCTGGTGATGAGGATACTCATCTGGTGAAGAGGATAATCATCTGGTGATGAGGATACTCTGGTGATGAAGATACTCTGGTGATGAGGATACTCTGGTGATGAGGACACTCTGGTGCTGAGGATACTCTGGGTGATGAAAATACTCTGATGATGAAGATACTCTGGTGATGGGGATACTCTGGTGATGAGGACACTCTGGTGCTGAGGATACACTGGGGGATGAAGATACTCTGGTGATGAGGATACTTTGGTGATGAGGATACTCTGGTGGTGAGGATACTCTGGTGATGAGGATACTCTGGTGATGAGGATACTCATCTGGTGAAGAGGATAATCATCTGGTGATGAGGATACTCTGGTGATGAGGATACTCTGGTGATGAGGACACTATGGTGATGAGGATACACTGGATGATGAAGATACTCTGGTGATGAGGATACTCTGGTGATGAGCATACTCTGGTGGTGAGGTTACTCTGGTGATGAGCATAATCATCTGGTGAAGAGGATAATCATCTGGTGATGAGGATACTCTGGTGATGAAGATACTCTGGTGATGAAGATACTCTGGTGATGGGGATACTCTGGGTGATGAAAATACTCTGATGATGAAGATACTCTGGTGATGGGGATACTCTGGTGATGAGGATACTCTGGGTGATGAAAATACTCTGATGATGAAGATACTCTGGTGATGGGGATACTCTGGTGATGAGGACACTCTGGTGCTGAGGATACACTGGGGGATGAAGATACTCTGGTGATGAGGATACTTTGGTGATGAGGATACTCTGGTGGTGAGGATACTCTGGTGATGAGGATACTCTGGTGATGAGGATACTCATCTGGTGAAGAGGATAATCATCTGGTGATGAGGATACTCTGGTGATGAGGATACTCTGGTGATGAAGATACTCTGGTGATGAGGATACACTGGTGATGAGGATACTCTGGTGATGAGGATACTCTGGTGATGAAGATACTCTGGTGATGAGGATACACTGGTGATGAGGATACTCTGTTGATGAAGATACTCTGTTGATGAGGATACTCTGGTGGTGAGGATATTCTGGTGATGAGGATAATCATCTGGTGATGAGGATACTCTGGTGATGAGGATACTCTGGTGATGAGGACACTCTGGTGATGAAGATACTCTGGTGATGAGCATACACTGGTGATGAGGACACTCTGGTGATGAGGATAATATGGTGATGAGGATACTCTGGTGGTGAAGATACTCTGGTGATGAGGATACTCTGGTGATGAGGACACTCTGGTGATGAGGATAATATGGTGATGAGGACACTCTGGTGATGAGGATACTCTGGGGATGAAGATACTCTGGTGATGAAGATACTCTGGTGATGAGGATAATCTGGTTATGAAGATACTCTGGTGTTGAGGATAATTTGGTGATGAAGATACTCTGGTGGTGAGGATAATGAACTGGTGATGAAGATACTCTTGTGATGAAGATACTCTGGTGATGAGGATACTCTGGTGATGAGGATACTCTGGTGATGAAGATACTCTGGTGATGAGGATACTCTGGTGATGAGGATACTCTGGTGATGAGGATACTCATCTGGCGAAGAGGATAATAATCTGGTGATGAGGATACTCTGGTGATGAGGATACTCTGGTGATGAAGATACTCTGGTGATGAAGATACTCTGGTGATGAGGACACTCTGGTGCTGAGGATACACTGGATGATGAAGATACTCTGGTGATGAGAATACTCTGGTGATGAGCATACTCTGGTGGTAAGGTTACTCTGGTGATGAGCATAATCATCTGGTGAAGAGGATAATCATCTGGTGATGAGGATACTCTGGTGATGAAGATACTCTGGTGATGAGGATACTCTGGGTGATGAAAATACTCTGGTGGTGAGGATACTCTGGTGATGATGATACTCTGGTGATGAGGATACTCATCTGGTGAAGAGGATAATCATCTGGTGATGAGGACACTCTGGTGCTGACGATACACTGGGGGATGAAGATACTCTGGTGATGAGGATACTTTGGTGATGAGGATACTCTGGTGGTGAGGATACTCTGGTGATGATGATACTCTGGTGATGAGGATACTCATCTGGTGAAGAGGATAATCATCTGGTGATGAGGATACTCTGGTGGTGAGGATACTCTGGTGATGAGGATACTCTGGTGATGAGGATACTCATCTGGTGAAGAGGATAATCATCTGGTGATGAGGATACTCTGGTGATGAAGATACTCTGGTGATGAGGATACTCTGGTGATGAGGACACTCTGGTGCTGAGGATACTCTGGGTGATGAAAATACTCTGATGATGAAGATACTCTGGTGATGGGGATACTCTGGTGATGAGGACACTCTGGTGCTGAGGATACACTGGGGGATGAAGATACTCTGGTGATGAGGATACTTTGGTGATGAGGATACTCTGGTGGTGAGGATACTCTGGTGATGAGGATACTCATCTGGTGAAGAGGATAATCATCTGGTGATGAGGATACTCTGGTGATGAGGATACTCTGGTGATGAGGACACTATGGTGATGAGGATACACTGGATGATGAAGATACTCTGGTGATGAGGATACTCTGGTGATGAGCATACTCTGGTGGTGAGGTTACTCTGGTGATGAGCATAATCATCTGGTGAAGAGGATAATCATCTGGTGATGAGGATACTCTGGTGATGAAGATACTCTGGTGATGAAGATACTCTGGTGATGGGGATACTCTGGGTGATGAAAATACTCTGATGATGAAGATACTCTGGTGATGGGGATACTCTGGTGATGAGGATACTCTGGGTGATGAAAATACTCTGATGATGAAGATACTCTGGTGATGGGGATACTCTGGTGATGAGGACACTCTGGTGCTGAAGATACTCTGGTGATGAGGATACTCTGGTGGTGAGGATACTCTGGTGATGAGGATACTCTGGTGATGAGGATACTCATCTGGTGAAGAGGATAATCATCTGGTGATGAGGATACTCTGGTGATGAGGATACTCTGGTGATGAAGATACTCTGGTGATGAGGATACACTGGTGATGAGGATACTCTGGTGATGAGGATACTCTGGTGATGAAGATACTCTGGTGATGAGGATACACTGGTGATGAGGATACTCTGTTGATGAAGATACTCTGTTGATGAGGATACTCTGGTGGTGAGGATATTCTGGTGATGAGGATAATCATCTGGTGATGAGGATACTCTGGTGATGAGGATACTCTGGTGATGAGGACACTCTGGTGATGAAGATACTCTGGTGATGAGCATACACTGGTGATGAGGACACTCTGGTGGTGAGGATACTCTGGTGATGAGGATACACTGGTGATGAAGATACTCTGGTGATGAAGATACTCTGGTGATGAGGGTAATCTGGTGATGAAGATACTCTGGTGATGAGGATACTCTGGTGATGAAGATACTCTGATGATGAGGATACTCTGGTGATGAAGATACTCTGGTGATGAGGACACTCTGGTGCTGAGAATACACTGGATGATGAGGATACTCTGGTGATGAGGATAATCATCTGGTGAAGAGGATAATCATCTGGTCATGAGCATACACTGGTGGTGAGGATACTCTGGTGATGAAGATACTCTGGTGATGAAGATACTCTGGTGATGAGGATACTCTGGTAATGAGGACACTCTGGTGATGAGGATATTCTGGTGGTGAGGATACTCTGGTGATGAGGATAATCATCTGGTGATGATGATACTCTGGTGATGAGGATAATCTGGTGATGAAGATACTCTGGTGAAGAGGATAATCATCTGGTGAAGAGGATAATCATCTGGTGATGAGGACACTCTGGTGGTGAGGATACTCTGGTGATGAAGATACTCTGCTGATGAGGATACTCTGGTGGTGAGGATATTCTGGTGATGAGGATACTCTGGTGATGAGGATACTCATCTGGTGAAGAGGATAATCATCTGGTGATGAGGATACTCTGGTGATGAGGATACTCTGGTGATGAGGACACTCTGGTGATGAGGATAATATGGTGATGAGGATACTCTGGTGGTGAAGATACTCTGGTGATGAGGATACTCTGGTGATGAGGACACTCTGGTGATGAGGATAATATGGTGATGAGGACACTCTGGTGATGAGGATACTCTGGGGATGAAGATACTCTGGTGATGAAGATACTCTGGTGATGAGGATAATCTGGTTATGAAGATACTCTGGTGTTGAGGATAATTTGGTGATGAAGATACTCTGGTGGTGAGGATAATGAACTGGTGATGAAGATACTCTTGTGATGAAGATACTCTGGTGATGAGGATACTCTGGTGATGAGGATACTCTGGTGATGAAGATACTCTGTTGATGAGGATACTCTGGTGATGAGGATACTCTGGTGATGAGGATACTCATCTGGCGAAGAGGATAATAATCTGGTGATGAGGATACTCTGGTGATGAGGATACTCTGGTGATGAAGATACTCTGGTGATGAAGATACTCTGGTGATGAGGACACTCTGGTGCTGAGGATACACTGGATGATGAAGATACTCTGGTGATGAGAATACTCTGGTGATGAGCATACTCTGGTGGTAAGGTTACTCTGGTGATGAGCATAATCATCTGGTGAAGAGGATAATCATCTGGTGATGAGGATACTCTGGTGATGAAGATACTCTGGTGATGAGGATACTCTGGGTGATGAAAATACTCTGGTGGTGAGGATACTCTGGTGATGATGATACTCTGGTGATGAGGATACTCATCTGGTGAAGAGGATAATCATCTGGTGATGAGGACACTCTGGTGCTGAGGATACACTGGGGGATGAAGATACTCTGGTGATGAGGATACTTTGGTGATGAGGATACTCTGGTGGTGAGGATACTCTGGTGATGATGATACTCTGGTGATGAGGATACTCATCTGGTGAAGAGGATAATCATCTGGTGATGAGGATACTCTGGTGGTGAGGATACTCTGGTGATGAGGATACTCTGGTGATGAGGATACTCATCTGGTGAAGAGGATAATCATCTGGTGATGAGGATACTCTGGTGATGAAGATACTCTGGTGATGAGGATACTCTGGTGATGAGGACACTCTGGTGCTGAGGATACTCTGGGTGATGAAAATACTCTGATGATGAAGATACTCTGGTGATGGGGATACTCTGGTGATGAGGACACTCTGGTGCTGAGGATACACTGGGGGATGAAGATACTCTGGTGATGAGGATACTTTGGTGATGAGGATACTCTGGTGGTGAGGATACTCTGGTGATGAGGATACTCTGGTGATGAGGATACTCATCTGGTGAAGAGGATAATCATCTGGTGATGAGGATACTCTGGTGATGAGGATACTCTGGTGATGAGGACACTATGGTGATGAGGATACACTGGATGATGAAGATACTCTGGTGATGAGGATACTCTGGTGATGAGCATACTCTGGTGGTGAGGTTACTCTGGTGATGAGCATAATCATCTGGTGAAGAGGATAATCATCTGGTGATGAGGATACTCTGGTGATGAAGATACTCTGGTGATGAAGATACTCTGGTGATGGGGATACTCTGGGTGATGAAAATACTCTGATGATGAAGATACTCTGGTGATGGGGATACTCTGGTGATGAGGATACTCTGGGTGATGAAAATACTCTGATGATGAAGATACTCTGGTGATGGGGATACTCTGGTGATGAGGACACTCTGGTGCTGAGGATACACTGGGGGATGAAGATACTCTGGTGATGAGGATACTTTGGTGATGAGGATACTCTGGTGGTGAGGATACTCTGGTGATGAGGATACTCTGGTGATGAGGATACTCATCTGGTGAAGAGGATAATCATCTGGTGATGAGGATACTCTGGTGATGAGGATACTCTGGTGATGAAGATACTCTGGTGATGAGGATACACTGGTGATGAGGATACTCTGGTGATGAGGATACTCTGGTGATGAAGATACTCTGGTGATGAGGATACACTGGTGATGAGGATACTCTGTTGATGAAGATACTCTGTTGATGAGGATACTCTGGTGGTGAGGATATTCTGGTGATGAGGATAATCATCTGGTGATGAGGATACTCTGGTGATGAGGATACTCTGGTGATGAGGACACTCTGGTGATGAAGATACTCTGGTGATGAGCATACACTGGTGATGAGGACACTCTGGTGATGAGGATAATATGGTGATGAGGATACTCTGGTGGTGAAGATACTCTGGTGATGAGGATACTCTGGTGATGAGGACACTCTGGTGATGAGGATAATATGGTGATGAGGACACTCTGGTGATGAGGATACTCTGGGGATGAAGATACTCTGGTGATGAAGATACTCTGGTGATGAGGATAATCTGGTTATGAAGATACTCTGGTGTTGAGGATAATTTGGTGATGAAGATACTCTGGTGGTGAGGATAATGAACTGGTGATGAAGATACTCTTGTGATGAAGATACTCTGGTGATGAGGATACTCTGGTGATGAGGATACTCTGGTGATGAAGATACTCTGGTGATGAGGATACTCTGGTGATGAGGATACTCTGGTGATGAGGATACTCATCTGGCGAAGAGGATAATAATCTGGTGATGAGGATACTCTGGTGATGAGGATACTCTGGTGATGAAGATACTCTGGTGATGAAGATACTCTGGTGATGAGGACACTCTGGTGCTGAGGATACACTGGATGATGAAGATACTCTGGTGATGAGAATACTCTGGTGATGAGCATACTCTGGTGGTAAGGTTACTCTGGTGATGAGCATAATCATCTGGTGAAGAGGATAATCATCTGGTGATGAGGATACTCTGGTGATGAAGATACTCTGGTGATGAGGATACTCTGGGTGATGAAAATACTCTGGTGGTGAGGATACTCTGGTGATGATGATACTCTGGTGATGAGGATACTCATCTGGTGAAGAGGATAATCATCTGGTGATGAGGACACTCTGGTGCTGAGGATACACTGGGGGATGAAGATACTCTGGTGATGAGGATACTTTGGTGATGAGGATACTCTGGTGGTGAGGATACTCTGGTGATGATGATACTCTGGTGATGAGGATACTCATCTGGTGAAGAGGATAATCATCTGGTGATGAGGATACTCTGGTGGTGAGGATACTCTGGTGATGAGGATACTCTGGTGATGAGGATACTCATCTGGTGAAGAGGATAATCATCTGGTGATGAGGATACTCTGGTGATGAAGATACTCTGGTGATGAGGATACTCTGGTGATGAGGACACTCTGGTGCTGAGGATACTCTGGGTGATGAAAATACTCTGATGATGAAGATACTCTGGTGATGGGGATACTCTGGTGATGAGGACACTCTGGTGCTGAGGATACACTGGGGGATGAAGATACTCTGGTGATGAGGATACTTTGGTGATGAGGATACTCTGGTGGTGAGGATACTCTGGTGATGAGGATACTCATCTGGTGAAGAGGATAATCATCTGGTGATGAGGATACTCTGGTGATGAGGATACTCTGGTGATGAGGACACTATGGTGATGAGGATACACTGGATGATGAAGATACTCTGGTGATGAGGATACTCTGGTGATGAGCATACTCTGGTGGTGAGGTTACTCTGGTGATGAGCATAATCATCTGGTGAAGAGGATAATCATCTGGTGATGAGGATACTCTGGTGATGAAGATACTCTGGTGATGAAGATACTCTGGTGATGGGGATACTCTGGGTGATGAAAATACTCTGATGATGAAGATACTCTGGTGATGGGGATACTCTGGTGATGAGGATACTCTGGGTGATGAAAATACTCTGATGATGAAGATACTCTGGTGATGGGGATACTCTGGTGATGAGGACACTCTGGTGCTGAAGATACTCTGGTGATGAGGATACTCTGGTGGTGAGGATACTCTGGTGATGAGGATACTCTGGTGATGAGGATACTCATCTGGTGAAGAGGATAATCATCTGGTGATGAGGATACTCTGGTGATGAGGATACTCTGGTGATGAAGATACTCTGGTGATGAGGATACACTGGTGATGAGGATACTCTGGTGATGAGGATACTCTGGTGATGAAGATACTCTGGTGATGAGGATACACTGGTGATGAGGATACTCTGTTGATGAAGATACTCTGTTGATGAGGATACTCTGGTGGTGAGGATATTCTGGTGATGAGGATAATCATCTGGTGATGAGGATACTCTGGTGATGAGGATACTCTGGTGATGAGGACACTCTGGTGATGAAGATACTCTGGTGATGAGCATACACTGGTGATGAGGACACTCTGGTGGTGAGGATACTCTGGTGATGAGGATACACTGGTGATGAAGATACTCTGGTGATGAAGATACTCTGGTGATGAGGGTAATCTGGTGATGAAGATACTCTGGTGATGAGGATACTCTGGTGATGAAGATACTCTGATGATGAGGATACTCTGGTGATGAAGATACTCTGGTGATGAGGACACTCTGGTGCTGAGAATACACTGGATGATGAAGATACTCTGGTGATGAGAATACTCTGGTGATGAGGATACTCTGGTGATGAGGATAATCATCTGGTGAAGAGGATAATCATCTGGTCATGAGCATACACTGGTGGTGAGGATACTCTGGTGATGAAGATACTCTGGTGATGAAGATACTCTGGTGATGAGGATACTCTGGTAATGAGGACACTCTGGTGATGAGGATATTCTGGTGGTGAGGATACTCTGGTGATGAGGATAATCATCTGGTGATGATGATACTCTGGTGATGAGGATAATCTGGTGATGAAGATACTCTGGTGAAGAGGATAATCATCTGGTGAAGAGGATAATCATCTGGTGATGAGGACACTCTGGTGGTGAGGATACTCTGGTGATGAAGATACTCTGCTGATGAGGATACTCTGGTGGTGAGGATATTCTGGTGATGAGGATACTCTGGTGATGAGGATACTCATCTGGTGAAGAGGATAATCATCTGGTGATGAGGATACTCTGGTGATGAGGACACTCTGGTGATGAGGATAATATGGTGATGAGGATACTCTGGTGGTGAAGATACTCTGGTGATGAGGATACTCTGGTGATGAGGACACTCTGGTGATGAGGATAATATGGTGATGAGGACACTCTGGTGATGAGGATACTCTGGGGATGAAGATACTCTGGTGATGAAGATACTCTGGTGATGAGGATAATCTGGTTATGAAGATACTCTGGTGTTGAGGATAATTTGGTGATGAAGATACTCTGGTGGTGAGGATAATGAACTGGTGATGAAGATACTCTTGTGATGAAGATACTCTGGTGATGAGGATACTCTGGTGATGAGGATACTCTGGTGATGAAGATACTCTGTTGATGAGGATACTCTGGTGATGAGGATACTCTGGTGATGAGGATACTCATCTGGCGAAGAGGATAATAATCTGGTGATGAGGATACTCTGGTGATGAGGATACTCTGGTGATGAAGATACTCTGGTGATGAAGATACTCTGGTGATGAGGACACTCTGGTGCTGAGGATACACTGGATGATGAAGATACTCTGGTGATGAGAATACTCTGGTGATGAGCATACTCTGGTGGTAAGGTTACTCTGGTGATGAGCATAATCATCTGGTGAAGAGGATAATCATCTGGTGATGAGGATACTCTGGTGATGAAGATACTCTGGTGATGAGGATACTCTGGGTGATGAAAATACTCTGGTGGTGAGGATACTCTGGTGATGATGATACTCTGGTGATGAGGATACTCATCTGGTGAAGAGGATAATCATCTGGTGATGAGGACACTCTGGTGCTGAGGATACACTGGGGGATGAAGATACTCTGGTGATGAGGATACTTTGGTGATGAGGATACTCTGGTGGTGAGGATACTCTGGTGATGATGATACTCTGGTGATGAGGATACTCATCTGGTGAAGAGGATAATCATCTGGTGATGAGGATACTCTGGTGGTGAGGATACTCTGGTGATGAGGATACTCTGGTGATGAGGATACTCATCTGGTGAAGAGGATAATCATCTGGTGATGAGGATACTCTGGTGATGAAGATACTCTGGTGATGAGGATACTCTGGTGATGAGGACACTCTGGTGCTGAGGATACTCTGGTGATGAGGATACTCTGGTGATGAGGATACTCTGGTGATGAGGATAATCATCTGGTGAAGAGGATAATCATCTGGTCATGAGCATACACTGGTGGTGAGGATACTCTGGTGATGAAGATACTCTGGTGATGAAGATACTCTGGTGATGAGGATACTCTGGTAATGAGGACACTCTGGTGATGAGGATATTCTGGTGGTGAGGATACTCTGGTGATGAGGATAATCATCTGGTGTTGATGATACTCTGGTGATGAGGATAATCTGGTGATGAAGATACTCTGGTGAAGAGAATAATCATCTGGTGAAGAGGATAATCATCTGGTGATGAGGACACTCTGGTGATGAAGATACTCTGCTGATGAGGATACTCTGGTGGTGAGGATATTCTGGTGATGAGGATACTCTGGTGATGAGGATACTCATCTGGTGAAGAGGATAATCATCTGGTGATGAGGATACTCTGGTGATGAGGATACTCTGGTGATGAAGATACTCTGGTGATGAGGATACACTGGTGATGAGGATACTCTGGTGATGAGGATACTCTGGTGATGAAGATACTCTGGTGATGAGGATACACTGGTGATGAGGATACTCTGTTGATGAAGATACTCTGTTGATGAGGATACTCTGGTGGTGAGGATATTCTGGTGATGAGGATAATCATCTGGTGATGAGGATACTCTGGTGATGAGGATACTCTGGTGATGAGGACACTCTGGTGATGAAGATACTCTGGTGATGAGCATACACTGGTGATGAGGACACTCTGGTGGTGAGGATACTCTGGTGATGAGGATACACTGGTGATGAAGATACTCTGGTGATGAAGATACTCTGGTGATGAGGGTAATCTGGTGATGAAGATACTCTGGTGATGAGGATACTCTGGTGATGAAGATACTCTGATGATGAGGATACTCTGGTGATGAAGATACTCTGGTGATGAGGACACTCTGGTGCTGAGAATACACTGGATGATGAAGATACTCTGGTGATGAGAATACTCTGGTGATGAGGATACTCTGGTGATGAGGATAATCATCTGGTGAAGAGGATAATCATCTGGTCATGAGCATACACTGGTGGTGAGGATACTCTGGTGATGAAGATACTCTGGTGATGAAGATACTCTGGTGATGAGGATACTCTGGTAATGAGGACACTCTGGTGATGAGGATATTCTGGTGGTGAGGATACTCTGGTGATGAGGATAATCATCTGGTGATGATGATACTCTGGTGATGAGGATAATCTGGTGATGAAGATACTCTGGTGAAGAGGATAATCATCTGGTGAAGAGGATAATCATCTGGTGATGAGGACACTCTGGTGGTGAGGATACTCTGGTGATGAAGATACTCTGCTGATGAGGATACTCTGGTGGTGAGGATATTCTGGTGATGAGGATACTCTGGTGATGAGGATACTCATCTGGTGAAGAGGATAATCATCTGGTGATGAGGATACTCTGGTGATGAGGATACTCTGGTGATGAGGACACTCTGGTGATGAGGATAATATGGTGATGAGGATACTCTGGTGGTGAAGATACTCTGGTGATGAGGATACTCTGGTGATGAGGACACTCTGGTGATGAGGATAATATGGTGATGAGGACACTCTGGTGATGAGGATACTCTGGGGATGAAGATACTCTGGTGATGAAGATACTCTGGTGATGAGGATAATCTGGTTATGAAGATACTCTGGTGTTGAGGATAATTTGGTGATGAAGATACTCTGGTGGTGAGGATAATGAACTGGTGATGAAGATACTCTTGTGATGAAGATACTCTGGTGATGAGGATACTCTGGTGATGAGGATACTCTGGTGATGAAGATACTCTGTTGATGAGGATACTCTGGTGATGAGGATACTCTGGTGATGAGGATACTCATCTGGCGAAGAGGATAATAATCTGGTGATGAGGATACTCTGGTGATGAGGATACTCTGGTGATGAAGATACTCTGGTGATGAAGATACTCTGGTGATGAGGACACTCTGGTGCTGAGGATACACTGGATGATGAAGATACTCTGGTGATGAGAATACTCTGGTGATGAGCATACTCTGGTGGTAAGGTTACTCTGGTGATGAGCATAATCATCTGGTGAAGAGGATAATCATCTGGTGATGAGGATACTCTGGTGATGAAGATACTCTGGTGATGAGGATACTCTGGGTGATGAAAATACTCTGGTGGTGAGGATACTCTGGTGATGATGATACTCTGGTGATGAGGATACTCATCTGGTGAAGAGGATAATCATCTGGTGATGAGGACACTCTGGTGCTGAGGATACACTGGGGGATGAAGATACTCTGGTGATGAGGATACTTTGGTGATGAGGATACTCTGGTGGTGAGGATACTCTGGTGATGATGATACTCTGGTGATGAGGATACTCATCTGGTGAAGAGGATAATCATCTGGTGATGAGGATACTCTGGTGGTGAGGATACTCTGGTGATGAGGATACTCTGGTGATGAGGATACTCATCTGGTGAAGAGGATAATCATCTGGTGATGAGGATACTCTGGTGATGAAGATACTCTGGTGATGAGGATACTCTGGTGATGAGGACACTCTGGTGCTGAGGATACTCTGGTGATGAGGATACTCTGGTGATGAGGATACTCTGGTGATGAGGATAATCATCTGGTGAAGAGGATAATCATCTGGTCATGAGCATACACTGGTGGTGAGGATACTCTGGTGATGAAGATACTCTGGTGATGAAGATACTCTGGTGATGAGGATACTCTGGTAATGAGGACACTCTGGTGATGAGGATATTCTGGTGGTGAGGATACTCTGGTGATGAGGATAATCATCTGGTGTTGATGATACTCTGGTGATGAGGATAATCTGGTGATGAAGATACTCTGGTGAAGAGGATAATCATCTGGTGAAGAGGATAATCATCTGGTGATGAGGACACTCTGGTGATGAAGATACTCTGCTGATGAGGATACTCTGGTGGTGAGGATATTCTGGTGATGAGGATACTCTGGTGATGAGGATACTCATCTGGTGAAGAGGATAATCATCTGGTGATGAGGATACTCTGGTGATGAGGATACTCTGGTGATGAGGACACTCTGGTGATGAGGATAATATGGTGATGAGGATACTCTGGTGGTGAAGATACTCTGGTGATGAGGATACTCTGGTGATGAGGACACTCTGGTGATGAGGATAATATGGTGATGAGGACACTCTGGTGATGAGGATACTCTGGGGATGAAGATACTCTGGTGATGAAGATACTCTGGTGATGAGGATAATCTGGTTATGAAGATACTCTGGTGTTGAGGATAATTTGGTGATGAAGATACTCTGGTGGTGAGGATAATGAACTGGTGATGAAGATACTCTTGTGATGAAGATACTCTGGTGATGAGGATACTCTGGTGATGAAGATACTCTGTTGATGAGGATACTCTGGTGATGAGGATACTCTGGTGATGAGGATACTCATCTGGCGAAGAGGATAATAATCTGGTGATGAGGATACTCTGGTGATGAGGATACTCTGGTGATGAAGATACTCTGGTGATGAAGATACTCTGGTGATGAGGACACTCTGGTGCTGAGGATACACTGGATGATGAAGATACTCTGGTGATGAGAATACTCTGGTGATGAGCATACTCTGGTGGTAAGGTTACTCTGGTGATGAGCATAATCATCTGGTGAAGAGGATAATCATCTGGTGATGAGGATACTCTGGTGATGAAGATACTCTGGTGATGAGGATACTCTGGGTGATGAAAATACTCTGGTGGTGAGGATACTCTGGTGATGATGATACTCTGGTGATGAGGATACTCATCTGGTGAAGAGGATAATCATCTGGTGATGAGGACACTCTGGTGCTGAGGATACACTGGGGGATGAAGATACTCTGGTGATGAGGATACTTTGGTGATGAGGATACTCTGGTGGTGAGGATACTCTGGTGATGATGATACTCTGGTGATGAGGATACTCATCTGGTGAAGAGGATAATCATCTGGTGATGAGGATACTCTGGTGGTGAGGATACTCTGGTGATGAGGATACTCTGGTGATGAGGATACTCATCTGGTGAAGAGGATAATCATCTGGTGATGAGGATACTCTGGTGATGAAGATACTCTGGTGATGAGGATACTCTGGTGATGAGGACACTCTGGTGCTGAGGATACTCTGGTGATGAGGATACTCTGGTGATGAGGATACTCTGGTGATGAGGATAATCATCTGGTGAAGAGGATAATCATCTGGTCATGAGCATACACTGGTGGTGAGGATACTCTGGTGATGAAGATACTCTGGTGATGAAGATACTCTGGTGATGAGGATACTCTGGTAATGAGGACACTCTGGTGATGAGGATATTCTGGTGGTGAGGATACTCTGGTGATGAGGATAATCATCTGGTGTTGATGATACTCTGGTGATGAGGATAATCTGGTGATGAAGATACTCTGGTGAAGAGGATAATCATCTGGTGAAGAGGATAATCATCTGGTGATGAGGACACTCTGGTGGTGAGGATACTCTGGTGATGAAGATACTCTGCTGATGAGGATACTCTGGTGGTGAGGATATTCTGGTGATGAGGATACTCTGGTGATGAGGATACTCATCTGGTGAAGAGGATAATCATCTGGTGATGAGGATACTCTGGTGATGAGGATACTCTGGTGATGAGGACACTCTGGTGATGAGGATAATATGGTGATGAGGATACTCTGGTGGTGAAGATACTCTGGTGATGAGGATACTCTGGTGATGAGGACACTGGTGATGAGGATAATATGGTGATGAGGACACTCTGGTGATGAGGATACTCTGGGGATGAAGATACTCTGGTGATGAAGATACTCTGGTGATGAGGATAATCTGGTTATGAAGATACTCTGGTGTTGAGGATAATTTGGTGATGAAGATACTCTGGTGGTGAGGATAATGAACTGGTGATGAAGATACTCTTGTGATGAAGATACTCTGGTGATGAGGATACTCTGGTGATGAGGATACTCTGGTGATGAAGATACTCTGTTGATGAGGATACTCTGGTGATGAGGATACTCTGGTGATGAGGATACTCATCTGGCGAAGAGGATAATAATCTGGTGATGAGGATACTCTGGTGATGAGGATACTCTGGTGATGAAGATACTCTGGTGATGAAGATACTCTGGTGATGAGGACACTCTGGTGCTGAGGATACACTGGATGATGAAGATACTCTGGTGATGAGAATACTCTGGTGATGAGCATACTCTGGTGGTGAGGTTACTCTGGTGATGAGCATAATCATCTGGTGAAGAGGATAATCATCTGGTGATGAGGATACTCTGGTGATGAAGATACTCTGGTGATGAGGATACTCTGGGTGATGAAAATACTCTGATGATGAAGATACTCTGGTGATGGGGATACTCTGGTGATGAGGACACTCTGGTGCTGAGGATACACTGGGGGATGAAGATACTCTGGTGATGAGGATACTTTGGTGATGAGGATACTCTGGTGGTGAGGATACTCTGGTGATGATGATACTCTGGTGATGAGGATACTCATCTGGTGAAGAGGATAATCATCTGGTGATGAGGATACTCTGGTGGTGAGGATACTCTGGTGATGAGGATACTCTGGTGATGAGGATACTCATCTGGTGAAGAGGATAATCATCTGGTGATGAGGATACTCTGGTGATGAAGATACTCTGGTGATGAGGATACTCTGGTGATGAGGACACTCTGGTGCTGAGGATACTCTGGTGATGAGGATACTCTGGTGATGAGGATACTCTGGTGATGAGGATAATCATCTGGTGAAGAGGATAATCATCTGGTCATGAGCATACACTGGTGGTGAGGATACTCTGGTGATGAAGATACTCTGGTGATGAAGATACTCTGGTGATGAGGATACTCTGGTAATGAGGACACTCTGGTGATGAGGATATTCTGGTGGTGAGGATACTCTGGTGATGAGGATAATCATCTGGTGATGATGATACTCTGGTGATGAGGATAATCTGGTGATGAAGATACTCTGGTGAAGAGGATAATCATCTGGTGAAGAGGATAATCATCTGGTGATGAGGACACTCTGGTGGTGAGGATACTCTGGCGATGAAGATACTCTGCTGATGAGGATACTCTGGTGGTGAGGATATTCTGGTGATGAGGATACTCTGGTGATGAGGATACTCATCTGGTGAAGAGGATAATCATCTGGTGATGAGGATACTCTGGTGATGAGGATACTCTGGTGATGAGGACACTCTGGTGATGAGGATAATATGGTGATGAGGACACTCTGGTGATGAGGATACTCTGGGGATGAAGATACTCTGGTGATGAAGATACTCTGGTGATGAGGATAATCTGGTTATGAAGATACTCTGGTGTTGAGGATAATTTGGTGATGAAGATACTCTGGTGGTGAGGATAATGAACTGGTGATGAAGATACTCTGGTGATGAGGATACTCTGGTGATGAGGATACTCTGGTGATGAAGATACTCTGTTGATGAGGATACTCTGGTGATGAGGATACTCTGGTGATGAGGATACTCATCTGGCGAAGAGGATAATAATCTGGTGATGAGGATACTCTGGTGATGAGGATACTCTGGTGCTGAGGATACACTGGATGATGAAGATACTCTGGTGATGAGAATACTCTGGTGATGAGCATACTCTGGTGGTGAGGTTACTCTGGTGATGAGCATAATCATCTGGTGAAGAGGATAATCATCTGGTGATGAGGATACTCTGGTGATGAAGATACTCTGGTGATGAGGATACTCTGGGTGATGAAAATACTCTGATGATGAAGATACTCTGGTGATGGGGATACTCTGGTGATGAGGACACTCTGGTGCTGAGGATACACTGGGGGATGAAGATACTCTGGTGATGAGGATACTTTGGTGATGAGGATACTCTGGTGGTGAGGATACTCTGGTGATGATGATACTCTGGTGATGAGGATACTCATCTGGTGAAGAGGATAATCATCTGGTGATGAGGATACTCTGGTGGTGAGGATACTCTGGTGATGAGGATACTCTGGTGATGAGGATACTCATCTGGTGAAGAGGATAATCATCTGGTGATGAGGATACTCTGGTGATGAAGATACTCTGGTGATGAGGATACTCTGGTGATGAGGACACTCTGGTGCTGAGGATACTCTGGTGATGAGGATACTCTGGTGATGAGGATACTCTGGTGATGAGGATAATCATCTGGTGAAGAGGATAATCATCTGGTCATGAGCATACACTGGTGGTGAGGATACTCTGGTGATGAAGATACTCTGGTGATGAAGATACTCTGGTGATGAGGATACTCTGGTAATGAGGACACTCTGGTGATGAGGATATTCTGGTGGTGAGGATACTCTGGTGATGAGGATAATCATCTGGTGATGATGATACTCTGGTGATGAGGATAATCTGGTGATGAAGATACTCTGCTGATGAGGATACTCTGGTGGTGAGGATATTCTGGTGATGAGGATACTCTGGTGATGAGGATACTCATCTGGTGAAGAGGATAATCATCTGGTGATGAGGATACTCTGGTGATGAGGATACTCTGGTGATGAGGACACTCTGGTGATGAGGATAATATGGTGATGAGGATACTCTGGTGGTGAAGATACTCTGGTGATGAGGATACTCTGGTGATGAGGACACTCTGGTGATGAGGATACTCTGGGGATGAAGATACTCTGGTGATGAAGATACTCTGGTGATGAGGATAATCTGGTGATGAAGATACTCTGGTGGTGAGGATAATGAACTGGTGATGAAGATACTCTTGTGATGAAGATACTCTGGTGATGAGGATACTCTGGTGATGAAGATACTCTGTTGATGAGGATACTCTGGTGATGAGGATACTCTGGTGGTGAGGATAATGAACTGGTGATGAAGATACTCTTGTGATGAAGATACTCTGGTGATGAGGATACTCTGGTGATGAGGATACTCTGGTGATGAAGATACTCTGTTGATGAGGATACTCTGGTGATGAGGATACTCTGGTGATGAGGATACTCATCTGGCGAAGAGGATAATAATCTGGTGATGAGGATACTCTGGTGATGAGGATACTCTGGTGATGAAGATACTCTGGTGATGAAGATACTCTGGTGATGAGGACACTCTGGTGCTGAGGATACACTGGATGATGAAGATACTCTGGTGATGAGAATACTCTGGTGATGAGCATACTCTGGTGGTGAGGTTACTCTGGTGATGAGCATAATCATCTGGTGAAGAGGATAATCATCTGGTGATGAGGATACTCTGGTGATGAGGACACTCTGGTGCTGAGGATACACTGGGGGATGAAGATACTCTGGTGATGAGGATACTTTGGTGATGAGGATACTCTGGTGGTGAGGATACTCTGGTGATGATGATACTCTGGTGATGAGGATACTCATCTGGTGAAGAGGATAATCATCTGGTGATGAGGATACTCTGGTGGTGAGGATACTCTGGTGATGAGGATACTCTGGTGATGAGGATACTCATCTGGTGAAGAGGATAATCATCTGGTGATGAGGATACTCTGGTGATGAAGATACTCTGGTGATGAGGATACTCTGGTGATGAGGACACTCTGGTGCTGAGGATACTCTGGTGATGAGGATACTCTGGTGATGAGGATACTCTGGTGATGAGGATAATCATCTGGTGAAGAGGATAATCATCTGGTCATGAGCATACACTGGTGGTGAGGATACTCTGGTGATGAAGATACTCTGGTGATGAAGATACTCTGGTGATGAGGATACTCTGGTAATGAGGACACTCTGGTGATGAGGATATTCTGGTGGTGAGGATACTCTGGTGATGAGGATAATCATCTGGTGATGATGATACTCTGGTGATGAGGATAATCTGGTGATGAAGATACTCTGGTGAAGAGGATAATCATCTGGTGAAGAGGATAATCATCTGGTGATGAGGACACTCTGGTGGTGAGGATACTCTGGCGATGAAGATACTCTGCTGATGAGGATACTCTGGTGGTGAGGATATTCTGGTGATGAGGATACTCTGGTGATGAGGATACTCATCTGGTGAAGAGGATAATCATCTGGTGATGAGGATACTCTGGTGATGAGGATACTCTGGTGATGAGGACACTCTGGTGATGAGGATAATATGGTGATGAGGACACTCTGGTGATGAGGATACTCTGGGGATGAAGATACTCTGGTGATGAAGATACTCTGGTGATGAGGATAATCTGGTTATGAAGATACTCTGGTGTTGAGGATAATTTGGTGATGAAGATACTCTGGTGGTGAGGATAATGAACTGGTGATGAAGATACTCTTGTGATGAAGATACTCTGGTGATGAGGATACTCTGGTGATGAGGATACTCTGGTGATGAAGATACTCTGTTGATGAGGATACTCTGGTGATGAGGATACTCTGGTGATGAGGATACTCATCTGGCGAAGAGGATAATAATCTGGTGATGAGGATACTCTGGTGATGAGGATACTCTGGTGATGAAGATACTCTGGTGATGAAGATACTCTGGTGATGAGGACACTCTGGTGCTGAGGATACACTGGATGATGAAGATACTCTGGTGATGAGAATACTCTGGTGATGAGCATACTCTGGTGGTGAGGTTACTCTGGTGATGAGCATAATCATCTGGTGAAGAGGATAATCATCTGGTGATGAGGATACTCTGGTGATGAAGATACTCTGGTGATGAGGATACTCTGGGTGATGAAAATACTCTGATGATGAAGATACTCTGGTGATGGGGATACTCTGGTGATGAGGACACTCTGGTGCTGAGGATACACTGGGGGATGAAGATACTCTGGTGATGAGGATACTTTGGTGATGAGGATACTCTGGTGGTGAGGATACTCTGGTGATGATGATACTCTGGTGATGAGGATACTCATCTGGTGAAGAGGATAATCATCTGGTGATGAGGATACTCTGGTGGTGAGGATACTCTGGTGATGAGGATACTCTGGTGATGAGGATACTCATCTGGTGAAGAGGATAATCATCTGGTGATGAGGATACTCTGGTGATGAAGATACTCTGGTGATGAGGATACTCTGGTGATGAGGACACTCTGGTGCTGAGGATACTCTGGTGATGAGGATACTCTGGTGATGAGGATACTCTGGTGATGAGGATAATCATCTGGTGAAGAGGATAATCATCTGGTCATGAGCATACACTGGTGGTGAGGATACTCTGGTGATGAAGATACTCTGGTGATGAAGATACTCTGGTGATGAGGATACTCTGGTAATGAGGACACTCTGGTGATGAGGATATTCTGGTGGTGAGGATACTCTGGTGATGAGGATAATCATCTGGTGATGATGATACTCTGGTGATGAGGATAATCTGGTGATGAAGATACTCTGGTGAAGAGGATAATCATCTGGTGAAGAGGATAATCATCTGGTGATGAGGACACTCTGGTGGTGAGGATACTCTGGCGATGAAGATACTCTGCTGATGAGGATACTCTGGTGGTGAGGATATTCTGGTGATGAGGATACTCTGGTGATGAGGATACTCATCTGGTGAAGAGGATAATCATCTGGTGATGAGGATACTCTGGTGATGAGGATACTCTGGTGATGAGGACACTCTGGTGATGAGGATAATATGGTGATGAGGACACTCTGGTGATGAGGATACTCTGGGGATGAAGATACTCTGGTGATGAAGATACTCTGGTGATGAGGATAATCTGGTTATGAAGATACTCTGGTGTTGAGGATAATTTGGTGATGAAGATACTCTGGTGGTGAGGATAATGAACTGGTGATGAAGATACTCTTGTGATGAAGATACTCTGGTGATGAGGATACTCTGGTGATGAGGATACTCTGGTGATGAAGATACTCTGTTGATGAGGATACTCTGGTGATGAGGATACTCTGGTGATGAGGATACTCATCTGGCGAAGAGGATAATAATCTGGTGATGAGGATACTCTGGTGATGAGGATACTCTGGTGATGAAGATACTCTGGTGATGAAGATACTCTGGTGATGAGGACACTCTGGTGCTGAGGATACACTGGATGATGAAGATACTCTGGTGATGAGAATACTCTGGTGATGAGCATACTCTGGTGGTGAGGTTACTCTGGTGATGAGCATAATCATCTGGTGAAGAGGATAATCATCTGGTGATGAGGATACTCTGGTGATGAAGATACTCTGGTGATGAGGATACTCTGGGTGATGAAAATACTCTGATGATGAAGATACTCTGGTGATGGGGATACTCTGGTGATGAGGACACTCTGGTGCTGAGGATACACTGGGGGATGAAGATACTCTGGTGATGAGGATACTTTGGTGATGAGGATACTCTGGTGGTGAGGATACTCTGGTGATGATGATACTCTGGTGATGAGGATACTCATCTGGTGAAGAGGATAATCATCTGGTGATGAGGATACTCTGGTGGTGAGGATACTCTGGTGATGAGGATACTCTGGTGATGAGGATACTCATCTGGTGAAGAGGATAATCATCTGGTGATGAGGATACTCTGGTGATGAAGATACTCTGGTGATGAGGATACTCTGGTGATGAGGACACTCTGGTGCTGAGGATACTCTGGTGATGAGGATACTCTGGTGATGAGGATACTCTGGTGATGAGGATAATCATCTGGTGAAGAGGATAATCATCTGGTCATGAGCATACACTGGTGGTGAGGATACTCTGGTGATGAAGATACTCTGGTGATGAAGATACTCTGGTGATGAGGATACTCTGGTAATGAGGACACTCTGGTGATGAGGATATTCTGGTGGTGAGGATACTCTGGTGATGAGGATAATCATCTGGTGATGATGATACTCTGGTGATGAGGATAATCTGGTGATGAAGATACTCTGCTGATGAGGATACTCTGGTGGTGAGGATATTCTGGTGATGAGGATACTCTGGTGATGAGGATACTCATCTGGTGAAGAGGATAATCATCTGGTGATGAGGATACTCTGGTGATGAGGATACTCTGGTGATGAGGACACTCTGGTGATGAGGATAATATGGTGATGAGGATACTCTGGTGGTGAAGATACTCTGGTGATGAGGATACTCTGGTGATGAGGACACTCTGGTGATGAGGATAATATGGTGATGAGGACACTCTGGTGATGAGGATACTCTGGGGATGAAGATACTCTGGTGATGAAGATACTCTGGTGATGAGGATAATCTGGTTATGAAGATACTCTGGTGTTGAGGATAATTTGGTGATGAAGATACTCTGGTGGTGAGGATAATGAACTGGTGATGAAGATACTCTTGTGATGAAGATACTCTGGTGATGAGGATACTCTGGTGATGAGGATACTCTGGTGATGAAGATACTCTGTTGATGAGGATACTCTGGTGATGAGGATACTCTGGTGATGAGGATACTCATCTGGCGAAGAGGATAATAATCTGGTGATGAGGATACTCTGGTGATGAGGATACTCTGGTGATGAAGATACTCTGGTGATGAAGATACTCTGGTGATGAGGACACTCTGGTGCTGAGGATACACTGGATGATGAAGATACTCTGGTGATGAGAATACTCTGGTGATGAGCATACTCTGGTGGTGAGGTTACTCTGGTGATGAGCATAATCATCTGGTGAAGAGGATAATCATCTGGTGATGAGGATACTCTGGTGATGAAGATACTCTGGTGATGAGGATACTCTGGGTGATGAAAATACTCTGGTGGTGAGGATACTCTGGTGATGATGATACTCTGGTGATGAGGATACTCATCTGGTGAAGAGGATAATCATCTGGTGATGAGGACACTCTGGTGCTGAGGATACACTGGGGGATGAAGATACTCTGGTGATGAGGATACTTTGGTGATGAGGATACTCTGGTGGTGAGGATACTCTGGTGATGATGATACTCTGGTGATGAGGATACTCATCTGGTGAAGAGGATAATCATCTGGTGATGAGGATACTCTGGTGGTGAGGATACTCTGGTGATGAGGATACTCTGGTGATGAGGATACTCATCTGGTGAAGAGGATAATCATCTGGTGATGAGGATACTCTGGTGATGAGGATACTCTGGTGATGAGGACACTCTGGTGCTGAGGATACTCTGGTGATGAGGATACTCTGGTGATGAGGATACTCTGGTGATGAGGATAATCATCTGGTGAAGAGGATAATCATCTGGTCATGAGCATACACTGGTGGTGAGGATACTCTGGTGATGAAGATACTCTGGTGATGAAGATACTCTGGTGATGAGGATACTCTGGTAATGAGGACACTCTGGTGATGAGGATATTCTGGTGGTGAGGATACTCTGGTGATGAGGATAATCATCTGGTGTTGATGATACTCTGGTGATGAGGATAATCTGGTGATGAAGATACTCTGGTGAAGAGGATAATCATCTGGTGAAGAGGATAATCATCTGGTGATGAGGACACTCTGGTGGTGAGGATACTCTGGTGATGAAGATACTCTGCTGATGAGGATACTCTGGTGGTGAGGATATTCTGGTGATGAGGATACTCTGGTGATGAGGATACTCATCTGGTGAAGAGGATAATCATCTGGTGATGAGGATACTCTGGTGATGAGGATACTCTGGTGATGAGGACACTCTGGTGATGAGGATAATATGGTGATGAGGATACTCTGGTGGTGAAGATAATCTGGTGATGAGGATACTCTGGTGATGAGGACACTCTGGTGATGAGGATAATATGGTGATGAGGACACTCTGGTGATGAGGATACTCTGGGGATGAAGATACTCTGGTGATGAAGATACTCTGGTGATGAGGATAATCTGGTTATGAAGATACTCTGGTGTTGAGGATAATTTGGTGATGAAGATACTCTGGTGGTGAGGATAATGAACTGGTGATGAAGATACTCTTGTGATGAAGATACTCTGGTGATGAGGATACTCTGGTGATGAGGATACTCTGGTGATGAAGATACTCTGTTGATGAGGATACTCTGGTGATGAGGATACTCTGGTGATGAGGATACTCATCTGGCGAAGAGGATAATAATCTGGTGATGAGGATACTCTGGTGATGAGGATACTCTGGTGATGAAGATACTCTGGTGATGAAGATACTCTGGTGATGAGGACACTCTGGTGCTGAGGATACACTGGATGATGAAGATACTCTGGTGATGAGAATACTCTGGTGATGAGCATACTCTGGTGGTGAGGTTACTCTGGTGATGAGCATAATCATCTGGTGAAGAGGATAATCATCTGGTGATGAGGATACTCTGGTGATGAAGATACTCTGGTGATGAGGATACTCTGGGTGATGAAAATACTCTGATGATGAAGATACTCTGGTGATGGGGATACTCTGGTGATGAGGACACTCTGGTGCTGAGGATACACTGGGGGATGAAGATACTCTGGTGATGAGGATACTTTGGTGATGAGGATACTCTGGTGGTGAGGATACTCTGGTGATGATGATACTCTGGTGATGAGGATACTCATCTGGTGAAGAGGATAATCATCTGGTGATGAGGATACTCTGGTGGTGAGGATACTCTGGTGATGAGGATACTCTGGTGATGAGGATACTCATCTGGTGAAGAGGATAATCATCAGGTGATGAGGATACTCTGGTGATGAAGATACTCTGGTGATGAGGATACTCTGGTAATGAGGACACTCTGGTGATGAGGATATTCTGGTGGTGAGGATACTCTGGTGATGAGGATAATCATCTGGTGATGATGATACTCTGGTGATGAGGATAATCTGGTGATGAAGATACTCTGGTGAAGAGGATAATCATCTGGTGAAGAGGATAATCATCTGGTGATGAGGACACTCTGGTGGTGAGGATACTCTGGCGATGAAGATACTCTGCTGATGAGGATACTCTGGTGGTGAGGATATTCTGGTGATGAGGATACTCTGGTGATGAGGATACTCATCTGGTGAAGAGGATAATCATCTGGTGATGAGGATACTCTGGTGATGAGGATACTCTGGTGATGAGGACACTCTGGTGATGAGGATAATATGGTGATGAGGACACTCTGGTGATGAGGATACTCTGGGGATGAAGATACTCTGGTGATGAAGATACTCTGGTGATGAGGATAATCTGGTTATGAAGATACTCTGGTGTTGAGGATAATTTGGTGATGAAGATACTCTGGTGGTGAGGATAATGAACTGGTGATGAAGATACTCTTGTGATGAAGATACTCTGGTGATGAGGATACTCTGGTGATGAGGATACTCTGGTGATGAAGATACTCTGTTGATGAGGATACTCTGGTGATGAGGATACTCTGGTGATGAGGATACTCATCTGGCGAAGAGGATAATAATCTGGTGATGAGGATACTCTGGTGATGAGGATACTCTGGTGATGAAGATACTCTGGTGATGAAGATACTCTGGTGATGAGGACACTCTGGTGCTGAGGATACACTGGATGATGAAGATACTCTGGTGATGAGAATACTCTGGTGATGAGCATACTCTGGTGGTGAGGTTACTCTGGTGATGAGCATAATCATCTGGTGAAGAGGATAATCATCTGGTGATGAGGATACTCTGGTGATGAAGATACTCTGGTGATGAGGATACTCTGGGTGATGAAAATACTCTGATGATGAAGATACTCTGGTGATGGGGATACTCTGGTGATGAGGACACTCTGGTGCTGAGGATACACTGGGGGATGAAGATACTCTGGTGATGAGGATACTTTGGTGATGAGGATACTCTGGTGGTGAGGATACTCTGGTGATGATGATACTCTGGTGATGAGGATACTCATCTGGTGAAGAGGATAATCATCTGGTGATGAGGATACTCTGGTGGTGAGGATACTCTGGTGATGAGGATACTCTGGTGATGAGGATACTCATCTGGTGAAGAGGATAATCATCTGGTGATGAGGATACTCTGGTGATGAAGATACTCTGGTGATGAGGATACTCTGGTGATGAGGACACTCTGGTGCTGAGGATACTCTGGTGATGAGGATACTCTGGTGATGAGGATACTCTGGTGATGAGGATAATCATCTGGTGAAGAGGATAATCATCTGGTCATGAGCATACACTGGTGGTGAGGATACTCTGGTGATGAAGATACTCTGGTGATGAAGATACTCTGGTGATGAGGATACTCTGGTAATGAGGACACTCTGGTGATGAGGATATTCTGGTGGTGAGGATACTCTGGTGATGAGGATAATCATCTGGTGATGATGATACTCTGGTGATGAGGATAATCTGGTGATGAAGATACTCTGGTGAAGAGGATAATCATCTGGTGAAGAGGATAATCATCTGGTGATGAGGACACTCTGGTGGTGAGGATACTCTGGCGATGAAGATACTCTGCTGATGAGGATACTCTGGTGGTGAGGATATTCTGGTGATGAGGATACTCTGGTGATGAGGATACTCATCTGGTGAAGAGGATAATCATCTGGTGATGAGGATACTCTGGTGATGAGGATACTCTGGTGATGAGGACACTCTGGTGATGAGGATAATATGGTGATGAGGACACTCTGGTGATGAGGATACTCTGGGGATGAAGATACTCTGGTGATGAAGATACTCTGGTGATGAGGATAATCTGGTTATGAAGATACTCTGGTGTTGAGGATAATTTGGTGATGAAGATACTCTGGTGGTGAGGATAATGAACTGGTGATGAAGATACTCTTGTGATGAAGATACTCTGGTGATGAGGATACTCTGGTGATGAGGATACTCTGGTGATGAAGATACTCTGTTGATGAGGATACTCTGGTGATGAGGATACTCTGGTGATGAGGATACTCATCTGGCGAAGAGGATAATAATCTGGTGATGAGGATACTCTGGTGATGAGGATACTCTGGTGATGAAGATACTCTGGTGATGAAGATACTCTGGTGATGAGGACACTCTGGTGCTGAGGATACACTGGATGATGAAGATACTCTGGTGATGAGAATACTCTGGTGATGAGCATACTCTGGTGGTGAGGTTACTCTGGTGATGAGGACACTCTGGTGATGAGGATAATATGGTGATGAGGATACTCTGGTGGTGAAGATACTCTGGTGATGAGGATACTCTGGTGATGAGGACACTCTGGTGATGAGGATAATATGGTGATGAGGACACTCTGGTGATGAGGATACTCTGGGGATGAAGATACTCTGGTGATGAAGATACTCTGGTGATGAGGATAATCTGGTTATGAAGATACTCTGGTGTTGAGGATAATTTGGTGATGAAGATACTCTGGTGGTGAGGATAATGAACTGGTGATGAAGATACTCTTGTGATGAAGATACTCTGGTGATGAGGATACTCTGGTGATGAGGATACTCTGGTGATGAAGATACTCTGTTGATGAGGATACTCTGGTGATGAGGATACTCTGGTGATGAGGATACTCATCTGGCGAAGAGGATAATAATCTGGTGATGAGGATACTCTGGTGATGAGGATACTCTGGTGATGAAGATACTCTGGTGATGAAGATACTCTGGTGATGAGGACACTCTGGTGCTGAGGATACATTGGATGATGAAGATACTCTGGTGATGAGAATACTCTGGTGATGAGCATACTCTGGTGGTGAGGTTACTCTGGTGATGAGCATAATCATCTGGTGAAGAGGATAATCATCTGGTGATGAGGATACTCTGGTGATGAAGATACTCTGGTGATGAGGATACTCTGGGTGATGAAAATACTCTGGTGGTGAGGATACTCTGGTGATGATGATACTCTGGTGATGAGGATACTCATCTGGTGAAGAGGATAATCATCTGGTGATGAGGACACTCTGGTGCTGAGGATACTCTGGTGATGAAGATACTCTGGTGATGGGGATACTCTGGTGATGAGGACACTCTGGTGCTGAGGATACACTGGGGGATGAAGATACTCTGGTGATGAGGATACTTTGGTGATGAGGATACTCTGGTGGTGAGGATACTCTGGTGATGATGATACTCTGGTGATGAGGATACTCATCTGGTGAAGAGGATAATCATCTGGTGATGAGGATACTCTGGTGGTGAGGATACTCTGGTGATGAGGATACTCTCGTGATGAGGATACTCATCTGGTGAAGAGGATAATCATCTGGTGATGAGGATACTCTGGTGATGAGGATACTCTGGTGATGAAGATACTCTGGTGATGAGGATACACTGGTGATGAGGATACTCTGTTGATGAAGATACTCTGTTGATGAGGATACTCTGGTGGTGAGGATACTCTGGTGATGAGGATAATCATCTGGTGATGAAGATACTCTGGTGATGAGGATACTCTGGTGATGAAGATACTCTGGTGATGAGGATACTCTGGTGATGAGGACACTCTGGTGATGAGGATATTCTGGTGGTGAGGATACTCTGGTGATGAGGATAATCATCTGGTGATGATGATACTCTGGTGATGAGGATAATCTGGTGATGAAGATACTCTGGTGAAGAGGATAATCATCTGGTGAAGAGGATAATCATCTGGTGATGAGGACACTCTGGTGGTGAGGATACTCTGGTGATGAAGATACTCTGCTGATGAGGATACTCTGGTGGTGAGGATATTCTGGTGATGAGGATACTCTGGTGATGAGGATACTCATCTGGTGAAGAGGATAATCATCTGGTGATGAGGATACTCTGGTGATGAGGATACTCTGGTGATGAGGACACTCTGGTGATGAGGATAATATGGTGATGAGGATACTCTGGTGGTGAAGATACTCTGGTGATGAGGATACTCTGGTGATGAGGACACTCTGGTGATGAGGATAATCTGGTGATGATGATACTCTGGTGATGAGGATAATCATCTGGTGAAGAGGATAATCATCTGGTGATGAGGACACTCTGGTGATGAGGATACTCTGGTGATGAAGATACTCTGGTGATGAGGATAATATGGTGATGAGGACACTCTGGTGATGAGGATACTCTGGGGATGAGCATACTCTGGTGATGAGGATGATCTGGTGATGAAGATACTCTGGTGATGAAGATACTCTGGTGATGAGGATAATCTGGTTATGAAGATACTCTGGTGTTGAGGATAATTTGGTGATGAAGATACTCTGGTGGTGAGGATAATGAACTGGTGATGAAGATACTCTTGTGATGAAGATACTCTGTTGATGAGGATACTCTGGTGATGAGGATACTCATCTGGCGAAGAGGATAATAATCTGGTGATGAGGATACTCTGGTGATGAGGATACTCTGGTGATGAAGATACTCTGGTGATGAAGATGCTCTGGTGATGAGGACACTCTGGTGCTGAGGATACACTGGATGATGAAGATACTCTGGTGATGAGGATACTCTGGTGATGAGCATACTCTGGTGGTGAGGTTACTCTGGTGATGAGCATAATCATCTGGTGAAGAGGATAATCATCTGGTGATGAGGATACTCTGGTGATGAAGATACTCTGGTGATGAGGATACTCTGGGTGATGAAAATACTCTGATGATGAAGATACTCTGGTGATGGGGACACTCTGGTGCTGAGGATACACTGGGGGATGAAGATACTCTGGTGATGAGGATACTTTGGTGATGAGGATACTCTGGTGGTGAGGATACTCTGGTGATGAGGATACTCTGGTGATGAGGATACTCATCTGGTGAAGAGGATAATCATCTGGTGATGAGGATACTCTGGTGATGAGGATACTCTGGTGATGAGGATACTCATCTGGTGAAGAGGATAATCATCTGGTGATGAGGATACTCTGGTGATGAAGATACTCTGGTGATGAGGATACACTGGTGATGAGGATACTCTGTTGATGAAGATACTCTGTTGATGAGGATACTCTGGTGGTGAGGATACTCTGGTGATGAGGATAATCATCTGGTGATGAGGATACTCTGGTGATGAGGATACTCTGGTGATGAGGACACTCTGGTGATGAAGATACTCTGGTGATGAGCATACACTGGTGATGAAGATACTCTGGTGATGAAGATACTCTGGTGATGAGGACACTCTGGTGCTGAGGATACACTAGATGATGAAGATACTCTGGTGATGAGGATACTCTGGTGATGAGCATACTCTGGTGGTGAGGTTACTCTGGTGATGAGCATAATCATCTGGTGAAGAGGATAATCATCTGGTGATGAGGATACTCTGGTGATGAAGATACTCTGGTGATGAGGATACTCTGGGTGATGAAAATACTCTGATGATGAAGATACTCTGGTGATGGGGATACTCTGGTGATGAGGACACTCTGGTGCTGAGGATACACTGGGGGATGAAGATACTCTGGTGATGAGGATACTTTGGTGATGAGGATACTCTGGTGGTGAGGATACTCTGGTGATGAGGATACTCTGGTGATGAAGATACTCTGGTGATGAGGATACTCTGGGTGATGAAAATACTCTGATGATGAAGATACTCTGGTGATGGGGATACTCTGGTGATGAGGACACTCTGGTGCTGAGGATACACTGGGGGATGAAGATACTCTGGTGATGAGGATACTTTGGTGATGAGGATACTCTGGTGGTGAGGATACTCTGGTGATGAGGATACTCTGGTGATGAGGATACTCATCTGGTGAAGAGGATAATCATCTGGTGATGAGGATACTCTGGTGGTGAGGATACTCTGGTGATGAGGATACTCTGGTGATGATGATACTCATCTGGTGAAGAGGATAATCATCTGGTGATGAGGATACTCTGGTGATGAGGATAAACTGGTGATGAGGATACTCTGTTGATGAAGATACTCTGTTGATGAGGATACTCTGGTGGTGAGGATACTCTGGTGATGAGGATACTCTGGTGATGAGGATAATCATCTGGTGAAGAGGATAATCATCTGGTGATGAGGATACTCTGGTGATGAGGATACTCTGGTGATGATGATTAGTGCAGCAGATTAAGTCAATATTCCATTAGAATCTTTCACTTGGTGATACAAGCACCAAATTTGGCATGAATAATGCCTAGGAACTATTCTTTCAGAAAAGCCCGGTATCCACCTGAAAATCCAAGATTTTTTAAGATGGACGTCGCCGAAAATGTGAATAGGTTTTTCAGTGTAGAAATTGAATGGCTAGACATATTTTAATAATCTAGACATCAAAATGTATGTATTTTGACATGAGAAATTCAATGGTGACAATAACAATTCAATATTGTCGGAATTTTTCAAGATGGTGGCCATTTGTTACTCAAAATTCACACTTTTTGTCGTTCTTTGATCAGAGATTAGGTTTCAGCTGGATGAAGTAGTAGTCCAAGTTCCAAGTTATCTTTTCGATCCAAATTAAAATGTTTTGATTGATCTATATAAGGTGACATTCTGTTTATAAAAGAGTGATGTCAAAGCACAACCAGGGCACACTGGTGACATCATTGCTGTGAGACTCAGCATGGAGTTCATTGTCGGCTAATTAGTGTACTTGCTGTAGTTGTAGTCTAGTAACTGTAGTGTTAAAAGTAGTTCAAGTATAGTTTAGTGTCCCAAATGCTATCTAATTAGCCCTGTATATCTGTAAATCGCATATTGGCATTTACTGGCGGCCATCATTTTTGAAAATATAGGTCTTGAAGATAATTTGTGCCAAATTTGTTGCTTTTATCACCAAGTGAAAGATTGTTTCACTAATCTGCCCCAATAATACTCTGGTGATGAGGATAATCTGGTGATGAAGATACTCTGGTGATGAGGATACTCTGGTGATGAAGATACTCTGATGATGAGGATACTCTGGGTGATGAAAATACTCTGGTGATGAGGATAATCTGGTGATGAAGATACTCTGGTGATGAGGATACACTGGTGATGAGGATACTCTGTTGATGAAGATACTCTGTTGATGAGGATACTCTGGTGATGAGGATACTCTGGTGATGAGGATAATCATCTGGTGATGAGGATACTCTGGTGATGAGGATACTCTGGTGATGAGGACACTCTGGTGATGAAGATACTCTGGTCATGAGCATACACTGGTGATTAGGACACTCTGGTGGTGAGGATACTCTGGTGATGAGGATACTCTGGTGATGAGGATACTCTGGTGATGAGGATAATCATCTGGTGAAGAGGATAATCATCTGGTGATGAGGATACTCTGGTGATGAGGATACTCTGGTGATGAAGATACTCTGGTGATGAAGATACTCTGGTGATGAGGATACTCTGGTGATGAGGACACTCTGGTGATGAGGATATTCTGGTGGTGAGGATACTCTGGTGATGAGGATAATCATCTGGTGATGATGATACTCTGGTGATGAGGATAATCTGGTGATGAAGATACTCTGGTGAAGAGGATAATCATCTGGTGAAGAGGATACTCTGGTGATGAAGATATTCTGGTGATGAGGACACTCTGGTGGTAAGGATACTCTGGTGATGAAGATACTCTGCTGATGAGGATACTCTGGTGGTGAGGATATTCTGGTGATGAGGATACTCTGGTGATGAGGATACTCATCTGGTGAAGAGGATAATCATCTGGTGATGAGGATACTCTGGTGATGAGGATAATATGGTGATGAGGATACTCTGGTGGTGAAGATACTCTGATGATGAGGATACTCTGGTGATGAGGACACTCTGGTGATGAGGATAATCTGGTGATGATGATACTCTGGTGATGAGGATAATCATCTGGTGAAGAGGATAATCATCTGGTGATGAGGACACTCTGGTGATGAAGATACTCTGGTGATGAGGATAATATGGTGATGAGGACACTCTGGTGATGAGGATACTCTGGGGATGAAGATACTCTGGTGATGAAGATACTCTGGTGATGAGCATACTCTGGTGATGAGGATGATCTGGTGATGAAGATACTCTGGTGATGAAGATACTCTGGTGATGAGGATAATCTGGTTATGAAGATACTCTGGTGTTGAGGATAATCTGGTGATGAAGATACTCTGGTGGTGAGGATAATGAACTGGTGATGAAGATACTCTTGTGATGAAGATACTCTGGTGATGAGGATACTCTGGTGAATAGGATACTCTGGTGATGAAGATACTCTGTTGATGAGGATACTCTGGTGATGAGGATACTCTGGTGATGAGGATACTCATCTGGCGAAGAGGATAATAATCTGGTGATGAGGATACTCTGGTGATGAGGATACTCTGGTGATGAAGATACTCTTGTGATGAAGATACTCTGGTGATGAGGACACTCTGGTGCTGAGGATACACTGGATGATGAAGATACTCTGGTGATGAGGATACTCTGGTGATGAGCATACTCTGGTGGTGAGGTTACTCTGGTGATGAGCATAATCATCTGGTGAAGAGGATAATCATCTGGTGATGAGGATACTCTGGTGATGAAGATACTCTGGTGATGAGGATACTCTGGGTGATGAAAATACTCTGATGATGAAGATACTCTGGTGATGGGGATACTCTGGTGATGAGGACACTCTGGTGCTGAGGATACCATGGGGGATGAAGATACTCTGGTGATGAGGATACTTTGGTGATGAGGATACTCTGGTGGTGAGGATACTCTGGTGATGAGGATACTCTGGTGATGAGGATACTCATCTGGTGAAGAGGATAATCATCTGGTGATGAGGATACTCTGGTGGTGAGGATACTCTGGTGATGAGGATACTCTGGTGATGAGGATACTCATCTGGTGAAGAGGATAATCATCTGGTGATGAGGATACTCTGGTGATGAGGATACTCTGGTGATGAAGATACTCTGGTGATGAAGATACTCTGGTGATGAGGGTAATCTGGTGATGAAGATACTCTGGTGATGAGGATACTCTGGTGATGAAGATACTCTGGTGATGAGGATACTCTGGGTGATGAAAATACTTTGGTGATGAGGATACTCTGGTGGTGAGGATACTCTGGTGATGAGATACTCTGGTGATGAAGATACTCTGGTGATGAGGATACTCTAGTGATTTGGGACCCAACACCTTCAAACACATGATGGCCATCATGACTTGGATTAAAATGCTGCTGAATGTACATTTGCCATGAGTTCTGCCAATGGAAATCGACATAAAATAAGTTATTAATTTGGCCATATTCATTGCATTTCATTGAGAATTTAGTTAGATATACTATCATTCAATTTGCCTTTAAAGCAAGCCCACTGTATGTCACTTGTGCTGCATCAACAGCAGCATGTGGCTGTAGTGGTGGTTGTTAAAAGATCCAATAGTGCAACAGTAACACAAGTCGAGTCATTAAAGTGACTGCATGTCAGGCACAGACCCAGAGTTTACATTAGCTAATGTTAAACCACTGGTCATATCAGACCAAATGGGTTTGACCAGCAATGAACTATGGGAATACCTGTGTTCTAATACCTATACTACCATACTATTTAGTATGCAGGAGAAAGATTTTGTATGTCCTGATACATATTCTGTAAAATGCAGTATCTTAAAAAAATACCAGCATGTTCTACTCATAGACTGTATATAAGAAGTGGACATATTCGTTGTGACGTCACCCATTGTTTAGTGGACTACGGCTTTGAAGCCTCAAGTTTGGCATTTTGTCCGTCGCCATCTTGGTTTTTTTTGACCAGTAAACAGAAGTGACCATATTTGGATTGAGGAGGAGTGACGTAGAGACGCCGTATACGGCTCTGGTAGAGACCTGTCAATCACAGTAAACCCGCCTTAAAGCATATCCTGCTTTATGGTCTGTTTGACTCTAAATGGACCATAATTTACTCAATGAACATCATGCTGTATTGAAGAAGACTTGAAACTAGAGACTGAGACCATAAACTCATGTTTACAATGTTTACTGAGGTAATAAATCAAGAGAGAAGTAGTCATTTTCTCATAGACTTCTATACAACCAGAGGAGTCGCCCCCTGCTGCTCATTAGAGAGAATGCAGGTTTAAGGCACTTCAACATTGGCTCAACAGTGCATACTTTGTGAGGGCTGCTGCAGTATGTACTGAAAGTAAAAAGCAAAAGTATGCGATTTAGAACGCAGTTCAAGTGTCCACCTTGTAACAGGAACTTACTGGGGGTCTCTGGAGTAGGCTGGAGTTTCAAAATAAAAGCTCCCAGACCGCAACAGGAGCATATGGCAGGCTTCTGGAGCGCTGAAAACTTTAAAAATACAATCTCATTGAGTTTGTATTTTCCCTTTCCCTTTCCTTCTCTCTGTCTGTCATTGTTCCCGTCTTTCTTTCTTTCTTCCATTTATATTCTTATTTTACTGTACGTTCACAGCTTCTCATGAATTTATAGATTTGTATCGGCCAGTAACCTCTAAGGGCTTTGGCATTCCATTTCAGGTAATGCCTTTTCTAGTTGTTTCTGATAGTTTGTCATGTGTTCCACTGCACTGCAGGTGCATTCAGCACTAACCAAATTGGTTTCTGCCTTAATTGGGGATAGCTTGAGACCTGGGTCAGGCATCAGTTATGAGCAGTACATACCGCTAAATGAAATACTATTTGGTATCACTATACCTTCCACTGCACTCTCATGGTTCTGTTTGTGTTGGTGGCTCTCTGTGTTTAACATAGCGTTTTATAGAATGTCTCTTTCGGTCTGTTGAATCTCTCATTTCAAAAGGTCTCATCTCACGTGGCCCCTGAAGACTCCCTGGCACCAGCTGTAGGTTTCCTGGCTCCTGTCTCACACTCTTGGATTAAGATAGCATCACCGAGCCTCCAGCTGCCATATATCGGCCACATTGTCATCTTTTGAAATCCACTGATTGTTGTGATCCGTGCAACGAATGATCCCTGTCTGGAAGGACTCGTTGGAGCAGATCTGAGCTTCACTCCTGTTTCGTCACTGTTGACGAACACCACACTCTGCTCTAAATCTGGTACCCCTCCCACTGAACCCCTCCTGCCCTCCTCTCACCAGCCTCATATTCCCCCACTGCAACCCCGTTCCCCCCCCCTCGATGCACACATGCCCCTGTCTGTGTGTTTGTGTGCAAATGTGTGTCAGCTCTCCCAGAGTAGGGAACGTCCGGCGACCAGGCCGTGACTGGCAGCCACACAGTCACTTAGCCCTTTGGCATTTAGATTTTGGATGGTTCACACTTTCCTTTTGGATCAATACATTTGTTGTTGTTGTTTTTTTAGAAGGAAAAAGTCCAGACAGGTAAGCAGGAGAACATTTTTAAAGTTTTCCACATATTGGGTTAGAACTGTGTGTTGAAGGTGCAGCTGCGCCTGTTTTACTGCTACGCGCATGGTTGGATCGATACTAGAATTGCAACACAACTGTAAGATACAATCATACCGAGATCCTTTCACTGCAGGGTGGAGGCACCCGTCTGATCCAGTTGATGCACCAGATGTTTCTTTGTTTTTTTTTTGTTGCACATGGACCGGAACAAACAAACAACAAGTTCTGGCAAGGGTGAAAAATTCAATGAAGCAAAGTTCTGTGTCATGGTTCTGTTGTGATAGATACTGCTTGGGTAATCAGATGATCATATGTTGCAATTCACTTGGTCAGGGGCCATGTTCCTGATACTGCATGCTATTGATACTGCGGGCAAGTGTTGGATTGAATGTGGTGAATGAGTTTGAAGTCAGAGAGAAGAGGACAGCTGATGATCTGTCTGGAGCTAAATTTATATGCTGTGTCATGTGTCCTTATACCACTATCTATCTGTCTATCTGTCTATCTGTCTATCTATCTATCTATCTATCTGTCTGTCTATCTATCTATCTATCTATCTATCTATCTATCTATCTATCTATCTATCTATCTATCTATCTGTCTGTCTGTCTGTCTGTCTGTCTGTCTGTCTGTCTGTCTGTCTGTCTGTCTGTCTGTCTGTCTGTCTGTCTGTCTGTCTGTCTGTCTGTCTGTCTGTCTGTCTGTCTGTCTGTCTGTCTGTCTGTCTGTATTTATATGTATCTATATGTGTCGATATATAATATAGATACATATAGATAGTATCTATATGTATCTATATGTGTCGATATGTATATATATGTATTTGTATGTGTCGATATGTGTCGATATGTATCTATATATATTTATATATATCGATATGTGTCCCCCTCCGTCAATCTGTTACATCCGTTTGGGAGTTTAAAGGGTAGAAGTGAAAAAGTGTGTCAATTATATAGCCAGCAGGGTGAGGCAACACAAGACATCCCAGCCACAGCTGAGTGGGTGGTGGGGTATGTGTGTGGGGGGGGGGCTCGCAGTGCGAGCCTGGCATGCCTGTGTGACGCAGTGTTCAGCCGCTGAGCCATGGTTGGTCGACAGAGAGATCAGCTGATCCCATCCGGGCTAAATCGGTCCCGCGAGCAGACAAGTTGAGTTAGGAGAATTGGAGAATTGGAGAGATGGAGGTGGAGCTTTTTTCAGAATAATGCAAATGAGAAAAATTCAAAATAAATTCCAATCCCAGTGAACCTTTTGAAATCACATTTTGAACTAAAAATGAAAGCTGCTGTAGGCAAGATATATAATAGTAGAGAAATGTGAACCTCAAAGTGGGGCGTGTACAGTGAAGGTGCCACCAACAGGTCAAAGTTTGAACATATCCAATCAAGTATCTTAACATCAATGGACAACAATCTTCTACAGAGAGTCATGGTTTCCAGACGGTGAACCCTAAGGACTTGGTGATCCCATTCATCTAACGCATGATGAGATAAAAGTTTTAATTCCTACAATTCTTTGGTTGATAGACAAATACCTGCAAAACTAATAGAACTCCTATCATCATCAGCTGTGAGCTGCTTAGCAACGGTTAGTATGCTGACATTCGACACTAAGATGATGAAAAGGATACACATCAGCATGTTGTCGTTGTCATTTACACGTTAGCATTTAGCTCAAAGTACTGCTATGCCTCAGCACAGCCCGTTGTATTCAGTCCATGATACAGCCTGACAGAGCCGCTAGCAGAGCAGTACACTTTGGGTGTTGTTGGAGTTTTTATGTCATTTCTGTTACTTTAAACTTCACCCACTAGATGGGTTAAACGCTGAGGTCAAATGTCATGTACATATATGAAGATTGAAATAAAGTTTATCTTATCTAAGTCTTCCCGGAATAGCGTTAATTTAAAACAGAGTATATATATATTGTGTATATATATATATGTTGTATATATTATTCCAATTTAGTGCCACCCAGAGATTCTTTCAGTCAGTGCACAGCAGGTCACATGTAAAAAAGTTAAATTTGTCATTGAGTGTGCGATCAGACCTACAGTATATGCAGAATTAAGATTACAATCACAGATTGAGAATGAATGAATATTTACTTAAAACTATTTTTATTGAAGGGAAATCCCAACTTTACCGATAACTCGTACTAAATTACAGAATTCTTCGCAGGAAACTAAAATGATTAGGAAGTTGCATAAATATAATGATTTGCAATTTGCTGCCCTCTATGCTCAAAATATTAATTTTCCAAGTCTACATAAAAAACACTGTTTTCATCACGACAACGATTCGGTCACAATTTATTCCATCTGGTTTAATGGTTACAAAGAGTTTCATTTGAGGTTTAAGAAAAAAGAACCGAGGAATAAAAAAAAGAACTGGCAACAACAACATATGTACCACGAAACACTAGTTTTGTAATATTTGCAATAATTAAAGCAACAGTTTGTAGTTGTGTACTGTTTAGATTCACAGTGATGTACATGCATGCATGAAGGGTGCACAGCAGCTTTACACTGTGCATATTTATATAGTTGTTCTTATGCTTTTGACTGTCGTTTGGTCACTGGATGCAGAATCTGATTTCATTGTTCCATAGATTTTGATGCCCTGTCAATCAAAGAAGAGCCCACAGACTTACGTAATGATTGCTCACTGCTACATTTCCACACTCATCCCGCTCCGGCGCTGGAATATGCCGCTTCTCTGTCCACAGCCGAGAGCTGCTCGGGGCTGGAGGGCTAGAATTACCCATGGGTGGTTTGTTTCAATTTAACAAGGTGGATTGTGGGTAGGCGTTAGTGTTGGTATCCTCCTTTTTTCCCCCTGAAATCTGTCGGTAGAAGTCAGCACAGTTCATCTTTCTGTAACGAATAATAACAATGCAGACATGTAAATTAAGAAGTACAGTGCATGTTTTGTGTTGTAATGTGTAGATTTGGAAATACAGGGAATTCATGTGACTGTTAGTATAGAGTCCAATGCACAAACCAAAAAATGATGCAGCCAAGAGGATATTTCCATAGCAACAGCTGACACGTGAGTCACCTTGCAGTGTTCTCCTCTATCTCTCTACCCATATATACTGACAGATTGTGAACACTTTACCGTGCAGAGAGGAAACTGAATGACAAAGTTCCCCATCGTGACTCACACTGAACGTCTAACTCTCTCTCGTCTGGTGAGAACGGGTGGCAGTGATATGGAGCTCCGAATGTCAGAGAAAATGCAGCCTTTGTAGCAGAATATGTGGGATGATGAACATCGTCTCAGGAGGATACCTGGTTAAAAACACCAGCCAAAAACTGCTGTTTGTTACAGCAGATGTTATATTAAGAACGTAAACTGAAGTCAATCACAACTCAATTTTTCCATTTCTGACTCGTCTAATGACTATAAACAACAGCAGAAAGGTCACACTCATTTCATCCCAAGTCTAAAATGAGTCAATTATAGATTATATTGTAACAATTACAGCTGCTGTAACCATCCAGGCAAATATAAACCCTGCAGGAGGGTATGTTAGGAGCTATCTGGCAATCTGTTTGTACAATGTGTATCTTAAATTAGGGATGAAGATCCAAAAGCAGACGGCAGCTTCACACATGACTTCAGGTCACTGGGGGAGTTTATTGGGTCAGTCAGGGACCGTAGTACACTTGATTTAGTCCCCCCACAGATGCAGAGTGGGCTTGTACTGATGTATTACGGTGTGGATGTAATAGTAGTAATACTGGTCTTTTAATGACAGATCTGGTTCAGCCAATATCGTCCAGCTCTGAATTGACCAAAACTTGATGTACTTGTTGTAAATAAGATGAATGAAATCGTAATTGATAATATGTCAATTCTGCATTAGATTCCATACATTCATGACACCATAAACCGGTAGTTGTGTTGGTTAATAGATCATGAAATATGCAATTCACCCCACTGTGAAACACGTGGGTGTTTATCAGTAGAGGGTCTCTAGTGGAGAGTCCCACCTATTCACATGTTGTACAATTCTGATTTCCTCTCAATGAACATAATTTGATGATTAGGAAATAAATGATCATATTTATATTTAAATATTTGCTTTGATATTGACATTGATAATTCTACTTATATAGTATTTGTAAGTTAAACAGGTAATCAAATTCTCTCTAATATGTATTTTATACAAAAAAAATACATTTTACTAGATTACATTTGAACACATCATGATAGTGTTATAATTTAACTTCACTCAATACAAATTTTTACTAAGAAGAGCCGGAACGCATTATAGAGCAAGTCAATGCAACCTTCGCTAGCTGTTAGCTGTTAGCTCCGTTAAAAGAAAGCAGGGTGCCAAGGAGGGCTTTACATTCTGAACAATGTGTGCTTGTTAAAGTCGTGGTTGAACCATTCCTCCACTGCCTGCATGTCTCCATCCTGCTCGCCCTGCAACATATCAGAGTTGATGCGTGCAGCTTGGTGCCGCTGCTATAAATCCTTTGGTTATGTAACGGAGAGACAGTTGATACGAGGGGTTCAGCTGCAGCTGTTGTTTCATCAACAGGAGGCTTCCACCGAGGTGCACGCAGACGTACAAACACACATGCTGGGAGTGATTATCTGAGGGGAAAACTGGACGTCCACATGCTGCGGCTATTTCTTCTTAAGCTGTGATGCTCCGGTTAGGTTTAGTCTTGGTGGATGTCAGTGTTGCGATCCCTTTATAGTGTATAACATAGTGTGTAACAGACAGACACACAGACAGACAGAGAGGGACAATTCAAATGAAGACCTGGTGCTACTTGTCTGTGTGTCTTGTTTAATGTGGACGCAGATTTATCTCAGGTCAGAGAGACTCTGCTGTGCTCAGGAGGTGGCGGAGTTTAATTTAGCCTGGAAACCTGAACCTGTGCCTCCTCTGTCAGCTCCTTCTCTGGGCCCAGGGCAGAGCCCCAGAGGGCTGCATATGTGGGGGTGTTATGGGTGTGAAATGAACGATTAGCTGCCATCGCTCATACTGTTGCTAAACAAAGTTAAACCACGATTATGACATTTGACCTAAGCATTTAAGAGCAGCGGATCTCTTAGACTGATCTCTTAGCTTGCCAGACAATGGGTTGGGATCTTGGACGAGAGCCCATATGTTACAGGCAGGCTCAAATGCTGCTGCTGCTGCAGAAAAGGGGGAGACCAGACAAACGTAATAAATAAGCACATTTACTTACAAAGAGCATCAAAAGCACAGAACAAATGTGGAAAGTCAATAATCAGTAAAGTGTGTGAAAATATCTGAAACACACAAAACCAAAGCAGCAGCCAAGTGTCAGCCAATGAAGAGAGGCCCGTGTTAAAGTAGTGAGCTTTTATAGCCAGAACCACACCGGGCCTCAGGTTCGTCAGCTGACGATCAACTTCCTGCAAGACTGAGAGGCGCCGGGGAAAGGCTGCGGCTCAGAGGGAGATACAAATCCATTCATTCACCATTTACCCCGAGTGGATAGGAGGGGTCATCATCACACATTCCACATTTAGATTTGAATGGTTCACTCCCCTCCTGACCTGAAAGGTGATATAACTGTTTGTGTGTGTGTGTGTGTGTGTGTGTGTGTGTGTGCGCACGCGCATTTGTGTTGTAGCACACATCTGGGTTGGGCAGTATACATGCACATATATATATATATATATATATATACACGTATATCATCATACTCTTCTTCAATCAGGTAACACATTGTGTAATTGCAGATATCAGACTTAAGCTGAAAAGTCAAGTCAGACTACCACAGAAATAAATACTTAGAGTGTTTCTATCCTGTGTCTTGTACCTTGTGCATGCTATTCATGATTTGATTTATTTAATTGAATTGTATATGTTTTGTCTTCATACGAAAACACGATTGAATCTGTGTTTTCTGTTTTTTTTACTTTGTGTCTTATGAATATTTGGTGTTACATACATATATAATTACAGAATCAAATGAAATCGACCACCTGGTGTTCCCTGTAGAACATCTGTTGGAATGTTGTTGCTCCCACAGAGAATAGCACACAAGCTTCTTTTTTTTATTTTCTTGCACTATAACTGTTCCGCTAAGGTTTGCAACCCTTCAGAAGGAGCAGATCAGGTCAGATCAGATCAGGATTTGGTGAATATTGTTAGCACTGCATTCATTTTAATGATGGACAGATACAGAAACAGTCAACTGTAATTTTGTTTTTGAGGATTTCCGCCACTCGGTGTATTGTTCAAATTCACACTGCAAGTATATTAATCTCAGGAACAAAATCTAGTTTGTCAATCAATTAACCACATTGCTTCATTCATTGAGATCTCACTCCCTTTCTCAACGGTGCCTTTTGTGTGTGCAGAAATCTCCTGCATCGTGCAGCTGCTATGTCCCAACACCTCTGTGGTTAAAAAGCAAAACAAAACTTTTAGTATCCGAGGAGGGATTTAGCTGACCATGCATGCACTCCGGACCCTACTTCATATTTATATAGCTAAATGTATTCACACCCGGGTGTCGGCAGCAGCACAGGAGGAGAGAGAGTAACATGTCTGTCTCTCTGCTTCTGTCTTTGTAGAGAGAACAACCTCCATCGCTCCTCCTGGAACGCCTGAAACATGGCTCAGTGAGTTACACACAGACACACACACACACACACACACACACTGGCAGACTGGTTCAATTTAAAAGTAATTTCCAGTATGCATAGTCTCAATAGCATGTATATATATATTTTTAGCTTTTGTTAGAATAACAAAGTTCCCCAGCCACATATCTAAGAGATACAACGTGAAGTGCAGAAGAAAGCAGAAAGCATGAGCAGATATAATGGTTTCCTGTTCGCTGCTGATATGTGCCGATGTGTGACTGTGCAGCATCCAGAGGGTGCAGAAGAAGACCAGCACCATGTCCCTGACCATCTCCTCTTCCTCCTCTGCATCCTCCTCTCGAGGGCTCCCCTCCAGCTCCTCCTCCACCTCCTCCACCCTCCTGGCCCAGAGACACTCCAGCCTGGTGCAGCCTCTGTGTGTCAGCCCTCAGAGGGTAACTGCATCCCGCTCAAATGAATCACCTCATTTGATGGATGGACTTAACTTGTCAATGAAACAATGGCTCAACATGCAGTTAGCTGACTCAAAACGCCTGTTTTTGTGTTGCGTTACACTTTAACAAATCACCAAATGAATGAAATGATTGTTACACAAGTTGAATGAAATGTATTGTTTTCCATTTCCAGACTCAGAGTCCCATCTACAATCAACAGTATTCAGGGAATGGAGTGGCCCCTACTTTTGTGAAGGTGAATCACACTTTAATCTACGTGCACATACAATGCTAATGCACTTTATTATAAACATCTATCTTATGCAATACATTTGTATGATTTATTTTCTTGTATGATCTTGTTTTTGTCTTGTTCTCTGCTGCTGCTGGTCACTGAAAGTTACCACACATCATTTTGTTGTATATATGACGATAGAAACTCTCATGTCTGTAAATTAGTATGAAGAAAATATTATAAAGAGAATGTTGGTATGACATATACATGAAAGATTACTGATCACATCCTCTCTCTCTATCCTCTCATCTGACCTCTGCCAGTGCCTCCATGATGTGTCCACAGTGAAGGGTCAGCTGGTGGTCCTGGAGTGCAGGCTGAGGGGAACCCCCCCCCTGCAGGTCATGTGGTACAGAGAGGGCGATCAAGTGCTGGACTCGGACGATTTCAGGATACTGCGCAAGAGTGAGCGCGTGTTCGGCACTGGGCTGGGGGGCGGGGGGGGGGGGGGGTCACGTGACTTGGACGGGATTTTAGCTCCAATAACCGAATCAAAAGTCTTTTTTGAAGCTGTAACTTCAGCATTATATGACAACTGACTCTATATGCGGCAATGTTATAAGGTGAAAGTAAAGCGTGATTCATTTCAGACGTATTTATATCGATGGTGATGAGTTCACTTCAAAGACAAATTACTATTCTCTCTTCTTGTTTTCCCAGAGGCCAGCTCTGCATCAGTGCCAGGTAGAGTATTGGTTGTTCAATAATTGTTATAAAGGAGTTTAGTGCTCAGAATTGCTATCGTGGGGGGGGGGGGTAGCTGACTGAATCCAACCACATCATGTCATGTGGAATATACCAAACACATCCCCAAACATACTACTTACACAAGCCAGAAGGAACAAGTTGAAAACAGTTTTAACTTCAGTTATCATGCAGTCATGTACAATTTCATAAGTATATCACGGAATAAGGGACAAAACAATCATTGGTAAATATTGCATTCTCTTTATTCATCGAGAGAGAATTCATATTTCTCCGGCTCTAGAAGCAAACATTCAACAAACAAGATGCATGAGTTGATGAGTTTGAGCACTTGACTTGCAGCTTTCATCCTGTGTGCACTTTTCATTTAATTATAAAAAAACGACATTTATGTTGTGGTGTCGCCCGGCTGCAGAGGAGCTGTGCACCCTGGTGATCTCGGAGGCCTTTCCAGAAGACTCAGGCCTGTTTAAATGCGTGGCCTTCAACTCCTTCGGCACGGTCTCCTGCTCAGCGCTCCTGGAAGTTTACAATGGTCAGATGGCTCATTCATACAGCAAATAGCTCACCTGTCGAACTGTGTACAACAATAGCAATGATCAGCTTTTAGAGTGAGTCATCTTTTGCTCTGCACCCCGTCATGCAGACCTGGAGGAGCAGCTGGAGGTGGAGGTGGAGGCCGCTGGTCAGCAGGAAGAGGAGGCAGCGTTCCAACAGGACATGGACTTCCCGTCTGAGCTGTCCGACTCCATGACCCTCCCACCTCCTGAGTGGCCCGACAGCCCTGTAGAAGATAACATGCCTGTAGCAGAGTGAGTAGATGGTACACACACACACGTAGAACACACACGTCAATCAGTCTGTGAACAGTATTCACTGACCCCAGTGTTTATGCACAAACCGTTATTTTAATACCAGCAATGTGCTGCTTCTTTTGTGGCGCTAATGCTTATGTGTGATAGTGTGCACGTGGTGCTCCACCGTGCTCTACAATTGTCTTATTGTGGAGTAAAAAAACAATCCTTTATTTTACCTGCACTCATTCCCCACATGCTGGAATGACCTCTGACCCTTGACCTTATTATTAATAGTTACTTGCAGTCAGTCTTGTCATTACTGCAAATGATGGTCAATTGTATTGTGTCTATAGGAAACACAAAGTATCATTTCAGTTCATGGAACAGGCTTATAAGTGTATTTATGTATCCAATTCATTCACACACTTTTTTTTGTTACAATGTAGTGTGTTCAGGAGCACACGTTTCCAAGAAATGATGTTAAAACCGTTGCAGTTCCTCTTTAAATCCAGACGAGGTCGCTGTTGTATCATTCTAAAATTGAAGAAGACAGTTTTCAAGTTCACCCTTCTTTCGTTCTGCTTTTCTTTCTTTTACGAGAAATACACTATATTGATTAGGCGTATCAAGGAGAACAATACATGCAGCTTTTGAGAAGGGCTGTAAAAATACAAATTGATGTCAAACTAAATTGAATAATAGAAAGAAAAACATATTTTAAACAGGTGACTGTTGGTCAGAGAGCAGCTGTGTGTGTACTGAACCACTGAGCTCACACACATGCAGTTGTGATGATGACGAGTCTGAACTTTTGGAAAAGAGTCAACCAGTCGGCGGGACCCGCGCGACCCTTTAGTCTCTCTGCCTCGTGAGCGCGCGGTGTCACCTGTTACAATCAGCCTCCGACTCTCAACCCGGTGCTGGGATTCCTCTTCACGCGGGGAAAGTGCGCTTTGTTGAGCCAGTATTAAAGGAAAGTGGTGCAGAAACAAGGTAAGAAGATATCGTCCCGTTCCAACCTGCCGGGGACTTCTGTTGTTTGGAGTCATACTTTTAACCTCTTGTGGTGTACTTCTACATTCACGTTAGTGTCTGAACAAGCTAACTTGTCTGACTTGTTTACATCATGGAAAAGTAATACGTTAGTTTTGTCCTCATGAAAAGGTCGAACTATGTTTAGAGCACTAGGGAAGTGGACTTCAGTCTATTCTGGGGCTTTGTGTCATCTCAACCAGCCGGCGTCCTAATGAAGCTAACGGGACACAGTGACGGTCTGACGGTAGTCCTCCTCGCTTTTATCCAACACGTTTATTTGTCAAAAGAAGCCAGTTTTACGGGGTTGTTTTTTATATCAAGCGGCAGTAAATTCGACGCCTGTTGGTAACGTTACTGATACATGTAACGTAACGTTACAGCTGAAATGTGATATTCACTCTCTCTCTCTGTGGGATGTTGTGGAGCTGCTTCCGGTCTTTATTGTGCTGTGGAGTTGTGTTTGCAGTATGACAGACAGCACATACTAATAGCTAATGGTTCTCTTTTTCTATTTAGTGTAAGGAAATACTGAAAACGGAATGGTGCGTTATGAATAATGTCTGAATATGCATTGAATGTGTTGAAACTCTGTTTTGTTGTTCATTCTGTAGACATGACATCTATCACACTTCATCCTGATAGAGGATCCCTCCTCTGTTGCTCTCCCACAGGTCTCTCCCTCTTTTCTCTCCGTTAAAGGGTTTTTTGGGGAGTTTTTCCTGTTCTGATGTGAGGGTCAAAGGTCAGAGGATGTCGCATGTGTACAGATTGTAAAGCCCTCTGAGGAGAATTTGTGATTTTGGGCTATACAAAATAAATTTAATTGAATTGCATTCACGTGCGGGCGTATAATCAGACACTAGCTTTGGAATACAATGTTATTTTTTGCAGTGTTTAATATTGCACCACAAATAAATGATCAGCTTGTTGGAAAACACTGGATACGATATTCGAAACTATCCCACCCAAAGTGCATTCATATCACAGCACATGTAAAATACCACGGACGATAGTTCATATTAGGTCATACTTTATCTCTTGAGCTTTTTGTGTTGTTGCTGATTGATTCAGCGAGTGTGTCATTAATGGTGACCAGTGAGTGTTCATGGAGGAGAGTCTTGGTGATCTCATGTGGAGAGCACACATAGCGTCGGTGTCCTTAATAATGATGTCTGACGAGAAGGTGTTGACGAGTTGTCGTTGTCGTTTAAAGATTACGTCAGCTGTGAAAACAAAAATTCTTGGAGGCATTTCGTATGGCATGTTGGGCTTTCACCAAAATACGGTCGTAAAGAAGTTATTCAACCTGATTGATGAGTTTGTTGGAGACATTTAGGGCTGGGCAGCACAGGGAAAATCAACTACCGTGATATTTTTGATTGATAATGTAGGGATGACCATTGGTGCTCTCACTAAATATTTACAGAAAGACATTTTTATTCAACGATCATAAGAACGTGGATATAATGACTGAGTGGGTAAAGTCAAATAATAGAACAGACACTTTAAATGACATCACTTTATTGTAATGCAGCCTTTAAAAAAAGGAAACTACAACACGTATGCCATATTATGATATCCAAAATCTAATGCGATGTCTAGTCTCGTTTCATGATATAAATATAAAATCCATATATTGTTGATGGTAACTTCCCTCCTGTTGTTCGCCGGTCATACAGAGGACTTAGGGCAGCTTAGCATTCTCCTACCCACAATGCCATGCAGATCTTGTGTGTGTGTGTTTTAAAAGTATTGGCTCACCAGTAGAGCGCCTGCACCTGCCAGCTGATGTCCGAATTCCAAGACCAATATAGCTTCGCCCACTTAATTATACAAACACAAATACACATACTGTGTATACCATCACCATACTAAATATATCACACACACACACACACACACACACACACACACACACACACACACACACACACACACACACACACACACACACAGTCTGCTCCCACTCCCGCACCAGAGACCACATCACCCCAGTCCTTCAGAACCTCCTCTGGCTCCCCTCACAGCAAAGAATCCAGTTCAAGATTCTCCTCATCACACACAAAGCCCTTCATAACCCTAAACCCCTTCATACCTTTAGACCTCCTGCACCGACACACACCCAACCGCTGACACCAACCTCCTTACACCCCCCCCCCCCCCCCCCCCCACTCTCCCCACTCTGTCCAAGCATCGGACCTGGGGGGACAGGGCCTTCTCCATTGCTGCCCCCTCCCTCTGGAACTCTCTCCCCCAACACCTCATTCTCCGTCACTTAAAACTCACCTATATATAATTTAGAATGTCATCTATCTCTCCCTTGTTTATATTGTACTAGCTTCTATTGTTTCTGTTTTACCATGTAGAGTACCTTTGAGTACCTGTAAAGTGCTATACAAATGCAATGTATTATTATTATTATCATAGTAGTATTTAAAGAACAGTAAGTACAACACAAACTGATAAACACTGGTTTCTGTGTATGTCATATTGACTCATATTGACTGTGATTGATAACATAAGTCACTGGTGCATCACATTCAGGTGTGACTCCTCCATGAGCCAGGATCACTATCATTACTACTGAACCTGTGCTCTGTCTGCTATGAAACGTCTCATTCAGATTCATTGCATCAGCTTTGGGCTATATGACTGCCGATAAGTCACAATGAATTTCCTTTCAGAATACTATCAATGTGTCTCAGGTAGTGTAGAAACAGGTGCTAGAACATGGTGTATTCCCTGAGGAGCAGCGCAGTGTTTAGCTGTAAAATGTCACTCTGGGTCAGCTGATGCTGTCCTGTGCCCTCAGGGGACCAGGAGAAATGCAGAAAGACAACAGTACAGGAACTCCTGTTGGACAGAGTTCCTAAAAGTAATCCTGCTGAAGCTATGTAACACGACTCTATTCATGAGACGACCCTGCATCTCGATCTAGTCGATCTAAATCATGTCCTCGGTGTGTGTTTACCATGTCATAAGCAGACAGAGACAAACCTACCATATCATAAGCGGATGATTTACACAACAACAAACATCCCTCTGACCCCCCCCTCCCTCACCAGAAAAGACACCTTTCCATGTTAATCATTTTGCGCTGCATGGACTTGCAGGAGGCAGATGAGATATTTTAGCGTCACTACTATATTCCACCTCCAACCCAAAGCCCTTTGCTAGTAGAGTTCTTGACCAGACTGCCAAGAATGTAGCCTTCATCCAGACCAAGGTGGCGAGCCTGGTAGGAGTCGCAGCATAGTTACAATCCAATTCAATGGGCACACTTAAGACATAGTATTGCTTCTTTATGTCCCCCCCTCACTCCTCAATCAGTTCACCCTTAAAGGACTCTCAGGTTCCCTGCGCTCTCTGTTGCTCATCCCAGAGCCGGTAGTTTTTAGGAATAAATCCTAATCTTTACCTTCATGTCTGCTTCTGTCAGTTATCCAGAGCCTCAGCCGGCCGACCACTCCTCTGAAGAGCCCTTTGGTCGCAGCGAGGAGGAGCGCGCCCCGAGCTCAGGGGGCCAAAGGTCACCAGGGGTCCCCGTCCGAGCCTATATGCCCAGCCCTCCACCACCACCACCACCAACCCAGGTCAAGGAGATCGCCCAAACGCCCAAGCTGTTCAGCCCATCCAAGCTCAGCTTCACTGTAAGAACATGTCTTACACAATGTGTTGTGTTAAGTAGCTTCATTCCTCAATGTCCTGTCTTCATCACAAATGGTAGAATTCTACCTTCATTCAGTTTTTGTGAATGTGTGTGTCGTCTCCCTCCAGTCACCCCAGCCCCCCCAGTCCTCCCAGCCAGCAGGCCCCAACATGAACCTGTCCGATCTGCCGACCTTCACTCCCAGCGTCTTCCCCCCCAGCGCCTTCAACTATGAGCGACCGCGGCATTTCATCCAATCTCAGCCTGCCTTTCAGGCACCCAGCTACGACAGCGTTCTGAAGGAGGCCCAGGAGAATCAGAACCACTCCCAGAAGAACCTCGGCCGGTCCCAAAGTAATTCGAACGTCACGGAGACACAGAGTCAAGCTAAAATGACGTCCACGCAAAGTCAGTCTTTCTCTCAGACTCAGTCAGTGTCCAAGTCTTTGTCACAGACCCAGGCGCAGTTTCAGTCACTAAGCCTCAGTCAGAGCCAGACCCAGGTCCAGAGCCAGATCCAGACCCAGGCCCAGGTCCAGACCCAGATCCAGACCCACGCCAACGGCATGGGTAAGTCCTCCCCCTCCTCTTCAAGTCTCAGCTCTCCCATTGCCACCCCAGCCTCCTCCTCTGCGCCTCCTCAGTCCTTCACTGCCCCCATGCTGAGTCCCTCTGCCCCCACCATCCCGGCCTCCTCAGCCTCTCTCCCCCGCACCACCATGCGCTCCACCATCACCCTCACCCCCAGCATCCCCAGTGCCACCGGCCTCGGCAGCGCCACCCTGCCGGCCAATCAGGACGCCATATCGGCGCCCGCTGCCTACCTCTGCTCGGTGCTGCCCTCCCCGTCCGCCTTCCACCCTTTTTCCTCCTCCAAGCTGTCTCCCAACTCCAACCGTCCCCACCTCTCCCTCTCCCCCTCCTGCTTCCCACCCGCCCCCTGCAGCCCTCTCCTCCCCATGACGGCCCAGCAGCCTCTCCCAGTGTCACCGTCCCTCCCTCGCTCCCCTCTCTCCCCCTCCTGCTCCTCCTCTCTGCAACAGCCCACCACTCCCAACGGTCAGAACAGAGTACCTCCTGCTGTGGTCTCCTTGCCCGCCAGCTACAAGGCAGCACCAAGCATGTGAGTCTAAGTATACGGCAATTTGGCATCCACGATTTGAAAGAAATCTGGGGAGTCTCTCCAGTTATGTGTCAGTAGGGACATTTGGGACTTTTTAATAGTTATTTGTTTTTTAAATTTTGGAACCTCAGCTCCGATTATAAATAAACTGTGCAGTTAAAATAAACTCAGACCGTTAAGGGCAAATATATGCGTCAAAATCAATGTTGCTCACTGACATATCTCACACTGTGAGAAACATTTCCTCTAGTATTTAGTGTACAGACAATAATTACATCTTTGTGTCTTTTCATAACAAAACAGGAGTGGTGTTATTTGATGGAATCAGTTATATAAAAGCAAGAAGCAAGCGTGGCCACCAGTTTTTTGCAGTCTCTGTATTAAATGCATTTAATAGCATCTAGTAAGAAAAAAAGAAAAGTTCACCCAATGAAGTGCAACAACGGGTCCAGGTCACTGCAGGGTTAAACTGGTCAGCTACGGACAAGGGCTGGATAAAAGTTTGTATCTTTACTTCCTTACTTTGATCGATCTAACTTGTGTTTCTCCCTCCTTTGTATCACTCCACCCTCAGCCTTCCCAAGCCCATTGTGAAGAAGTCTGTGGCTCCTCGGCCATCTTCCTCTCGCTCCACAGACGAAGACATCCAGGGCTCCAAAGACGCCCTCATCCAGGATCTGGAGAAGAAGCTGCGCTCAAAGGAGGCCAGGAGGAGAAACAGCCAGGTGTGTGTGTGTGTGTGTGTGTCCTGCAGACTGTGTAGGAAGGGCAAGAATAAAGGAAAAAAACTACAAAACATTCCTCCCACCAACACACACACTTCAGCCCATTCACACGGGCAGTGTGTGCCTTCTTTAATGTAAAAAAAGACACAGTTAAAATAGTTTACCAAAACAAACTACAGCACGCAACGTATGTGCGAGAAAGATGACAGTTTAACAGAATCCAGCTTGATTTTCAAACAGAAACTGTCCTACGAGGAGCGCATGGCTCGTAGGCTGCTGGGTCCAGACAACGCCAACTACACGGTGGACCAGGACAGTCTCTCAGACTCCCAACTCGACCAGGTACGACAACAGCCGTCTTCTCTTAGCGAATTGGACTTCATGATTACAGCGCGTTGTCCTGATGTGTGTTGCAGTGCTGACTGTGCTGCACAAACATTTGTGTTGGCTCTGGTCCAAAGCCCATTAGCGTTCACTTAGCTGTTAAGTAAAGACCACACATTATTACACTCACTTGGGTTTGAATGGCTGCACAGGGAGCCCGCCTCCCTCTCAGGGCCTCCTGATGGGTCTCTGGTCATTTTGAGTGTGTGTGTGTGTGTGTGTGTGTGTGCAGGATTGTTCTGTCCGAAAAGCCTGTGTCGCTCACAGGGCTTTGCACGATCTATTCTCTCTCTTGCACACACAACACATGCATGTACACACAACACACACATATTTGTCAGCTGCTATTTCTTGCCTGCTTTCTGAGAAGGAGCCCCTTTCACTGGTGATAACAGGACTATTGTGTCAGAACACACACACACACACACACACACACACACACACACACTCATTGTGCCAGACTAAAATGGGTTGCTTTTCAAAGTTCAACCCTCTGATTACCTCTGCTTATACGAGTGTCTTTTCTGTTGCAGCCAGATTCACCAGAAGGAAGACACACAGGTGGACTCTGGTAAATAAATATAACTTCTGTATAAATGTTGCTCATAACATTTTGCTCCAATCCAGCAGTATGTATTCACTCCATCCATCTTTAAACAAAGAAGTGCATTATAATCTATGTTAGTCATTTGTGCAGCTCATGAGTATTTGACGCTTGTGAGTGTGCTGTTGCTCTGTACAGTCATGTATGATGGAAACAGGCATTTCATGTTTTACTTTTAAAACTGTATTCTTACCTCATCTCCACATTGTGATGTGCTATGAATATTACTCGTTGTCTGTCAGGAGGGAGAGACGGCTCTCACACACAAGCAACCTGTTCCGTCACTGGTTGTCATAGAGAGTGAGGTCAGGTTGGTTAAATATTCTCCCTCTCCCTGCAGGGGGAGGCGCCACACAGGGACAGATGAGAGGGGAAATGAGGGCTCAGCTATCCAGGAGAAATGTTACGCTCCTCGCTTCATGCAGGTCCCTGCAGACCTCACTGTAGAGGAGGGACGCTTCTGTAGGATTGACTTCAAGGTGAACACTCACGCCTGTATCATAACAAGCTCATATTAGCACAACTCATACCTGAAAGAACCAATGCAATTATGGTGCGGTCGTGTTCTCAATCCAGGTCAAAGGCCTCCCCACACCAGACGTGTGCTGGTACCTGGACGGTAAAGCCATCCGTCCAGACGACTTCCATAAGATGTTGGTGTGTGAAAAAGGGATGCACTCGTTCCTCATAGAGATCGTCACAGTGCACCACGCCGGCGTCTATGAGTGCGTGGCCAGGAACCGAGCAGGGGAGAGCAAGTTTACCATGAGGCTCAATGTGTTAGGTAAAAAATGTCACTGCAGTACACCCTCTATTCAGGCTGGAACTGCTGTCTTTCTTTAATAGAATTTCATCATCAAAGTGTAGCTTAGTAATGATCGGATTGATTTACTAATCTATGCCAGCTGTGCTTTGAGAGACTTGAACCCCTGTGCTGTGCGTCCTCCTCTCTGCAGCCCAGGAGGCTCTCCGTCCTCCCATCTTCATCCAGAAGATGTCCAACTCCAGAGCTCTAGAGGGGGACACGGTGCGGTTAGAGTGCAAAGTGGATGCTTCCCCTCCCCCACAGCTCTTCTGGAAGAAAGATAAAGACATGTTGCGCATCGATCCCAACAGAATGAGGTACTTGAAAAACCTGCTCACTACCTGCCCAGCACCAACTGACAGACACAGTCTGCTGCTAGCTGGTGAACCATAGTGGAGCAGATAAAGAGACAGAGTGGATATTAGACCTGCATTCATCAGATCAGAACTCCAAATGAACGTTGCTCCATGTGTGCTGCATGTGTAAATAAGCAACTGTTCCAATATCTACATAAAAAGATAATGTTAGTGTTCACAACTTGTTTCTGCTGCCTCCCGGTGGCCAAAAATGTACAGCAGGTTTTAATCAGACCTGAAGAAATGAAAAAGAATCCCTATTTAAAGGGTGCCTTTGTATTAAAGGGCAATGTGCACACTGAGCTCTCATGTTATTGAGGATGAAGAGTCTGATTCCTGATGGCAGGTCACAGCTATACTTTTAATAGAGACATAGAACATAGTTTATACAGTCTCTAGTTCCTACTGCACAATCATCTCACATGGGAAACTATATGTAATCTAAATCATTTCTCATATTATTGTTTTTGTTAATTGTGCTTTTGTTGTCTCAGCCCACATTAAACACCTCGTACTACTGACTCTTTGTGTGTCCACAGTCTGTATCAGGACGGGTCAGGCCACCAGTGCTTGCTGCTGGAGAGGTTGATGAAGTCCGATGCCGGTTGGTACACTCTATCCGCCATCAATGAAGCCGGCATGTCCACATGCAACGCCAGGCTGGATGTGGGCAGTAAGTAAAGCGTGTGTGTTATCTGGTTACCATGGTAGTGCAGGCAGTAGAATCAGACAGCATATGGAGGACGCTCCATGCTCCAGTGAATCCAGCTTGCAATGCGCCAAACACATGTTGTGTTATGTGATCGAGCGGAAACCTGACGAACGCACGGAGCTCTCCTCAAGAATACTGCAGCACTCACTGAGTCCGAGCATCCACTGATGAGAGAGCTCACTGGAGGAAAGTACACCGCAGATATCAGGTGTCTGCTCGATCACATGACACGCCAGCTGCTGTGTGAGAGGACACACAAACTACCTGAGCTGGACTCTGCCCCTCAGCAAGCAGACCACCACATCTGAACCAGGACGTCATCCAGGACCATTTACAGAGTTACTCCGCATCACTAGTACCCACAGTGCAACACTGCAAACATCACTAAGCACTTGTAGTTGGTGTAATAACTTCCCTCAAGCACCTGCAGAGTCGGCAGCAAGTGTACAAGGTAGTACAGTTGGTAGTACAACAGTATAACTCTGACGCATGACTCTCTCCAGAGGACTTCTCTCTGTGTGGAGAGCCGTGGAGCTCTACTGTGTGCTGGTTCCATATGTGTCTGTCCCGGCTGTGGGGAGCGGGGCAGAAGAGCTATTTTCAGACACCTGGCATGAATGGAATGATGAGCCAGTTTTCCACCAGTAGGAGCGGTCGCTGCCGAGGGTGACACCAGTGGTGTTATTCCTTATTATTAATATAAATATAATATAAAAGTATTTTTCACCCCATGGTGGAGCATTACAGCTTCACTCTCCAGTATGTTATGTACTTATAGTATCAGAAAACCAGTTGTATATTGTTTCTTACAGATAAGTAATCTCCTAGATATAAAACTTTTGATTTGCGCCTCAAGTTTTCAGTTGGTTCTAAATGTAAAATAATATTAGGCATTGTGTTTAAATGACATTACAAACAGGTCATACTGGAATCAAATGATAATATTGTTGGTAATAATAACTGCACAGTTATCTTTTCACGTTTCGAAGTGTTTGCTGTCAGAGATGTGTCCATGTGTCATTGATGCCCCCCCCCCCCCCCTTCTCTGCCCCTGCAGCTCGCACACCCATGAAGACGGCGCCCCCCGGCTCCAAGACGTTGAAGCTGTTGTCCTCTCTGAGCCACGTGCCCGCCCTGACCGCGGAGAGCCCCGCCCAGCACACCGCCCCTCTGTATGAGAGCGAGGAGCTGTAGACCCCCCCCCACCTCAACCCAGTCACATCCTCAGATAGCGGCGGCACATCTCACAAGTGTAGAGCTGTATTTGCTGTCATCTGGAGGGCAGGTTTGGTACTAATCATGCTTTGGTTCGTTCAGCAGACCAGGACGCAGAACGCTTGTGAGGCCAAAGGTCAGGTTCACTGTGGGTCTGTTATTGTACTATAAACACTACAGTTGTATTTAAGATTAAGGTACATTTAAAGGGAAACCCTTCAACATCTACTACGATATGGTATTTGTTCTTTTTTTTTTTTTTGTTATAAAAGGTTTGAATTTGCTCAAAAGAACCCGTTAGATGTTTACGTGTTGAGGAAACAACCCTCTCCATGAGGAGCATGTGTCTCCACACTCACGCTGCCCATCTGCTGCTGTTTGTCTCCGCTGTGCTTGTCTGTGTGTTAACGGTTGCAGATCTGATGTCTGGTCCATGCCTATACGCCTGTCTGTGCTGCTCTCAGCTAAAGCCTCATGGTCATGGATTTATTCATAGACCTGGATACGGTGGGGCACAGTCAGACTAACTACAGGACTGCAACGCAAAAACCCTCTGATTTCCCCTCAGATCACTGACGACAGCACACAGGGTCATTCAGTACTAGAACAGGAAGCAACCTGAGAGTACAGTACCAACTAGTGATGAGCGGGTCGACCCACTACCCGCGGGTCGGGCGGGTTTCGGGCTAAACTTGTCACGGGTCAAAGAGTGACAAAGCAGCGTTAAATTATTAAAAACTCAAATCCCCTTGTCTCAGACCTGACGATTGTGCTACTATGATGCATACATTTGGCGGTTTGCGGGTCGGGTGGTTGATTCACGCACTTTTCTGCAGATTGACTCTCGTAACATGTCGGGTGGGCACACCCGCGCATCACTAGTACCCACAGTGCAACACTGCAAACATGTTGCGCTGCACTTTAACCCTAACGACGGTCTCCTCCAGCCCCCCCGCTCCTCTGTCGATGAGTTGGTGCTCCTGTCCCTGAGTGACAGCTGCTGCTGCTTCTGAGGATGTGTCCGTAGAGCTCTGCTAACTGAAGAGAGCTCAGATGTCACTCGCTGCTCCGATCCTCTGCTGTGGAATGAATTCAGTCTAATGTGTGTTTTTATGGTTGCTTTCTAATATACAGCGTACGTGAATGAGCTGAAGCTATTAGTTATCGGTGCCCCTCTCTTGGCCTGTGAAAAGGGTGCAACCAGAGGTGTGTCACATCAGTGAGTGACGCAGCAACAAGCCCAGCCTCTAAAGACTGAACACAACTTCCATTTGAGCACACCTGCAGTGTTTTTACACTTTACACGTTGTTTTCTCCTTCAATGCATTGATTGTGTGTGTTCAGTTGACCTGCGGACAGATTTGCCAAACTCTCCATTTGTGACCAGAGCCTTACATAAAAACAGATGCTGTACATGCAGAGATGTGGTATTTAACCACAAGTCAGTGTGCTCATTGACAGGAATCCCCCTTAAGATGAGGCTAAAATATGTACTTTCACTCAGAACCAAAGGTTCATGGTGTTTGGATCAAACATGGTGAAACGTTTTGGAGAGTTAGGCCCTTTCTGTTGAGCTTTTAAAAAGCAGGTAGTAGTGTGTGTTCTCTCTCACTATTGTTTGTTGTGTAAGTTCTACATATCGCTGGATGAATGAGGAATAAAGTCATGTGACCCTGGCTTTGCCTCCTGTTCTTTTGTACTTTTTCTTTTCCCTGAAACATGAAGCAGGTCCCAGATCAGTACTCAGATGCTTGATGTGGTACTACAGCTGTTCTGTAACGTCTCTTCCAGCAGTGAAATGACTTTTAAAGCTCACGTGACTAGAGGAATGCACAGAGCTGCTAATGAATGTAGAAGCAGAAGCTTGTTTACCTCTGTCCATCTTTCTCTCTCCAAAGTGTGTTAGCACAGTTTAACCCAACAGTAGTCTTAGTCCTTTACCGATTTAGTTCATTTTGGAGCCACTACGTAAAATAGTCTGATATGCAGCGTGAGCTTTTGGATAACACAACCTGGACCTGTAACGTTAGCTCAGCATTTGTACTCTTCCTGCTCTAAGCCACTCGGTGCTGAAACTTTACTATGAATTTTCTTATTCATTTAAATTTATTTTTACTTTAATGACTTTTCAACATACTATGCTATAACATCTTTTGACAAACTATACTACAAATTTTATTATGATTTGTTTACATGACATGACTTGTCATGAAACTATACTGACTCTTTTCAACCCATTATACTACGACTTTCTTTGACATTGTTCAATATGTATTTTTAAGGACGTCCTATCCTACACACGTTATGACTTTTTGTAATATTTCATGATTTGTGAAATCATGATTTGTTACATTTGACTTTGGGCAAATTATACTTTGACTTTGATTACTAAATGTAATGACATTTTATGACTTATTTTTTACATACAGTTCTATGATTTGACATACTAAGACTTGTAATTTGTGACATTTGTTCTCCCCATACTATACTCTGACTGTTTCATGACTTGTTGGCATACTGTTACTTCAACATACTATGTTGTTTACATACTATACTAGGATGTTTCAGACCATACATGACTTGTTTGACATACTGTGCAATGACTTGACGTCGTAAACTGTTTTATATATACTACACATACTGACTTTTCTGTGCGTTTCTTTTGGGATCAAGCCCACAATGAGCCTGTGAGGGTCTGGGTGGGACCAAAAGCTGGACCAATCAGTCCAAGTACCGTATTTTCCGCACTATAAAGCGCACCGGATTATAAGGCGCACCTTCAATAAATGGCCTATTTTAGAACTGTTTTTATATATAGGGCGCACCGGATTATAAGGCGCATAGAATAGAAGCTACTACAGTCAAACGTTTGACTGGGGTTGCGTTATGCATCCACTAGATGGAGCTGTGCTAAAGGGAATGTCAAAACAGTCAGATAAATCATTCAGTCAAACTTTATTGATTTTTGATTTCATTCACAATACGGTAACTTAAACGTAGAGGGGAACTTTTCCCTGAGTCTTCTTTACTTGGCACAGGTCATCTTCTTGCTTCCTCCACTTCCGTACCATTGATTCATTAATGTTGAATTCTCTCGCTGCTGCTCTATTCCCATGTTCGGCTGCGTAGCTGACAGCCTTGAGTTTGAACTCAGTGTCGTAAGCGTGTCTCTTGAAAGGTGCCATTTTGGGGTCTTTATACACACAAGTGGCGTTGGACTAGGAGTAAGCACAGTACCGGTGTTTACCGCGGTGCAGCTTTGTAGTTTACCAGTCGTACTGAAACATTTTGACAGAGCGCCGTGTACAACCAGTATGGATCAACCAATTAACCAATTGATCCATATATAAAGCGCTCCGGATTACAAGGCGCACTGTCGTTTTTTGAGAAAATTAAAGGCTTTTAAGTGCGCCTTATAGTGCGGAAAATACGGTAGTCATAAATAAAACACAAATCACCATAAAAAACTAATCTACAAAATGATGCGGTTTTAACGCAGAAATTAAAATGTCATGACAACCACAAAATTAAACATTTATAGAAAGTACCACCACCTTCATCCTTTCTTTTCAAATCTCATTTAATTAAAATGAGGAACCAATCAAACACTAACACACATTAAAAAAACATGCATAAAACAAAGACAAATGGAAACAAGACAAACGAGTCTACTAATACTACTTATAAAAGCATGCATAAATCAACTAACTACATATAAGATTAAACATCTCTTTTTAGATATAACATCATTGACAAAACAAACAGTACTGTATATTATCTGATCGGCTCGTCAGTGGGCGAGCTCATTGTTGTGCAGCCTCTGCAGGACCTGCTGGGCTGCAGCCCGCCGAGCTTCTTCCAGCGTGGCGGTGGCAGTGGGTCCCGGCAAGATCATGACCAGCCCTTTGAAGGCCGTGGTTATCCCGGGGATGCACACCGTATAGGTGAAGTAGAGGAATCCATCAGGCACCGCGTGGCTGTAGTACATCTCATAGAGTGGCTGGCCAACGCCGGTCGCCTCACACAGCTTACACAAGAGCGCCGTGGACACGAGGTGCCCCTGTGAGGAAGAGGGGGAGGATCTGGGAGGGGGAGGGTGCTGGGTGACAGTGGGTCCTCCCACTGCCCTGCAGAAACCCAGGGGGGCAGATGGAGGGCGGACCATGCGAGGGGGCGGGGCCGAGGTCAGTGGCGAGCTCGGGATGTGGCGCGGCGGCTTCAGGGCTGACGGCAGGAGGCTCTTTGACGGTTTGTGTGGAGACAGTTGCTCGTCCAAGCTCGGCTTCACCGTGGACTGCCATTTGATTGAGATGTGCAATGCAAACTGCTTCTTGAATGCTGGACACAAGAAGAAGACAAGCACGTTAGTAAGGCCCACAGCTGTTTTCTAGTGAAGCTAAGAATGACTCATCATTTTTCCCAAAGCAAATTTAACACAAAAGGCTGTTTTCTCAGCAACCAGAAATAGATCATTAGTATCCTAGTATTCTTTTCTGATTGTGTAACTTACATGTAGATGCCATAAACATCATAGGAAATAAAGTGCATTAAGTAAAGTAGCCTGTCACTATGGCTTTTATGTCCCATTCCTCCAGGTTCACTTTTCAGTAGCTCCGCGATGTTACTGCCTGTACGGCTCTCGAGCATTGACCGTGTCTGCAAAACACGTGAAACTAGTTCCCACTCCTCAAAGATGTGGTGTGACATGACCGTAACATGTGACTCAGTGGCTCTAGACGTCTGTCCATCACATGTCAGGGCTACTCTCTCTGCAGGGGGGAGCCATGTTTTGACACGTGTCGTCACCTCTTCGTGAAGCCTGGGCACTACACTGCTACAGCCATCATGTGTCGGCAGGAAGGATTCGTCATCACAGGACTGTATACTCTACAGCAGAGGTAGCCAACACGGTGCCCGCGGGCACCTGGTCGCCCGCAGGGACCATGCGAGTCGCCTGCAAGGCATGTTCTAAAAATAGCACTAGGTCCCCATGGAGCTCCGTCTAAAAATTGTAGTTTCTGTTCTTTTTGAATCAAAAACGCTTGCATTCAAGCATGTAGATTTTAAAAGGAAGACCGCACTAGGTTTTCAGGTTCCGAATGGCGGGCGCTTCCCGTTGGCACCGGACGCGCCGCGATCGCACACCGTCGTCAGGTCCGTCAGTCCTCGGAACAGGCCGCGGGGCAACAACTCGTGGGTGGCGGGGGTAGAGGCGAGGCAACGCAGTACGATCGAAAAGGCCCAGACTAGAGGTTTGAACGCAGGCGACCAAAGACGCTCGCGTGCCTCGGAGGGTTGGATCCCCCGCTCGGCTATAGACGAGACTTTTTACTAGTTTCTTCGTGGAGAAAAAGGTACCCAAAAAAAAAGCTGGTGACTACAGACTACAGGCCGGCATGCAGGCTTCATTGCGCAATGCAAAGTTGACACAGATTTCCCAAAATGTGGTGATTAGTACTAATGTAATAGGATTCATTTAAACATGTGAAAGAGTTGATTTTTTTTTATTCTACATTACTGATAATTTGTATAAACATGGGACAGAGTTCACGATTTGTTCAAAAATGTTACAAAGGTAGTGGTTAGTACAAACGAGTCATGATGTGAAGATATGACAGTTAATGATTTCCTAATTTTATTTTAGAAATGATCATTTTTACAAAAATCTAACAAGTGCGATTTTGAACAAAATACACAATCATTGTTAATAATTATTGTGAGGAATAATTCACATTGACATGTGATCAGTCTCTTCACATATATTATTATTGTTAAAAGGTGATCTGTGCAACTTTGTTATTCATGAAGTTTGTATCAAACAAGTAGCCCTTCGTACTGCTCAGTACCCTTGAAGTAGCTCTCTGTTTCAAAAAGGTTGGTGACCCCTGCTCTACAGTATACGGATGCTTGCGTGTTGTGATTTTGGTCAGATCATGTGACAGGCCGGGAGGTCACTGGCCTTAGCTTAGAAGGAAACAGGTTTTCTTTTTCGATGTTTGGTACTTACAACTCAATGTCAAAAATCACAGCAGCTACTTTAATTGAACAGAAACAAGACATTTAACACTCAGTCTGTTGCGTTTTCTTTGGTTAATAAAGTGTCTGACGATAATAGAGCACAAAAGCTTAAAGCCCTGAGCCCTTCTGAAGCAACAGGTGATGATAACAATTCCACCAACATGTATGAGCTGCCGCTGACGTCATCACTCTCTGCATAACCCAGAACAGTTATTCATTAGACAAGGCAAGTTCAAACTGGCGAGAGTGAAGCCTCTCTACAAAGAGGGGAGCACATTAGAACCTATCCCCAGCCTGTGTTCACTATCGAAGGTCATAGAGTCATACATGAACAAACTGATATTTATCGTCACACAAGATTCTGTATGAATTTCAATCTGGTTTCAGAAAATCTGATTTTACCCAACAGATCACATGAGTAAAGAAGGCGTTTGATACTGTAAACCAGGACATTGTGTTGATGAAGCTCATGATACTCTCAGCATCTAGCTGTGTGTTTACGAGACAAGGAGGGGAATAGGAGATACGCTGGAGAGGAGGGAAACTATTATTGAGCTACTCATTTATGTATATGGACTCATTTTATAATAAAAGATTCATTCCTCTCATCTGAATTTAGAGCTTTCTCCATTTAATCCTGGAGACAGTGCATCCTGGTAATGTAGAGCTGCAAACGGCACAACTAGGTTCAGTGGAGCACTTTCAGAAAGTCCAATCTCCTGAGCTTTCTGCATTCAAGTCAAGTCTCACATGGCCAGAGCTACAAAGATACATCAGTGACAAATAGCAACAAAAAAAACTCCCACAAAAATAGTACCAAGTGTGGATTAGATTGGACTAGCTGTACTAATTGTCACAATTCCACCGATTGACTTATTGCATCTGCATTGACTACACACTGATCCCATGTATCTCCATCAACATACCTTCCACCAGCACCTTCTTGGCCATAGAAGCAGCATGGTGGGATGTGAAGGCCACTATAGCAGACACTCCCTCTATACCAGGCCCAGCCTTCAGGGACAGTCTCTCCACCCCCTCGGCCAGCACACGCAGCACCTGGGAGCAAACGTCAGAGACAAAGACATGAACTCAAACACAACACCTGTTCACACAGCAGGAACCACGTCCAATACTCTGCAGACCTTTGTGAGTTAAAGGATACCAGTTCAACACAAGGAGCCAGTGGAGTGATCAGAGCTGGTGTGAATGTGTGCACATGCATATAACCAGTGCAGGACAGGACAGACTGAAGGATGTCCATGTTTGTGTTTTACACAGTACAGACTACTGCTAAAAACTTAGAATAAAGTACTTTGCACTTTAGTATCCTATTAAATGAATTGTCCTTTAACTTAAAGGGATAGTTTGTATTTTTTAAAGCATGGTACTTTAGCATGAGGTATATTCATAGTCGGGGCATCACTTATGTTACAGGACAGTTGGCACGTCCCCAGTTTGGAGAAAGAGACGGGAGCAAAACAATGTTTATATGTACTCTATATTTAGAAAATACAGAGCAAATATAGCCTACACTTAAAGGAATCTGGACTTGAAGGTGAGCCTTTTTACGTATTGCTGCCCCCCCCCCCTCCACAGCAGTACATGGCTTTGCTCCTGTCCCAACTGGGGCAGGCCGACCGCCATCTACAGTAGGTAACACATCGACTGTGGATAGGTAACTCATACAAGCCCACAAAAACACTGCGTACTACCCTTTAAAACCTGACCTCATCTTAACACCAGGTGCTGCTTGTTTGTCTTCTAATATGGATACATAGATGGATAACAGTCACACACAAGTAAGTTACTCAGAGGCTCGCTTGGAGGTGGTGACAGGACTTCAGCTCTTTATGGCAGTGGTAGATGATCTTTGTTGTTTTGATGGCAGTGAATTCAAAATAATTTTCTTCTACGTCAGCTAAAAAAAAAAACATATTTCGATGTCAAAAGAGGAGTCCCAGAGGTGTTGTACCTTCAGCAGGTCCTCCTGCCTGGTGCTGGCTGGCAGGTCTCCGATGCAGACGTGTCTCTTCTCGGTGCTGCGGCGGACGCTGAGGCGGGAGCCGGGCTCCAGCATGTGACCGTGCAGCAGGCGGATGGCTTCGTTAGCCGCAGCTGGCGAGCCGTATTTGCCGTAGGCGAAGCCGCGATTCTGGCCGCTGAAGTTCATCATGAGCCGGAACTCCCAGAGGGGCCCCACTGAGCTGAACAGAGGGATCAGCAGGTCCTCGTAGGTGTCCCGAGGGATCTGGCTGATGAAGACCTCACAGCGGGCTTCTGGGGGGGGCCCATCCCACACTGACAGCAAAACGGAGAGGGGAGGGGAGTTGGTGATGTTACCTGATTATTTGATACATTAACACGTTTCATCATGAATGACAAATCGAACAATCAATGACCGGCAAAGGACTCCATTACAGGATACGGCTGGAGTCATCGGTATCAAACATTTGATCCTTTTATAAAGGAGCTTGGGCTACATTCTCATGAACCAGTTTCAATTAGCAAGACGTGAGACTTAACATGTCGTTGGTACAACTGGTGTTGATAAGTGGGTGTGTTCTGAGGACTGACTTTAGTGAGTTTGTCTCTTTCAGTTACAACAAACACAGAGTGTAGTTTAAACTCAAGTCAAGCAGGAACCATTAAGGCAAATAGCTAATCAAATCAATGATTGAGGTGCTGTCAGAGGGTTGCTTCTTTTAGTCATTAATAAAGTCATAAAGGCATTAATTAATAATTAAGGTGAAATAAAAATGAGCAGTGCTGGAAGAAGTATTCAGATATCTTACTTGAGTAAAGTAGGCCTAGTAATACTACAGTGTAAAAATACTCTGAGTGTCCATTATGGAGAATAGCCAAATTATTTATATATATATATATATATATATATATCAGAATCAGATATTATGTTATTCAATTATCGTTATTGTGTGTTCATCACTATAATGGTGCAGCTGGTGAAGGCGGGGCTTAAGCTATTACAATAGATTATATATTGATAGAAATAAACTGAAGCAAATAGTAACTAAAGTTTTAAAATATGTAATATCTAGGTTATTGTATTTCATATTTCTATAAGGAGTAAATGTACTTATTACATAGTTATATTGCACCACAGATAATCAGCTTTATGCAGTTACAAATAACTATTGAAAGCTGGACTGCAAACTTCATTGAGGTTCCAGCAACTACTGTAAGTCTGAAGGACTCTAGAAGGAGGAGTGTAGGTGGCTGCACCTGTAGGTAATGAATGGAAATCACAACCGTTGGAGTTTTCCTTTTGTATCAAGCAGCAAAGGCTGGAGCATGACGTAATGTAATCAATGTGCCGACACTGAACGTCCTGCGACTGCGACGTCGACGTCTTAAATGTCACATGTTTGCATCTCAGTTTGTCGACAGTTAACGTAACGCCTCCCTCACCCTCGGGTGGTCCTCCGTACTTCCTCTGGCCGTTAACTTGAGTCAGCTTTGTATTGGTTGTTTTCAGCCAGGTCTGCAGCGCCTGCACTTGCTCGAGGTTCAGCACCTGGTGGGAACAGCTCTTCAGTAACAGCACCTTTCCAACAGGAAAGATAAATCCTCAAACAGGATCAGTGTATCTCTCTGTGCCCATTTAGTAAAACATCCAGCCTACTCCAGTAGATGAGAGCTAACAGTGAGTTGATGAAACTGGACATCACCTGGTTCTCGGACCTGAGGAGTATAAAACCCTCGTGATAGCATCCCTGATGTACTTATTGCATCACTTCATGATGAAACCTCAGGAGACTGGTAGGAGGACCAGATGTCTGACATTCTCAACTGAGCTGCTGTAAACAACACTACGTTCAATGTAGAGCTCACTTGTTGGTGGTGATGATTTAAATACTGACCGTTAATTGATCACTAAATTGTTTATTGATACATTGTTGACTTGTATTAATTTATTCCACAGCACAAAACATGACCAATAAGTAGGCAATGGTAAAAGTGAAATGCTTCTAATATTGTGTAAAAAACCACCACAATAAAGAACAGTTTAAAAACAAACCATGAAGTCTGATAAGATATTTATTACAGGTCAATGTGTGGAGCTGTTTAACAAAACAACATCTGTTGGGGAGACATTCCGGATAAATAGGGTAAACAAAAAAAAAAAAAATATATATATATATATATATATATATATAGCACCATGAAATTTCACTAGTTGATTTCTAACATTATTATTACTATATCATTATTTTGGTATTACAAGTTTTGTGACATTTGTATCTCTAAATATGCAAATAAGGAAGTATCTTATTATACGTGTTCATTTACAGGACAGAAAACTGAGGAGTGGACAAAGCCAGGTTCAATTCTTATTTCATTTATGTTGCTATATTTGAGTAAAAGGCTTTGCATAAATTCATAAACCAGAGAATAGTTTTTAGTAAAACAGATGCGTGAGCTTTTGTAAAATGTACATTTAGAAGACACTACAGGCAAATAGTTTAACTAAATAACTAATAGACATCACCATTACACTTTCTCAGTTGATTACTTAGATTAAAACAATTATGCTTGTATGTTGTTTAAACATGTAAATGAGGTATTATCTGATGCTAATGTTTGGTAAATCAAGGAGAAAGCACACAGAGTAGAATAAACAGCTATAATCTCATTCGGATGTTTTCGTTCCACTAGTATAAAAGAAGAACAGCTAATGAGACAAAAATCTCAAAATTGACCAGTGCATGAAAAAGTTATGTTTTGCCTTAATATATTTTTACATAAAAACAATGTCTTACAATCGTTTTAGTCAAAATCACTCAGTTGGCTGAACTGACCATTTCCAAAGGCATGGTTTAGTGTTAATGATTTCTGAAAGCAGCCATGTTCATGTATCTGCAGAACTAAACACATCTCCTACATTCACTTTAATGTGTTACAGTATTGCTGTCAACGTTGCTGCTGTGAGATAATTAAGTGTGAGAGAAGAAGCAATGGCGCTTGTACAGAACTACGGTTCAGATACACACCACACTAAAGTGGAGGGGAAACATAGCTAACTCCAAGTTGGCAACCCGTTTTAAATCTCCTAAAACACAAGGGTTTACTATGGAAATGTCCAGGAGAAACGTCTGGTTATATGCGTGTTCTTTCTAGAAAAACAATCCACAAAATGTTTGAAAAAACACTGGGGGCTCTCTATCAATGTAATGAGCGGCAGGTGGGGCTCAACCAAGCGGCAAAAAAAGGACACAAAAAACAGCAAAACAATGGTTTCCACAAGAAAACACGACAAACAAGTGACATTACTAAGCACGAGACCTGAGGGACACTTCACACAATGTAGCCAAAGTGTTTAAAAACAGACCGCGGACGCGAAACAAACTAACTAGTTAGTCAAATCAAAGCGGAACCGCCTCGCGCCGACAAAAGTGGAGCTTTCGCTCAAATGGCCCAGGCCAACTTTCGATTTTCTTCAAACAGGCCATTTTCGGTTTACTTTAAAGGCAGCCACATTAAAAAATGAATAAATAAAATAATGGAACACAAACAAAGTAAAGTGACCAGGTTACCTGGCTCTGCTTGCTTTCCATCGTCTCCACCGGTGTTGTGTTCGCTCGGACGGTGACGCTGCTCTGTAGCCCCCCCAGGCCGCACCTGGAGCCCACTATTGGCCAGCAAATTACACTTGACACCGCGCCGCCTTCACGGTCAGCTCGTGCCGTAGGCCACCTCCTCGGCGCGTATTCAGTTCAAATGTGAGCAAAAAGAAAAGATTACTCACAGGAAATGGGTCGACTCTGTAACAAAAGTAGCCTCAAGGAGATTAACCAGTGGACCCTGGAAGATGTATGGAGGGCTAGTTTAAAACTGAAAAAATTATTGCGGGTAGTCTAATAGAAATGTGTTCCATATAAGCCTTAACACAACACACATATGACAAACAGCTAGTGAGAAAAAAATGCAGTTTGGCAAGTCAAGTCAGTTTTTAATTAATTTTTTTTTTTGTTGTTTTGATGGATTTAAAGATAGGGTAGCTACTCTTGAGAAACTAGCAATAGAATGCCAGATTTAAAAAACGATCCAACCGAAAAAACCCAACATAGTGTTTCCAATGAAAGTAGCGAGCAGCAGTCACTCAAAAAGTCTCGTTAACCAAACCCTCGCGCCGAAAGGCGGGATCTGACCCCTGTTGCTGGGGGTTTTCCCTGGCTGAATTCGAGCTACCAGCTACCTCAAGGTCCATCTCATGGAGCTGCCGCCGCCCGCCTTCTCAACAAAGTAGTCCCGTGGTGGCAACAAACTATCAAAACCTACACAAACCCTGTACATTCAACATATGTATCAAGCCCTCGGGGCAGCTCTACTTCTTTGTAGGGCAGACTGGAGGCTACAGTGGCTCACTATGCCCCCCCTCCAGGTACAAGTGGTATTACAAGACAGGAGGGGCCGGGATAGCTGGTTAGCATGCTCATTTAGATATCTCTGCAATACAATACATGGATGTGTTTGAAATAACGTCAACACAATCTGTTGATAATAATTGTTCTTTTTTTGAATGTTTTAAACTAAAAGTCTGACCATATCTTTGCATTACACACTGGGACCGGAAACACCTTGTGTTACATTAGCGTACGTGTCTGTGTGTCCTCTCTATTATGGAGAAAATTAGTTTGATTTTCTTTTCTGCAGTTCTTTTTGACTGGTTCCGAAGCAATATGTTGGTTAGGATAAAAACAGAAACTGATTTTTTGATGCTGAGAAACTGCTTTTCACTCAGGAATTATTATTATTATTTATTATTATTTGAATAATAAGTGAAGTAGTCCTTTTTGTCCCAAGAGGGAAATTACTTTTCATATTGAAGTATATAGTAACTTTGTAAAAAAATAACTAACTACAATGACAAGAGTTCAATCATATTTCTTATGTAATTATTAATGGTCAGCAACAAGCTGGGTGGCAACACAATGGAACAATACAGTCACAATTACACAGTGTGCTTAACAACATCAAAGCTTCTGATAGCTACATTCCAGCTCTGCAACAGCATTACAGTTACTGCAAGTGTGTTACACACAACAGTATCACCAACAGCAATGTTGCAACCTAGCCAACGGCATACGGTTTAACATCTCCTCCATTAGTAATGTAAATACACAAGCGGTTCCTTACAGAGACTGGAGCACAGTACAGAGCATGATCCCACACCAGGCTCACATCAGTTTCAAGACAGGTCGGCGGTGCCTACCCACCTCTAATGGCTACACACATGCCCTAATGCACTAGTGCACATGCACTAATTTCCCCCTGGGGATGAATAAAGTTTATATCTATCTATCTATCTATCTATCTATCTATCTATCTACCTACCTATGTTAAACAATTCATGAGGTAATCAGAGGCTCTACTTTTGATTTATATTATGAACAATACTTCTTCTGCAATACCTCCTACAGTCACAATACATTTTCAATTCAGTTTACTCTACTGTGAAGAATGAACATGTCATTTAAACAGTTAAACCAGGCATCACATGAAATCCAATACATAGTTTTATTTGTACTTTCTTTACAAGTTAGTTTTACATACAATAAATTACAAACTGGAGTGATGGAGCAAAGGTGAAGTTCCTGCCCCATGATCCACTTCCACCATTGTAGTGATATCTCCAGCTCGGTTTATCTATCGAGGACACAAGTTAGTCTGTTTGAGGGTGCGAAGCCAGTTAGGGTTTTCATCCTTGGTGCTACTTTAGTGAGCCTGCTGGTTGGTTGGGGCACCTGCCTCCGGGGTAGCACTGGTAGGGCAACCTGTTTTCACACCTAACTTGTTACATACGGACACTTGCTCAGAAACTGTGGCGTCACTTTTTAGCACACTGGGTACCCCTTTAGGGTTACTTTCATGACGTTAGTTAAGTTTGTTCCGTAACAATGTTAAAATAGGTCAATGTTGACTTCTAGTTTCACAAAGGACATTAACAGCATCCTCCTTTGTTAAAAGTCCTGCGTTTGTCGGTCTTTATACTACGTCACCTGACTTCCACCTATATAAGTAGAAAAAGGAAAACCACGATCATCCGTCAGAACTGCAAAAATGGCTGAAGAAAAGCCCAATTCTTCTCTGCAGTGGAGCAGCTAATAATGTAGTTATGGGGAGTTTAATGGCTGCTTACGACCAAAGGCAATATGGCAAAAACAAGACAAAAAGTCTGGCTGAATAAAATAAAGGATATGCTTAAGTAATCCTCAAATGTAATTTTGTCATGTTTTTCCATGTCTACATTGTCATTAATTTGGAATTTAAAAGAACAATTATATAATTTGCTCTTTGAATCGGTGGACCAAACGGGACATGGGAGCAAGTTAAAATGAAATATAAAAAAAATCCTACAGAAGGGTATTGTTTTGGGCTCTCTCTGCTATTTATTGTACTTGCTTACTGATCATTCTGTGAGAGTGCACTCTGTAAAACAAGGACAGGGCAGAGCCAAAAGAAAAAGTTAAGGTGGTTCGAGATGCCCCTGACTTCACCTCCGCAGAGGAGCTGGCCATCTACCAGAACTCCAGTCGGCCAGGGTCGGAGGGCATACCAGGTGGTACTTTCACAGCTGGTGCCAGGATGCAGCAACAGTTACATTAGTGGTAAATAAAGTGTGTTTCCCCTCTTGCAGTGTTTTAGTTTTGATGTTTAAGTTGTAGGACCCGTGGTAAAGCTGCTGCCAGCACTGCAGCAAGCTGTTGGGGAGCCGAGTTGTTTAAATTGCAATGTGTAGAGTTTTGGAATAGTTTGTATTTTTAATATTCATCTTTATCATCTACAGATGGTTGAGCACAGGGATAGTATTTCCATCTGCTCAGTAAGGTAAGTCTGTGTTGTTAAAATATAAATACACAGAGGACATTGCTATAGAAGTGATTGTAGCATGAAGTTTTTTCTCCGTCATGTGTTGAACAATAACCAATTATTCGTAGTTCTGTAGGATCCTGAAGAGGTCCACTCCCTTTACAAGGTATACCCACGAATTGAAATAGTGGACTGGAAAAAGAGATTCAGTTGATTGATAAAAAAGTTTGAAAATGGTGTGTAATTTGAATAATATTGAAAAGGTGTACAGCCTCGCTGCGTAACCAATACCCTCTCCCCCTCCGCACGGAGCGCTGGGAGACGGCTTGTCCAATAACCTCTGACCTAGGTAATCAAACGCACCCCCCAAAATCTACACGCAAGACCGTCCAGGTCTGCTTAGAGGGGCTACAACCAGGATAACTTAATACCACTAGCCCCCGTCGTATCTCTTATTTCAGACTAAAAACGTCGGTCTCTCCGACAGCCGGATATCAACGGGTTTAGGTGTGTGAGTGCGTGTGTGCGTGTGCAATGGGTGTGGGAGGACTGGAAGTACCCCAGGGTGGACCCTCTCTCTTGGGTCACGCCTGGAGGAGGAACCCTGTGTGGTTGGGAACCTCGCTTGGTTTTTAATTAATTTAGGGCGGCTTCAGGACCCTGGCCCTAACACCCCTTTAATAATAAGTACCAATCTAAATCCCTATTGCTTCTCAATACACAACTGCTAGCGCTTAAACACTATCATCAACACTGCAACATCACATGGGATACATCAATTCTCATCAGAAGTCTACGTCTACTCAAATACAAAAACAATTATCAATTTTCATAACAGAGCTATGAAATCGGTCTGATCCAACCGAGTCAGTAAATCACATCACTTATCTTATCTTTATGTTTTAACAGTAATAACATTTAAATTCTATGTCTAATCTAAATTCTTACTGTCAGCCTTTCCCAGGGGAAGAGCACTCTTACCTTTAGGAGACTAGGGGAGCAACACTGGACTTTGGTCAGAATGCACAAAATACAAGCCGGTTTTATTTGGTTTTCACAAAAAGTAAAATGATCGAATTAAAAAAATTGAATATCGGAAAAGTTCTTACAAAGTGTCAAAGTTGTCTAGAGCATGCACCTAACAGGAGTCATCCACTCGGTCCTCACGTCCGCGAGTCAAGCCAAAAAGCCCTCAACCGCTCTCCTCTCCATCCTTCATGTCCATATTCGGTAGACAATAGGTCCTGCTCAGATCATTTAACAAAACAGTAGAAGTATTCATTACTTTCGACAGGTCAACTTCTAAGGTCCCGACAACTTCCCCATTAACCCTTCTTTTCTCAAAAATGGGTGTAATGGGAACATGTGATACATGCTTCTGATCGCTTGCCCCCCTTCTTTATGACCTCGAGAACATGCACTCATTGTATCTTCCTGTGTTTTATGCTTTAAGGACACTCACATGATTATACTTCGCTTAAGGATATAAAGACATACATTAAATATAAAGTCATCCTTGGACCTTCTTTGTTGGCTCTCGCCCCTCAGGCTGAGATGGTTCGTTTAGAACAGGGCTGGGCAAATATTTTTCCCAAGGGGCCACATGAGAAACAAGGACAGTTGTGGAGGGCCGGACCAATAGACTGAACTCAATCCTGATCAATATTATTCCACCTCTTTATAAAAAACAGTACATTGTATGGTTTTGATGAGCTGTGAGTGGTAAGAGTAAATATTATGATCAGTGGTGGAATGTAACTAAGTATATTTGCTTAAGTACTGTACTTATGTACAAATTCAAGGTACTTTACTTGAGTATTTATATTTTATTTAACCTTGTACTTCCACTCCACTACATCTCAGAGGGAAATATTGTACTTTTTACTCCACTACATTTGTCTGCCAGCTTTATTGTTACTTTGCACAATATCATTTTTCAAACCTAAATAGTAGAACAGTGACAGGGATCATGTTTTTGCAAAATTAGTACTTTTATTACCATACAAATGACCTGTTTTTCAGTTCAGTGCCATAACTCTAGTCTGTGTTGGTCTTGAAGGAGTGCTCTGAAGTCAGGCTGAATGTGTGAGGTGAGATGTGAAGGACAGCTGACAGGTGATGTCAGTGAGAGAGGATCTGGATCTGGATTTGTTCAACTTCATCACGGAGGAATGTTTGTTCACAGATGTAGGTCGATCCAAAGAGAACCAACATCTTCTGAGCATGCCTCCTCATGTGTGGAACGTTCTCCTCTTTGAGAGAAGAATACAAATCCAGCAGTGACACTGACTTAAAGTGCTCTGCAGTCCTGCATCAGACTGCAGGTCAATGAGTTGGAGCTGAACATCACTGGGAGCATTATCTACACTGCACGTGAAGGAGAAGAAATCATGTTTCACTCTCAACTGTTTTGAAGTCTTGAAAACTCACCATGCTGTGCCCCTAACATGGAGTACCACCTGTGGAGATGTTCAACTGATGCTGTGGCTTCTTTCAGGGTGTGCAGGTGGGTGAGAGTGTTACCTGCATCTGGCTTGAAAGAAACTGCAACTTTGTCATGAAAGCCTTCACCAGGCTACATGTCATGTGCAAAGAGGCCCTTGCCTTGCAGTTTGGTATTCAGATCATTCATTAGTGCCGTCACATCAACAGCAAATGCAAAATCTGTCATCCAGTTTACATCACAGCTCTGGGATGTTCTTGCCTTTCTTCTCACAGAGCTCTTGAATCTCTGCTCTCAGGTCCCGAACTCGTTTAAGCACTTTGCCCAGGCTGAGCCACTGACAGCTGTGTTCAGTCTCATGCTGCTCCAAGAGTGCAACAAACTGTCTGTGATTCAATGATCTTGCCCTGATGACGATAACTATTTTAGTTACAACATCAATAACATAGTTTTAGCACTGACTTACACAACACATTCTGATGTATAATACAATGCAAAAATACACATTTCAGTTCTGGGTTGATTTCAGTCACTTTATCTTGCATCCGCTTTAAAAGTCCGACATTTCTCCCCGTCAGATTTGGACAACCATCGGTTGTGACACATGCCAGTTTGTCCCATTTCAGTCCCAGCTTGTGGAAGCATCTACCTCCGTGAACAAATCACTCCCCGCCGTCGTCCCTTGCATTGCTGCCAGCTCCTCTGTAATCACGAAGTCTTTCGTTATCCCACGTACAAAGATGAGTAGCTGGGCTGTGTCGCGGACATCGCAGCTCTCGTCCAGAGCCAAGGAGAAGAGTTGGAAATTGTCTGCTTTTTTTTGCAGCTGAAGCTCCAGATGTCCCTCGATGTCCTCGATCCTCCTCGTTACGGTGCGCCTGGAGAGCTGCACATTCTCGAATGCGTCTTTTTTCTGGGGGCCTAGTAGTGCAGCAGAGTCCACCAAACACTCTTTGATAAACTCCCCATCAGAGAATGGCTTACTGTTTTTTGCAATTTTGTGGGATATCACAAAGCTGGTGTTGGCGGCTGCATCCCTGGATATGTGAAGCTTGGTAAAAAGGCCTTGTTGCTTTAGCAGCTTAGCTAGCAAAGCCTCAGACGTCCGTTCCCGCTCTGCATCCGTCAATTATTCGTATTTCTCCGCGTGTTTCCTCTCATAATGACGATTCAAATTGTAATCCTTCAACACTGCGACTTGTTCTCCACAAACTAAGCACGCGGCTTTACCTTTGACTTCAGTAAAAAAACACTTTAAAGTCCATATTTTGTTAAAAACTCTACGCTCTGTGTCAGTCTTTCTTTTTTTAACACAGGCTGACATTTTTTAGGGCCAACAGCTAACTCACATCTCCCGTAAACTCAGTTCACCAACACATTGCAGTGGCGCTGCTGCTCACATACGTTCATTAACATACGTAAATTGAGAAGAAAAAAAACAACAAAAGTCGCCTTCAAAATAAAAGCAATGCAGCTCTATTCTGTGCATGATGTACACTTATTTACGTTTCATTCCTAATTTCCGGATGTGGCCCGCGGGCCGTACAATGCCCAGGGGTACATCCCAAGTCTCTTAATTCTCATTTCCTCGCTCCTCAGCTGGAGAGACGAAACACTTTTTACATCATGTATCATCATTTCATTCAGTCACGTGAGGCTGTTCATTCCTGATTGTCGGGTTTGATGAGTTTTATCATTTAAGAGAAACAATAATCATATTCTGGGTTATTTAATAATGACGTCACAATCTGAATTTCAAAACGTACAGACTCAAATAATTCATAAATAAGACGATCGCATTCTGGCGGTAGAAATGGATCCTGCGCTTATAAACAGACAACAGGACACAGTTTGTTAACAGACTACAGAGAGAAACACCTCTACAGTGGTGATTACTGTGTCTTTATTAGTTATTAGTATTATTAGTTACTATTATTAAGTACAGTGATCATGTGAACAGACACAAACTTATCAAAAGTCTCTCCAGCTGTTAAAGCCGACTGACAGCTGATCCAGCTGTGATCATCAGCACCGTCATCAGAAACAGACGTCTCATGTCTCTTAAAACATATTTCCTCGTTCCTCTCTCCTCGTATGGTTTCCTCCATGCATCCCTGGTGGGAGGGACTAAGGGTACATCCCAAGTCTCTTAATTGCATCCCCGTTTCCCTCACTTGGGTCCTTTCCTTGCGTCTTAGTCCCTCCCACCAGGGATGCATGGAGGAAACCATGCGAGGAGAGAGGAACGAGGAAATATGTTTTAAGAGACATGAGACGTCCTTTCCTCAGTTGCGTCACGTGAAGCGACATCTGTTTCTGATGACGGAGGATCAGCTGATCACAGCTGGATCAGCTGTCAGTCGGCTTTAACAGCTGGAGAGACTTTTGATAAGTTTGTGTCTGTTCACATGATCACTGTACTTAATAATAGTAACTAATAATACTAATAACTAATAAAGACACAGTAATCATCACTGTAGAGGTGTTTCTCTCTGTAGTCTGTTAACAAACTGTGTCCTGTGTTCTGTTTATAAGCACAGGATCCATTTCTACCGCCGGAATGCGATCGTCTTATTTATGAATTATTTGCGTCTGTACGTTTTGAAATTCAGATTGTGACGTCGATATTAAATAACCCTGAATACGATTATTGTTTCTCTTAAATGATAAAACTCATCAAACCCGACAATCAGGAATGAACAGCCTCACGTGACTGAATGAAATGATGATACATGATGTAAAAAGTGTTTCGTCTCTCCAGCGCGCTCTCTCTCTCTCTCTCTCTCTCTCTCTCTCTCTCTCTCTCTCTCTCTCTCTCTATATATATATATATATATATATATAAGTGTTATATATATATAAGTGTTTCGTCTCTCCAGCTCTCTCTCTCTCTCTCTCTCTCTCTCTCTATATATATATATATATATATATATATATATATATATATATATATATATATATATATATATAAGTGTTATATATATATAAGTGTTTCGTCTCTCCAGTTCCCTCTGACTTTAATTATTTCCATAATAAAGTTATTGAGGGAAATATCAGATCATGAAAAGACAAATCTTTCTAATAAATGAAGAAAGTTGTTTGTGGTCCTTTTGTTGTTCAGTCTACAATGAACATTTATTTAAACCAGATGTTGAATCAGAAAACGAATCAAATATAAAGCTTGAGTTTAATCTGTGATCTGTCTTCACTGTTTACATGTTGAAAAAATCTCATCAGTCCGATCGGCTGCAGCGTCCAATCACATGACAGATGAACAATGAGGGGGCGTGTCGGCCGTCAAAACACTTCCTGGAAGTCTGTTCTCGTGGGTCCTGCTCATGGCTCCTCAGAGATCCCTCCTCCCTCCTCCATCCTCGATTCTCAGAGCTAAATAAGAGCTTTGGGACGGCCGTCAATATGACGGTGCAGAACAACTTCCGGTTCAAGCGAGGATCGAGGAGCGAGGAAATGAGAATTAAGAGACTTGGGATGTACCCTAAGACGCAAGGAAAGGACGCAAGTGAGGGAAACGGGGATGCAATTAAGAGACTTGGGATGTACCCCAGGTCTGGTTTAGAGTATCAGAGTTCATCTGTAGTCCACACCAGCACTACAGTCTTCTCCTCGATACAAGTATTTGTTTAATCATAGTTACATTAAATCGACTAATCAACTGATGTTTTCATTATTTTAACACCAAGATAGTAGCGTGTCTCGGACATTATTGGTGGATACCTCAACAATATCATGCCTCACCTGATTGATTTAATTAACCAACTAGATCAAATCCAGTGAAGTGAAAATAAATCTAGAAGCAGAAGATGGAAGATGTCATAAAACAAATAACATTGTAAATGAAGTCAATATAAAAAATACAGAATTTGTAAAGATGTAATGGTAAACGAGAGGGTACACCATTTGAGGAGTCAGTGTAACATTATACTAACAGTCTGTCTCCACAAAAGGTCATAGTATTGACTCATACATCTTTAATAAAATCACATCGCCATTGTATAGAAGCTTTCATGCAAGATTCCATAGACAACCATTAATAATAAACTGGACAAAAAGGATTTTCTGCACACAAAAAGAAATGGACACATGTGACTGTAAACCATCACAGGAAGTAAGATTCCACAAGGTGTCAGTGTTGGATCATGTCTGTTTCCCCTGCGTAGGAAAACTGCTGAGAGATCACACACAGATAAACATCCTCTCATTGAGGTGCGTGCAGCTTAATGAACCACAGTTCATGCAGAATATATGTTGAGAATAATGATCTCACTAGTATTAGAAAAAAATCTCCAAAATGTAATATTTGATCGTATTGACTTCAACCAAAATCCATTTACTTTGTACCCATTCCAGATGTTTGGGTTGAAGAAAACGTTTTTTTCCTATGAGGACTGAATGTATGATTGGGAAAAATGTGTTAGAACTTTAAAGTAATACATGTTTCAAAGAGTTTTGCATTTTACGTGGTGGAATGTAATTAAGTACATTTACTCAAGTAGTGCACAATGTGGAGGTGGACTCATGAGTATTTACATTTTATGCAACTTCTACCCCTCTACAGTTCAGAGGCAAATATTGTACTTTTTTAGTCCATTACATTTACCTGACTTTAGTTACTAGTTACTTTGCAGATTCAGATTAACAATATGAAATATAATTCAACAAATAAATGATGACGTATTATTATAGGTTAAGCTAACCAGCAGAGTCTGAGCTGAATATAAAGTAGTTAAACGCGATGCACATTATTGTCATTATAATATGATATTATTCTAAAATGAGCCAATCTGCATCATAAGTACTTTTACTTTTGGTACCATTTGTATCATATTTGCTACATGAGTTTCAGAGACCTCTACGTGATTAACATGAGCAATACTTTCCTGTAAACCTGTTGCATACAATCCTATACATGTCTTCTGCCATCTGCTGGATTTCCATGCACTGCAGGCAGAAGCAGGCATTTAAATGCCATTTCCAAAATGGCAGCCTTCACACTTTTCGGCAGGGAAATTGTTGCTAATTTTGAAAGTTACGATAAGAATAACATTTATAGTGTTACTAATATTTCAATATGAATATTTACTGTATTAAGGCAACCTATAATTACTTAATGTTTCATTCCTTATTTTATAGTAAAATTGTGTTGAAAATATAAATCTTAGGTATAAAATATGAGACAGCTGGTATATAAAGTAATAATTCACCTGTAAATCCTTGTATTGTATTTCGTTATGCCATATCACAATGACAAATACACTGTTTTGATCATTTAATTAAACTAATTAAAGGTATAAATGTCATAGTAAGATACTGAGTGGAAATTAATGATTTTTTATATGTAATAAAAAATCCTTGGCCGTCATAATCTTTTGTTATATCGCTTAATTAAAAACAAGAAATTCAGAGTAAACAATCATTTGTTTTTTGTGTTTACTTTTAGATGGCAAAAAGGTACAGTGTTGAAAATGTCACCAGCATGATTCTTGATAGCAATTCAAGTGACATGGAGCAGTTAGTGGAAGATGATCAATGCATGGAACCTCTACCAGAAGAAACTGGAGCCCCGGAAGAAACCCATGGCCTTGCCAAGGTTTCAGGTTTCTGTGGCCACTTCTCTCACAAGCGCAGGAAAGGGCAGAATCACGTGCGGCAGACCACTATCCTCTCCAGCACCCCTGCGCAAAAGGCCAAACTCTAGTGTGCCTCCTGATGTGAGAAAGGATGGCATTGATCACTTCCCAACATGGGAAACCAGACAGAGATGCAAGCACTGCACTTTTATTTTTTGACTAACGGTCCAATAAACACTTGAATATCAAAAGATATCTGAATTTTCTGAATATTATTTGATGTGTCAGGCTTCACAGTATATTTCTATGGTGATGCTTTTTCACTTTTAGTTTAAAGGAGTGTGTAACATGTAGGGAGATTTATTAGATAAAATGGAGTACAATATTCATAACTATGTTTTCATTAGTGTATAATGACCGGAAAGTAAGAATTGTTGTGTTTTTGGTAGATTTGAAAAGGCCTTTTTCACCGCCATGTTTCCAAGGCAGCCCAGAACAGACAAAGTGAACATGGTCTCCAGAGAGAGCAATCCGCGTCTTTTCATAACCTAACGGCAGGGTTAGGGTTGGTCCTCCCTACAGCAGAGCATCACATCAAAGCGTTGGAAATAATCCCACTGCTGCATTGAATCTTGGGCAGCGCTTGGCAGGCGGGGCAGACCTGTGGCTTCTGAACACCACACACTCTGCATGGTCTTTGCAGAGGCACTTGAAGCATATGTCGTGAAGATCCAGCCCCCCTGAAAAGGCCAATATATGTCAGCACTGACGAGGTTCTTGAAGCGGTGACTCCATCCGTGGAGAAAGGCAGTCACTGAAGAGAAAAGGATTGCTTAGCAGAGAAGCTACAGGTGAATAGGGTAAAGAAAATGATTAATGCATATCACCATCAAACTTACCCAGTTTATTACTTACAGAAAGACATCTTTTTGTATTACAAGGTTATGTTTAAATATGCAAATGAGACATTATCTATATGCAAATGGTCAAAATAATGAAATAAACAGCGAAATGTGTGTTTTGGATGTTTGAAAGAAGACATATTATGGAAGCAAAATGTTTTTGCCTTTAGTGTCTTACCCAAGTACATTTTCCTATTTAAAACGCACTCATTTAGGTTTTGTTGGTGTTACTTTCTACTTGTTACTGTTGCAATGAGCACATTTTTGTAACAAGAATAAACAGTTTCATCTGATCTCAAATATTCTGTTCTGAATAAGTTGATGCTGCATATGATTGGTTGTTAGCAACAAACCCCGCCTCCTTCACGTGCTTATTGTAGATGGAGCCGTCATTGTTTGTTTGTACATATAACTTGATTTTTGTTCACATTGATATTGACCTGACATAGACCTCTCTGTACAGCATGCTGCTTTGCTTTACTGGCCCTGTATCCATCTGAGGGTGCACACTATCCACCTTCTTTGTAGCACTCTTTCTAAAACTAATATTAGGTCTATTCAACCTTATAAAGCCTGACTAAGTTTGAACTTGTATCATTATTGAGTATATAATACACTTAAAGCAGCGAGGAAGCACATTTGTTATTGATTTTGGCAGTCCCTGTGGACAAAAAAAATGTAGTTTACTTGTAAACCAGTCCCTTTAGAAAACCTCAAATTTGGGAGCAGCGAGGCAAAGCTCTGCTCCTGGGTGGAGAAGGAGCTGCTGCTACTATGGGGCGGAGCTTTCCACCTCCCGTCGGAGCTCCTGCTGTAGGTCGCAGTGAAGGCTTATCTTATGGATTGTCCGTGGAGGGCAAGTCGCTGCTGGAGGCCTGCTGGAGTCTGAGCTGAAGAAGCATGGTTAACTTGCATGATTTTGTTGGAGTCTGACTTGGTGGCACCAATAACAAGTCAGGGTTGGTAATCGTGAGAAACTAGGTTTGTGCTAGATTTGAAAAGCCATCAAATAGAACAACTCTTTTCCAATGAAAGTCAGCAGAACTAGCTCCAAAAGTTGTTAAATCTAGCAAGTAAGTCGCCAAGTAACAGAATGAAATGATTGGACTGGCTTATTACAGCCCTGCGTCAGCCACATACCAGATGTTTGTCTTTTTTTCTCAGAGCATTTGATTCATTGATTGCTGATAAGATGTAAGACAAATTTCCACAAAAAAAATACAAAATGTTTTTGAAGAAGACTACCAACTCTACCTTTAAGAATAACAATATGGAAATGGCCAATCTTGTCAATGCTGGTCTTGCTTACTTATGTAGATCATACAGTCTTAAAATGAAAAGTTCCTGAAGTTTAAAAATAGTGGAAAACAAATTTAAATAAAACATTGATTCGTGCTATACGGTGAGTGTATACAGAAGAGGGCTAAAGTTTGAGGACGTGGCCTCACCTTCACCACAAAGATGAGTTTTCTCTCTATGTGCTGCCACGTGTGTCGTTCTGCCTGTCACAGGATAAAGTATAGGCCTCTGGCACAGATGGAGGACTGCTGCTTTGTCAGCGCCACAAACAATATTTTTTCAGACAACAAAAAGCTGCATTATACCTCACAGGGAAAGCAAAACGCTGCGGTGCCGCTGACTTTGATTTTCAGCTGAGCTATTTGTTTTAGTTACAGGCCGTCTCTGTCTTTTCTCCACCTGTGTGTGTCTAGCCTGGCTTCCACACACTCCTGCTGCACCACACACACACACACACACACACACACACACACACACACACACACACACACACACACACACACACACACAAATGCTCATCTGTTAGAAGCCGGAACAGAGAAAGATAGATGAATATCGTTAGTTTCAATACATTGAAAGATACATTTCAAATTATTTTTAATTTTGTGTCTAAAACATTATATCCCTGATTGAGTCATATGGTTAGGCTGTAGATCCTTGAAAGGGGAGTCGGGCATTTTGGTAAATCCTCATGTTTGCTGTAGGCTAGTTTGCCCTAGCTTAGCACGAAGACCAACAATGGGGGAAGACTATTTAAAGTAAATAAATTAAATTGTAGATATTTCTTGAATGCCTTGTATATCCGAATGACGGATAACACAAAACGCGACTTCTATACAACCAGAGGAGTCGCCCCCTGCTGTTCAGTAGAGAGAATGCAAGTTTTAAGACACTTCCACACCGGCTTCTCTTGGCAGAACCGGAGGTTGCCGCCTGGTTGCATTTCAGCCAATGCATGCCACCTCTTTTTCTCTCCACACGGACTGTTTACCTGCATGCAACCAAAAGCCCGGTCCAACTGTCCACTGTCTCGCAGGTACCATGTGTGGTGAGACAGGCAGCGTATCTGACTGCGTGAACTGGAAGAGGAAGGTCTCCAGCTGTTCATTCAACTCCCCGACACATCTGTACATCAAGGCTCGTGCCGCTCCCACAGCCCGGCTTCAGCTGGCGAGAAAAAATCAGTTTACTGGTGTTTCAAATGTTTTATTCAGTAACAACCGTCTGTGCTTGACAGTTCATGTGTGTGTGCTTCTTGTTTTCCCATCCTTGTGAGGACCAGTTTGAAAACACTCCTCACATTTTAAAGGGTTTAGTTCAAGATTAGGTTTTGGATTTAGAGTTAGGATTAGGGGATCAAACTGAAATTAGTTTAGCATTAGAGTTTAGGGTTTGGTAAGAATGTGTTAAATTATTATAATTTGACTAGAAAAAGGGGAGTAACAAAAGAGGAAAATACAAAAGCCATGTATTAAAACACTTAATGTGAAAAAAAGACAGAATAAACGCATACTCCTTGATTACACTTGTTTAATTGTTGCACTATTAAAACATCATAGCAAAGAGCATACACTAAAAAAACCTGATGGATATGTGCAAAGCAATAAGGAAGCTGGGGGGGGGCTTCTCAATATGAGAATCTCAAAAACAATCAAGCGTAATGATTCTGTTTCAGTGCCCAGCAGAGCCTCCAGATCCCAACATTTCCTCTACACTCATCGTCGATGCTCTGCAACTCGGCACAGTTCACCGGCTGCCTGGAAGGTGGGAAATCAATCTACAAGCATATGCTTTGGTTTGGAGAACGGTTGGCAGTAAGAAGGCCATTTATAGTTTATGGGCAAAAGATATGGAAAAGCACCAGCATGGTCATTCAACACTTATTCAGATGGTGGCGTGTCCAGCCAGTGTAGAGCTCTGTAACAGGCAGACTTCTGTTCTGTAAACACCAAGGCTGGATTACTGACAGGGCCAACTGCTGGTGGTCCCAGAGCACTAAGGACCCCAAATGCAGCCTTATTGTGTCATCATTTTTGAAAATATTATTAGAGCGTAGTTTTCCAGGGATTTATAACTGTGCCATGATGTTGAGGGACTTGCAAGAGACAGATTTACAAAAGAATGTACAAAATGTATTCAGCAGAGGTCGAGGAATCCTGAATTTAAGATCCTAGTATGAGCCAAGCTCCAGAAAAACTGGGTCCTACACTTCCCATAATGCAACTCTATTGCATTATTATTGACCCTGAGCAAACTCCATCCAGTGTGTGACTACTGTGACCTAGAGGTACCGATAACTCGCTTCTATGGGTAGGCCTGTAGGGAAGTTAATGTGCAACTGTGCGACCCGGCCCCGGATAAGCGGAAGTTAGTGGAAAGATGGACGGATGCCGATAAGTTGTTGTAAGTTCACGATCAGTAAATAATGTGTCAGACGTCAAAAGCACTGGATCCTACAGCTCCCACAATGCAACTCAATAGCCTCTTTTATTTAACCCTCCTTGGTATTAGTATCACAAGAGTGTCCCTTATTTGTGGATTGAAACTGCATTAAGAAACACTTGGTTTGTAGAATGACACACTGGTAATGTTTAGTGAAGCAGATATAGAAAGGTTTGAAATAGGGCTTTCACACCCCGATAGTTGGCTTTTGGCACAGTTGTGCATTTTTCACAGTTAAGCCGTTTCTTTCATTAGCAGTCACAGCTGATATTTTTTATGCACCGAGAAGGAGGTAAGTGTCTTTTGATTTTATGAAGAGCTTGAACACATTCATGTGGCCTTGAAGAGGCTGCAGAGTGAAAATACTGTGACAAAACAGCCCCTGAGGGACCGCTTCTGTGCAGCTTGTTACTCCTCAGGTGATCGGTGTTAATGATGCAAGTGTTTAGATACTGTGAGTGTGTGTGTGTGTGTGTGTGTGTGTGTGTGCGCGCTCACGAGTGTGTGTAACTGTTGTCTTTTCTGTCTCCAGTGTGTTCTATCAACATCTATTTAAAAAAAGCAGTCTGCCAGGCAGGGTTAGAGATTAATTAATAACCGTATAGAATAAGAAGTGTTCTTGTGCTGGGAAGTAACACAGTATATTCACTCTAGTGCTGTGCTTAAGCGGCTATAGTTGATTTCTTATAATAACAATGTATCAAATGACCATACTACTGTAGCGTCCAGTGCCCTCAATCATATGAAAGGACGAAGAAGAAGAACCTGGAGCAGCCCCCAAGAACTTGTCAATCACGTTGAAGTTACAGGGTCTGTGTGCATCCTGATAGTTTGTTTATTGGATGGAATCCAAAGTGGCAGAAACGAGAAAATGACTCGTATTTTCGTTTCAGCCGCCATTAGCCTACTTTGCCATTTAGTGGTTAGCCGTAGCATTTAGCCAGCACAAACCTGAGCCCCTGGGGGTTAGACGCTGAAATAATGCACCCTATTTGTTTGGAGCATGTGACTATATCTTATACATTGAATCTTCACCTCTTCAATAATAATGATGTTTTCTTTATCTCCCAAATTATAACTTTGATTGTGGCTTATTCAGTGATGAATATTTTACGTTATAGAGAAATGCTACAAGTAGCTCCACCCAGCTAAAAATGTAAGTACACAAAAGGAATAAGAACATTAAAGTAATACAGTTAAAAATGTGTGCAAACAGTGCAATGTGAACATTTGTTTTGAGAGAGTAAAAACTGTATCAGTAAAATCAGTAGAATTTTCAGCAGCTTGGGGGGGGGGGGGGGGGGGGGGGGGTGTTAGCTGTTTAGGACTGAGGCGATGTCCACACTACTCGTTTCCATTTGAAAACGCATATGTTTTGCTACGTTTACACTCAGCGTCCACACTACGGCAGCGTTTTCGAGCACCGAAAACGGAGGAGTTTGAAAATGCTCCCGAAGACGGATAAGCTTGAAAACTCCGGGTTGCGTATTCGTGTGGACGGTCGAAAACGGATAAGTATGGAAACGATGACGCCCACACTCGTGTTCGCTACTTGATTGGTTCTTAGCAGTCATGACGTGTCCTTCCCTGATTGGGCTCTGTTGGGCTTTCTTCGCCAGGTGGGAGGTTAAGGGCCCATGTCAGATCCTTTGTGATGTGGATTCCCAGGAATTTGAGTGTGTGTTTGTGAGACAAGAGTGAATGACGGTGAAGGAGTGTAGGAGGGGTTCCAGACCCGGGGGGAAGAAGGAAGTGACGCCACACGAACACAGCTGTTCACTGCTTGCTGCCTGGTTCTTGTCTTAAAAATGTCCGCTTAATAATAATTAAAAAAAAAACTGCGTTAACGCGCGATAATATAATTGTCAGCGTTAATTAGTTAATGCGTTAACGCGATAATAACGCGTTAACTTGCCCAGCACTAATAAATAATAATATATCAGTCACAGGGTACATTTTTCGGCAGTACGAGTACATGTAACTTTCATACTTTAAGTACATTTTGCTGATGATACTATACTTTTACATAAATTGGATTTTGACGAAAGGACTTTGACTTAAATTCTGGCTTTTAATACTTCTTCAACCACTTAAGTCCTCACAAATGCAGCAAGTGAAATGTGTGCTGAGCAGCAAACTGCTGTTAATTAGTGTTTTTTTGAAGGACAGAATAAAAAACAAGCTGTGCAAGACCTGTGTGTGTGTGTGTGTGTGTGTGTGTGTGTGTGTGTGTGTGTGTGTGTGTGTGAGGATGTAGCAATGGCATTGCTCTAAAGGTTTACTGATCAACTGACCCTCTTCTCTCTCTCTCTCTGCTTTCATCTGGGGGGTACAGCTCGCTGAAGCAGCGGGATCAGAAATGAAAAAAAACAAAAAACACTGATGACTTTTATGGATTTGTTTTTTAGATAATGCCTTTGCTGCAGGATGTGGTCTGCTTGGTTCATTGTGCCAAAGAGAGAGAGAGAAACAGAATGTTGCAGATGAGAAGCAAGAGGAAGGGAAAGAGAGAGAGAGAGAGAGAGAGAGAGAGAGAGAGTTCATGAGACTGGACGGTAGTTAAGAAAGGCAACGGAGAGGAACTTAGATGGACAGATAGACAAGAAGAAGAAGGAAGGAGGGAGGATGGTTTGTGGGGGAGAATATTGAGTTGGGAATACGGCGTTTCCTCCTGCCATGCCTGTCTTGTTGTTGTTGTGTTCCCAGCAGAGGAGTTTATCTGAAGTATCGGGGATCTAAGTGAATTACTGTAGCCTATCTCCACGCAGCAGATAAGCAGCCCAGGCCGCTTTCAGGACAATCAGATCTGCATCAAAGTCTCGGGGCATTTTTATTGACCATCCGAGGGTCCCCATGGAGTTAATATAGAGGTTGGATTTACGTGACTCTGTGTGTGTGTGTGTGTGTGGCATTTCATTTCTGCTTTTTTTCAGTCCGTTGCTAAATTGCTCCACCACAGGTTCACATCAACACTTTTTTATTGCCACGAGCGAGCATGCACATGCACACAGTCAAACACAAGTCCATTGTGTGTCGGCCTTGTAATTTCCCACAAGAGCTGTGCGAGTGTTGGATGTTTGATGAGTGGATGTGGCATCCTTGTGTGGATGGCCCAGTGAATGTGTGTCTGGCCTTTGAATTAGACTCTTTTACTGGCCTTGGTACCTCACAAAGCAGCGAAGGCTGAAACGTATCGCCGCTCTGCAAAGCGATCCAAGCAGCTTTGACTGCGTGTCGACCGTTTACTTATTAGTTGATGTTAAAGTGGTGATCTTTCTTTCAGAGCCTGTTCTTTTTTTCAAAGTGTTCTTAGCTGTGATGTTTTGTAGCCCATTGCTCAGAGATACCGCACAATATCAGCTCTGTAGTTGGATTTATTTCATTCAGACTTTCAGTTACACATAGAGGTTATACTTAGTGTTACACATCTTTGAAAGGCACGGTTCAAATAAATCAACTCGAGTGCAGATAGTTCCCGTTCTATTTAGCCAGCGTTTGAGATATCCTCTGAGACTTCTGCCTCCACTTCAATACAGTACGAATAAACAGAATGTATTGATTTCTGCTACCAAAAGTAACGAGAAAACCTCAACAGCAACATCTATTTCTGAAACATTTTCACTGGAACATGTTTCTACCAAAGACTTCATATGGAGTAGCTTTAAAGAAACTGACTCTCAACCCCTATAATGTCAAGAACTACAGACCTGTCTCTTTTCTTCCATTTCTCTCTAAAACACGTGTTCTTCACTCAACTTTCTGATGTCCACCAGAGCAACCATCTTTATTCCCACCTGTCCGGTTTCATAGCAGGCCACCGCACTGAGACTGCCCTCCTTGCTGTCACAGAGGAACTCTACACTGGTAGAGCAGCCTCCTTCTCCTCCATCGTCATCCTGCTGGACCTTTCCAGGGGCGTCGTTAGGCCTATTTTAGGGGGGCTGAAGCCCCCCTAAAATGTTCTTCAGCCCCCCCAAATAATTTGGCATTATTGGCTTTTTTTTGGTGATGTCATTAAATTAAACTATTGTTTCTCACATGGACAAGTTATTTATAACTCTAACATGCTACATCTGTGCGTGCGTTCTGGTTTGTATGTTTTCTCCCCCTTCAAATTACAATCCAATAGCCTATCATCATACTTAACGATATAAAGCTGACACTGTCAGGTCCATTCTCCATCCATTGTGTGCGGTCCCTTTAATAATTAGGATTTGGGAGTGACGCGGATATGAAAGCTAGTTTATCCGTCTTTCCTTTACAGGCAGGAAAATTATTTCTCTCTCTTTATTTGAGAAAAGTTCATATTTGTGTTGTCAAATTTCAGTATGACCCTGAAATTCTGTCTCTTGTGTTATCATATACTGAATGCAAGCAAAACTACAGAGCAAAATCACACTCTTTCTGATTGAATCAAACTATGAACTGTCTGAAACAATGGATATACCCAAAAAAAATTGCCGCGCGCTGCGCGCAAACATGCCACTCCCTTTGGGGCTTAGCCCCCCCTTTCTTTGAATCCTAGAAATGCCCCTGCTTTCAACAGCCTTTGACACCCATTTGACCAACCTCCAAGGAATGGGAGTCTCAAGGTTCTGTACTCTAGCTGGTCACATACTACCTCAAGGACCACGGTTGCATGGTAATGTGGAGAAGGTCTGAACCTTGCAGCCTCACCACTGGTGTCCCTCAAGGTTTGGTTGTGGGTCCCCTCCTCTTTTCTACCTAGTTACTTGGCTCTGTTATGCACTCATATGGCTTTCCCTATAGACGATATGATTCTGTCTTTTACAGGGTCTGAAACCCAGGTTAGGGAATGAACTTCTGCTTGTCTGGAATCACTCAGTGGATGTCGTTGTAAATAAATTTGGATTATATCAGATAGATTAACTTCCAACATTAACTTCCAACATGTGACAAATAAGAATAACCAAAAAGATGAACAGTAAACATATACATCAAATTCTAAATAAACTAAATAAATAAAAGGACTTGGCAGAACTAAACACTTTCAAGTTATTAATAACTAAAAGCAACATTGTGTGTCACGCAACAGTCCACTTTCCGCCTTCTCTTCCCCTCTCTCTCTCAAAAACACACATACACACATCATTCGAGTTTGGTGCTTTTCCCCAAGTGTTATCTGTAACTTTTGTTTATAGTACACTGCCGGCGCGAAAACTATTGTTGCATGGATTTCTTTTCGTCAGATAGAAGAGGCTTCCATCGAAGATCTGGCCGACTTAATCACAGAAGTTACAAAACGGCCGATGCGTAGGTTGCATGCAAAGAAGAGATTCGGGCAGGTGGTCGGATTTTCACCCGCTGCCCCATGGCAGCAAGCCTACTCAACAAGCTCCATCAATTCAGACAGCTTCAATATGAGATCATGTACAGTGCTGACATGTCACTTTGTCAAAGAAGACTGGAAACTGTTGAGTTGAGTGATTTCCTCTCAAATTTGACGCAACAATAAAGAAAACTGCCACTAACACATACAAACAAATCAGCCAGAAACTTTTAGATGCTAGCATATCAGCTGAAGGCCTGTCAAAATTTGTGTTTGCACACATTCGAGGAAAGTGATGCGTCAGACCTCACCAAATAATTAATTGCAAGTACCTGGTCACGTACTTAAAGAAGTCTGGTAGCATGCTTAGTCTTCCGCATGCTGTTCTACAAGAAAGCGAGACTAGATGGAACAGTATGGAGCTGCTTCGGCACAAGAGGCATGAAAAGCGCATGGAGGGCATTTAAAGATGCATCAGAAGATTCGGAGGACAACAATGAACACAGTGCTGCAGAGATCCATGCTTCATCCAACACGTACGCACCGGCGCAGGACTGCTCTTACACAAAAAGTTTAAATCAATCCCACCCATAAAATTGCCACATTCTGCTCTCCACATTTCAAGACATTGGAAATGCTCCCGCTAGATGAAAGGTTGGAAGTGCAAGCCTAAGCCTGAGGAGTGACAGAAGCCCTCATTGCAACCCTGCAGGCTCAGTCTTAGCAAACTAATGAAGGTTAAGGTAAATTATAACCTATAATATTTCAGCCTGTAATATTTGGTTATTTTTACTTACAATAGCTTCTAACTACATGTATTTTAACTTGTAATACTTCAGCGTGTAATATTTGCAATGTCTTTATTTGCTATATACAGTGCATGTGTGCCCATTGTTAGTGCTTGTGTGCACGTATGAAAACATGTTCACCCTAATCGTAGTCCCTTAATCTTTTCACTAATCGGCCTCCCATAGTTTTCCCATAGTTAAATCTAGAGCTTCCCATTGACGGAAGTTGCTGCATGTATTTAAATTTGTTCTGCTCAATCAGCTTCCCATACATGTCAGCAGGTGATCTAACACCCCCCCCCCCCCCCCCCCCCCATCCCTGTCATGTCTTCTTCTGTCAACAAGGTGTGCTATCCTGCATTTATCTGCCACTCCTACACTCTCTTTCTGTGCGTGCATGTGTCTCGAGTTTTTTGCGGTTTGCTCACCATCATCTTCATGAGCGCTGCATTCTACACGAGCAGGATGTGGAAAGTTTCATGAGCGTCTCGTGTCGTCTTCCTCAGAGTCAAATTAGTTTGTGAAAATCTGTCAGTCTGTCGCTAAGAAGTGTCAGCTGCTTAGCGACAGCCGCGGGGCCTCGTCTGACACACACACACACACATACACACACACACACACACACCCTAAACCCTAAACACATACACACGGGCCCAAACTGTCAGAAACACACACGATCCGCCATGTACGCACTTAAGATTGTGTGTGTACATGCTTATACTGTATGCTCATTCTTTTGCTCTCTCTGCACCCCCCCTCCCTCCCCCCCCCCACCCTCCCTCATCACACACACAGCTGTGCTCTACGCCTCCCTCGCCTAAACATCAGCCGGGGTGATCTGTCTTCCCCAGTCTCACCTGAGGGCGAGCTGCGAGCTCCGGCAATCTGTCGGCTGTCACTCTCCATCACTTTTCAATCCTCATTCCCCTCCGATACACACAAGCCGTAGCTCGGCTGCGTCAACTCTTTAAAGACTTTGAAATCAACTTGAGTCATCTGACTGCAGTTCAACAGCTGCTCGCTAATGAAGGGACCTTGATGTTGGAAGGCCCAGCCCTGCATGCTCTCCATCTTTATCCCCTTCTTCATTTTTGTTATTCTCTCTTTTTAAACTAATTATTAATAGGAAAAAAAACAGGTGTAAAGTACCTTACTGACAGGGAGTGAAACAGCTTCTGTCATGTGACATACTTCTGAGCGAAACATATTCAGAGTGCTGCAGGGATGACATATTTCAGTAGGCCAAACCGGAAGTTAGTATTGCCCTGGTTCTCTGGACAAAAATGGGATGTTTCCATTGGATTTCAGATTATTGCAGAAAATAAGCTCCGTGGCAAACAAACGTTCATGATACTTGCACATTTTGCTAATGCTTCTGCCTTTCCTGACTCATCTACCTTAGCTATTCCCTCATTGATATCGACTATCACAGCAGCACAGACCGCTCCGACGACAGCCATCTACTCAGGGTTATACTTGGGGCATTCATTCCGCATCAGAGCGACTCCACTGCTTCTAGGCAGGGAATCCCCAACTATGTGATCACATTTTTAGGCCACTGGTATTTTCTTGCACACCTCACATACATCCACTACAACCTGAACTGCATGAGATATGCCTACACTCGCCTTTCTTCCCAACGTTTCTCTCTTGGGGGCTCTGTAAATATCAGAGCTCAAGAAGGCTCCACTCTCCGGGTTCCCTCCAGCCTCCTGATGACATCGGTCCGTTATAGCTTTCCTCCATCCATCAGCCCATAGTCACAATTGCCCTCCTTAGTCTTTCAACCTTCATTCTTCTTTCAACGCACTCCGGCCACCTCCTAAGGGGGGCTGATTTGGTTTGTTTCAGAAGGTTCTGAGTTCTTTCGGAGTGTTCACATATGCTGCAAAAATGCCGACAAATCGCTTTGAGGTTGTTTGGAGGGCTGAAGGGATCCAAGTGTGAAAACACCCTAAAAAGACAGTCTCATTCAGCTCACAAGCTTTTGAGATAACACTTTAAAATCCTGCTGCTGCAGATATGCAGCTGTGTGTGTTTTTTTTACAGTAACAGACGATGCTTTCCTGTGAGAACCAGTTTGGAACACCTCCTTTATTCCTGCTTGTCTGTAAAGGGTAATAATGGCCCACACCTCGGCTCTGAATACACACCACAGAGACATTCCAATGAAATCCTGCTTTTCACTGATCCAATTAAGAACCCTCCAGTTGGTTTCAGGAAAAGGTAAATTGGCTTTTGTTTCCTTTGTAATGAAATTAGTAAAATCTTTTAAAATACAATTAGGCTGCAGCAGCAGCAGTCATAAGGACGTGCACACTAACACAACCTGGGTTTCCCTTTTATTACTGATGTCAGGAATACGTGCCAAGTGCATAAATCAAAGTATATTTTAAACTTTTTTTTTGTCTCCTATGTATTACTTTATCTAACTAGTCAATATGGGAACATTGAGAATATATTTTGGCTACTCTTCCTTCGCTTTTTCTTTTCTCTCTATAGTGATTTTTCAACAATACAAATTACATTTTTTACTTCATTGGTGTAAATTCCTACAGCACCATATTTGTCTTTTTACATCCCTTTGCTCGTTTGAAACTGCTCCGTTCACTTAGTAACGATGATAAATTCAATAAATCTACTTAAGCGACTTGTGGATATGCATAATGAGCCTACGGTACAGTGTGCATTTTGATGCTCAGGGAGTTTTTTAATGTTCAAATGGTAGCACCATATGATTTTACCACCACATATTATGGTTCATTTTGAAGCTAATTCGGAAGCTATTTTGAGGAGATCCAAAGAATATCACAAAATGACGCAGGTAGCAGCTATGTTATGTCTATATATGTATATATATACAGTTGTGTGAAAAAGTGTTTGCCCCCTTCCTGATTTCTTATTTTTTTGCATGTTTGTCACACTTAAATGTTTCAGATCATCAAACAAATTTAAATATTAGACAAAGATAACACAAGTAAACACAAAATGCAGTTTTTAAATGAAGGTTTTTATTATTAAGGGGAAAAACAAATCCAAACCTACATGGCCCTGTGTGAAAAAGTGATTGCCCCCCCCTGTTAAAACATAAATTAACTGTGGTTTAGCACATCTTTGGAAAGCTGAGTTCAATTTCTCGAGCCACACCCAGACCTGATTACTGCCACACCTGTTCTCAATCAAGAAATCACTTAAATAGGACCTGCCTGACAAAGTGAGGTAGACCAAAAGATCCTCAAAAGCTAGACATCATGCTGCGATCCAAAGAAATTCAGGAACAAATGAGAAACAAAGTAATTGAGATCTATCAGTCTGGAAAAGGTTACAAAGCCAGCGAACCACAGTGAGAGCCATTATCCACAAATGGCTAAAACATGGAACAGTGGTGAACCTTCCCAGGAGTGGCCGGCCGACCAAAATTACCCCAAGAGCGCAGCGACGACTCATCCAAGAGGTCACAAAAGACCCCAGAACAACATCCAAAGAACTGCAGGCCTCACTTGCCTCAATTAAGGTCAGTGTTCATGACTCCACCATAAGAAAGAGACTGGGCAAAAATGGCCTGCATGGCAGAGTTCCAAGACGAAAACCACTGCTGAGCAAAAAGAACATAAAGGCTCGTCTCAGTTTTGCCAGAAAACATCTTGATGATCCCCAAGACTTTTGGGAAATACTCTGTGGACTGACGAGACAAAAGTTGAACTTTTTGGAAGGTGTATGTCCCATTACATCTGGCGTAAAAGTAACATGGCATTTCAGAAAAGGAACATCATACCAACAGTAAAATATGGTGGTGGTAGTGTGATGGTCTGGGGATGTTTTGCTGCTTCAGGACCTGGAAGACTTGCTGTGGTAAATGGAACCATGAATTCTGCTGTCTACCAAAAAAATCCTGGAGGAGAATGTCCGGCCATCTGTTCGTGACCTCAAGCTGAAGCGCACTTGGGTTCTGCAGCAGGACAATGATCCAAAACACACCAGCAAGTCCACCTCTGAATGGCTTAAGAAAAACAAAATGAAGACTTTGGAGTGGCCTAGTCAAAGTCCCGACCTGAATCCAATTGAGATGCTGTGGCATGACCTTAAAAAGGCGGTTCATGCTCGAAAACCCTCCAATGTGGCTGAATTACAACAATTCTGCAAAGATGAGTGGGCCAAAATTCCTCTACAGCGCTGTAAAAGACTCATTGCCAGTTATCGCAAACGCTTGATTGCAGTTGTTGCTGCTAAGGCTGGCCCAACCAGTTATTAGGTTTAGGGGGCAATCACTTTTTCACACAGGGCCATGTAGGTTTGGATTTTTTTCCCCCTTAATAATAAAAACCTTCATTTAAAAACTGCATTTTGTGTTTACTTGTGTTATCTTTGTCTAATATTTAAATTTGTTTGATGATCTGAAACATTTAAGTGTGACAAACATGCAAAAAAATAAGAAATCAGGAAGGGGGCAAACACTTTTTCACACAACTGTATATATATGATCAAACATTTTTGTAGCGGCAATCCTCTCTCCATCCGATAATCCACATTACCACTACGGTTACAGTCTGTGTATTGGCAATAAGCTTGACGCAAAATGAGTCTTCAGAGGCAGGAACTCCATTTAAAAGGTTTACTCAACAAAAAATAAAGTTACAAGATTCATTCTGTGCTCAACTTGGCATAACGGTCAAAAAACTGTCTTGCTCCGCAGACTGATTAACCTCAACTAGAGGCTATGACGTAGTCAGTAGCGTAACTAAAGGAGCATTTCAACATTTGTGTTACTTAATCACAAAACACATCTTATATGTCTAATATTGCTCTTACAATTTTATTGAAATACTTCGACACCTGCAGGAGAGTCAAGAAAGTGGTGGTTGGGGGTAGAGGTCCTGTCCTCCCTCAGGGCTGACAAATAAATGATATCAATTTAATCTAATCCTTTTTTCATGCTAATAATTGGCCAAAACTCGTAACATGACACTCCAAGGGAATGTGTTCTCCCTTGGGTTGTTTGTCAATCACCAACCACAAGACAATATTGCGTTGGTCCAATGATGATATCCAAATGTCATCTTGTAATCGCTACAATGTACGTGACAATTCGGTTATACTGTAGATATTTAAATGATTAAAAGAGGATCAGCGGATCAGCGGTTTGATCCCCGGCTCCGTGTCGATGCGTCCTTGGGCAAGACACTTAACCCCAAATTGCTGTGCCTGCAGTGTATCAATGGATATAAATGGCTAGTTAGGTGGCACCTTGCATGGTAGCCCCTGCCATCAGTGTATGAATGAGTGTGAATGGGTGAATGATGACATGTAGTGTTAAAGTACTTTGATTGGTTGGAAGACTAGAAGAGCTCTGTAAACAGGAAGTCACAGGTCCTTTTAGGGCTTTAGTGATAACTGTGTGAAGTTTGTTGCAAAAAGTGCCATGTCAATTTGACAAGTGGGTGCAACGCCGAAAACAAGACCTGTGTCAGTTTCAATAATTGTGCTCATGTGTGTCATTTGTGTGTGATTGCATCTGAAAAAAACAACTTAATCAACACCTAATTTATAATTAAAATATGTTTCAAGTATTTCAATGAATGTGTAAATGAATACCCTAATGTAGGAAGGTGTTGAAAGTGTTTCATTTAACCCTGTTTTCAGAGTTAAATTAAGGAACTTGCTTCAAGGGATTATTGTTTCATAAATTACTAAAAGAAAAGAAAAGAAGAAGAACAGGAAGTGAGTGCTTAGTAGTATGTCTTCAGTTCGACATGCTTAAAGCCCTTTTTCCAGTTCTTCTTATCTGTACAGAAGGTGGTGGCGGGAAAGAATAAATGCCGAAAAAGGATCCTTTAAAATACAACCCCCCCCCCAATCCCTCTCTCATTTGGTGGTGTGTTGGTGATCAGTCTGACAGACGGAGGCTAATTCATCCAGGTGATAAGGCGTGTCATTGGCTCTTTGTGCCCTGCGACCGTCGCTACTGTGCTTAATTTGACCTTCTGCATGTGGCCGGGCACGCTGGTCAATATTAGCTCTGCAGCCGGAGACTCAAAAGGACATGTTTGTTCACCCCTGCATCTCCCCTCCACCACAGAAAACAAACACACACGTCCAACACACACAAGGGTGCTGATGGCTCAGATAGTAGCGTGGAACAGTCACTCACCAAGGCCCAGAGCCAATAACAGAACACAGTATCGGCAGATGTTTGATAAAGGAGAAATACCCTGTGTGTGGGAGCTGGGGTGTCACATGATTTTTATCGTTCACATGGGTTGCTTCTGTGTTTTGTTTTGCTAGATACATTGTTTTTATAATTTATACTGCCTAACTTTATACGGCATTTGACACAAACAGATGTAAAAAATCAAACAAGCAAATAAAGCACAATACACATATTGAATAGGGATAAGGAAACTTGATTGAAAGTTGGTAATGGGTTTGTGTCACAGCCTGTGCACTAAACCTGTACACACCAAACAGTACTGGGCCTTGGACACTGAAAACAACAAAAAACACACTTTACCACAACCACTCCATCTCAGGAGTCAATGTTTAAAAACAGTCAATTGTCTATCATATTTACATATTTATACATTTTTGCATTCACTCCACGGATTTGTCTTTGTTTTTCTGTTTCAAGTTCAGCAACAGCATTATTAATTGAGCTATGATGCAGGATATTTAAATGTCTCTCAGAGGATCAATTCAGGATGGTAATCCCACAGACCCTCTCTGATATTAATACCACTCACCATCAGCCCTCAGCAGCGTATCAGTGTTGAATGTGAATTGTAAATTATGTTTGAAATTAAATTCCATGGTTTCCTTGGCGACTGTGGGTCAGTGATGGAGCAGGGTCATCCTTCAATCAGAGGATCGGCGGTTCGATCCCCGGCTCCACTAGTCCATGTTGATGTGTCCTTGGGCAAGACACTTAACCCCAAACTGCTCCTGCAGTGTATCAATGGGTATGAATGGCTATAGGTTGCACCTTGCATGGTAGCCCCTGCCATTAGTGTATAAATGGGTGTGAATGGGTGAATGATGGCATGTAGTGTTAAAGCACAATATAAGTCCAAGTCTATTTACCATTTAACATCTGTAAATAACACGGGGGGGATTTAGCTCTTGAACTTATGTTAAGTCACATCGTTTGAATCCAGATATGTCCCATCTTGATTCAGATCTTTAAATTGAATTATTTGTAAATTGTTGATGAATTGTCAAAAAAAAACACATACATGACGACCGCTATCTACTGTAGGTAATACACAGACTATGGGTGAGTGCTTCATACAACCCCTCTGGAAACAATCCAAACTATCCCTTTAATAATAGATACACGGTTGTAATGAAATGAATACAATAACAATGTTTAGCACCTGTTTGTAGTCTTTGAGTGGTAATTTATTGTAGTCTTTTCTGCGCGAGTCATTTTCTCCAGCTTCATAAAGCACCTTCAGAGCTACAGAAAACATCACACAACTCACAGGCTCAGTCATACTAACCACATCCAGATAATTGATTTTGACATCATTATTTTAAATATCATCGTAAAATCAGTCGGTTTCACAGTATTCCACTGATCAATAGGAAGCAATGCACCAACACAAGGCAGGATTTAAGGAAGATGAATGCAAGCTAGTGAACACGGACGTAAACAATACCAGATTTAAAATCTTTTGTTTGCAAAGTTTGTGTTTTTTGAGGAAGGAAATGCAACATATTTGTTTGAGCTCAAGGATTCATACAATGAGTTTTGATGAGCAGCAATGAATGTATAGACAACTGCTGTAACTACATAACATCGCGACCATAAAGGAACACTAAAACAATGTATAAAATATACTCACACATACCAATACAAATGATATGGCTAGGATTATTTCAAAAGTATTTCAGTAATAAAGAATCAATCAAGCTTGAAAATGAGGGGTAAACTTCCCCGCAGCAACAGTAGCTGACCTGACCCTGCTCCCTGCCTCTTCACACTGTCAATTCAAAGGCTAAAAACGACTTTGTGTTTGTCGTTACACAACATATGTGTGTTTAAGTGTCGATGAGGGTTCGTGGTTGGCGGGCGGGGGCGGACTGTGTGAGTGTTTCAGCTCATATCCTGTTTGTTCAGACTCTGCAGCTCTACGAGGGCAGCAAGGTAGCGGCTCACTGGGTTTAGATTGTTTGTCATTTGGCATCTCAAGTGGAACTAACAAGCCTATAAAACGGTAACGAGAGGAAGACGGAAGGAGGCGGAGGGCAAACGTGGAGAAAAGAGAGAGACATTCATGACATGGATGCGTAGAGACAACAAGTACGAGACAGAGTTAGGGGTGTAGGTATGAGAGATAGGGAGAGGTTGAGTGGGAGAGATTCCATATGAAATTGTCGTAACAAAGTCATAATTTCATGCTTGCGTGGATGTGCGTCCCCATCTCTATGAATATTCTATTAATATACGTATATGTTGAAGCAAACGGCAAAAGGGTCAATGGGCTTTCACCGTGAAACAAACACCTTCCTAGAAGCATAAACCAGCAGCCACTAGAGACTGCTGTACCAAGCCCATGTAAAGTCCAAGACCAAGTCCAAACTTTGGAAATTCAACAACAAAAGCCTATACTGCTCCTGAAGCAGAGCTGAGCTGGATAGCTTGATGCTATGCTCTTAGTATTCTGAGGAATGCGTTATTTGAGATTGAAACAGTAGCCTTATGCTGTGGCTGTTTAGCCTTTCTGGCTATAGCACGGTTAAATCAATTACTTTTATTTTGTTAAAAAAAGATTTCCCCCCTCGATTTTCAACGCTTGGCCTAGGTGCTGAACTAATGAAGTGTTCTGTAATGTTACCTAATACTCACATATCAGTAATACAGGCCTATGTCTGTTTCAATGCATTTACCCCTAACCCTAAATGTGATGAGGTGCAAGGGAAAACCCTACCAGAGAATTGATTCTAGACCAAAAGGAGTTTTAGGAGATTTGGCTCTACAATTACTGTGCGTCCGTCCTCCCTGTAAGGAAGGCGGGACGGAGGGTAAGCTTGGCGTGGACAGCTCCAAGGCAGCCAGTACACCAACGAACACTGCTGGGCGTCTTCATCTTCTTCACTTCTTCATTTGCTGCCTGCTGGACGCTGAAGACAAAATGGAAGCAGAACTATGGTGGCACAGCTGTTATATATCGCAAGTGGAGAGGTAAGGGGAGGCCGTGCAGAGGGTGCGAAAAACAATCTTCATGTTGTGATGTGAATGGGCTCATCAACTGAACTGACAACAGGTGTGTCTGAGTGTGGGAAAGACTGGGGGTTGAGAGACAAAAGGCAGTTAAGACATGGAAGTCGACCTCATTGTTGAGGCAGCCCTTTTGGAAGGGAGGGTGACAGCTACCGGTGATGAGGACAGCCAGAGTAGGGGTTAGATGTTCCAGCATGAGGAGGGGAGGTTTGATGGTCAGGGTCCGGTTTAACAGAGTGCACTAGCCGCTATTGCTCCTCGTGTTGCAGATCCCCACAAAATCCGGTCCCGGACAACTTTATTTTAAAAGACTGTATGCATGTAACGAGCGGAAAATTGACGTGAACAAAATGTTATATGAGGATCTATCTGTATTCTGTGGTTATTTGACAGTTCCAATTTAGTGGCAGTGTTTTCCTGTCCAGATTTAAACCAGATTAATTACAATGGTTTCACTGTGTTGTGACAATATCTACAGTCGCCATTTCCCTGCAAGATGAACTAACATGAGAAAAAAAACAAAAGAAGAATTTGTCAAACTGTGTAAATTATCAGATAAAGAATAAAGAAAAAACAGTGCCAGTGGCTGAACAACATGGTGTCAAGCTGCGTATGATTCTGGTACAATTAGAACTGCACACTGAGCAATTTTGAGAAATCTGTGTTTTTGTCTTTGTCACAGTCAGAATGATCTGCAATCACTGACCAGAGGTGACTGAAGTGTAGAAATGTTCAAATCATTAATTCACTCCAACATGAAGCTATTGCGGTGTCTTACACTGTGAGTCAAGAGCAAGATAATGAATCAAATGAAATCATTCAGATGACATGCTGTTAGGTTCATATTTATGATCTGGATAATACTGCTGCCTACAAATTACTCCAAAAGATAGTCTCTGCAGTGTGCAAACTCACAAGGAGGATAAAGGGGACTAAATTATATGTCTAGCATTTTTTGTTAGTCATGAAGCTTTGGAGGCTCGAAATACTGTGGTCTTTCCAAAGACATCGGACTCGACTTTAAAATGTAACTCAACTTAAGAAATCACAGGAATAGACCAGTTTTAGGCCAAGAAGCAGCTGTGGCTATGAGACCTAATGTAGAGACATCTGAGAACTCATCTATCCGCTTGGCTATGATCATGATCACGATTGGTTATTATTTGGTTAGAATAATGCTAATAAGTAATTTCACTGAATGAATGTCTTTTCATAACATGTCATGACCAAATGTATTTTGGACTCTGCAGTTCCCCACAGTTCCAAACCGACTTTCCACAGTTCACTTAGTTTCACAAAGCAGAACTCTGATTTATTGAAATTACCTGATACAAATTGACAATATATACGCAAGTGATTCAACTGACCAGATCCTCTTTGTGTTTTTGATTGCTCAATGGCGCTATCTGTAATCCCAGTTTGAAGTTACAGGAGTGTGTGTGGGATGGGTGGCGTTTACACCGACGGGGCATGTTAAGCTGGTCTTTGGCCCGAGGCCTTAAACACTGCTGAATACATCATAATGGGTGTACAAGGCCTGTTCCATTTAGTCTAGAAATACGGCATTCTTTCACCTTGTTTTGGTAGACATTGTCCAATACATCCCTTGATGCCCACAATCCCAAAATATCCCACAATCCATCACTGGTTACTTGATTAATGGTGCACTTGGGTGAACCTTATCATTTTGGAAAGCGCATGGTCATGTGGCCACATTGTAATTACCACATGATTGTCACAGTCAGTTACGATACTTCACATGAAGTGGACCAAATGAATTCAAAGGTCAATGCTGGATTTACTGTAATAGTTCTTCTGCTTACGGACGTCTTCCACATTCATGATAGTTGCTGCTTGGAAATATTGCCAATCATTAACATCTACAGTTTACTCCCTTTATTATTAAACATTTGGGGTTTCTTGATAAATTCACTTGGGTTTTGTCTCTTCGTGTATATCATGGAACTTGCCTGAGTTGACCGCTGGTAATTGCCATCTCTGGTTGACATTTAAGAACAACTTTGTGCCGGTGAACATGGATAGTTCTAACTCACGACTGCGCCACACTGCCTGCTGCATCTCTCACGTGAGTAGTGTCCACACCCACAGTTTTACCTTTCATAATGGCCAGAATATTTCATTTCATCATAAATGACAATATCTATTTTAGACAGAAAAATTGTTAAGAAGCGTATGCTCATTTGTAAATAATATTAACAATCCACAATTAATAGCCTGTAGCTTACTCTATTCATTTATGGAGCCGCACAAGTCATGTTGTCCTGCAAATATTTCAGAATAAAAGCCTTGTATTAACAAATGAAGGCATTTTTTCCACATAAAGATGCTAGATGTCTTTTATTTTGACACACAAACAAGAAGTGTTTAATTTTGAAATAGAAATTTCACATCCTCGACAGATATCGACATAAAAACTGTAGTTGCTGGTGTGATGTGAATATACTGTCAAAAGATCAATTTCACCGTCTATTCTTTATATAACGAATATAATATAAATGGTATAACAATTTAATAATACAATTAGAGATGCCCCAATCACAGTGTTGTCGCTGATACTGATTGCCCATCTTTGATGAGCCATATCGGCTCATACACAGCTGATACCAATCAGGATTTTTGTCTCATAGCAGTTGGTATACAAGGCTCCAGACTAACTCTTTTCATCACCACCGAAACCGCCCGAAAGAATAAACTCAACTATCCTGAAGTCAGTGTAAACTGACAAATATTCTAAATGTTATCCTTTTACTTTATTATTGTCAGCTAGAGGGTTTTTTCTGTTTACAAATACACATTTCAAATGGTAATGAAATACTTAGTTGCATTTTTATTGAAATATTTGCTTTGATTACATTTTATTTAGCATTATTTTGCAGGCTGTATATCTATTTTAGCCAAAAATAAAATGATAAAAGATTACATTTGAACATATGATGAAAATATTATACTTTACCTTCGCCCAGGAGTCATTTTTACTGAACAGAGCTTGATTGCATGTTTAAACGTAACTTTAACCTCCGTTAACGTCAGCGCCATTTTTCTTAGCCAAGCAGGACTGTGCGTTTCTTTGGTGAGTTTTGTTTTGTAGCTTGTGTGGACGCTACCTCCAAACTTGATCAATAAAAGAGCTAAGCTAAGCTAATTGATTCAGAAAACAGCGACGCAACCACTACGCTACTGAGAAATGTAGTTTTTGTGTATCAGCGCTACTGCCCAACACTGCCTGGTAGGATCATGGGTCTTTCTATGTCCCATGCATTGAAATGGTGGTGTCAGTGGAAATGGAGCAATAGTCCTAATAGTCTCAGTCTTGGTAGGAGGCAGCCACTGAACTGGGACACTGCTTACATTCACCGTAAGCCAAGACAAGTACTGACACATGCACAGGATTTAGGAGTGATGGGCTTATTTACACATTTTAAAATGAATGCAGAGATTATTCACTTTAGGAGCACATATCTGCCTCGCTGGATTTTTGTCTATAAACCACTTGACGACATCTGACCCAAGTTCTGTATTTTTACGACCCCCGAGCAGGTTAAATGTGCTCCAAATGTGATCCATTTAGAGTCAAATAGACCATAAAGCAGGGTATGCTTTGAGCAGGGTTACCTTGTGATTGACTGGTGGCTATCACGGCGTTGTCCGGTTTGGGTGTCTGTGTTTTAGTCTTAGAACTTAAACCCTTCAGTGTGATTCGGTTCATTAAGTTAATTGTAACATGTTGGTTGCCTAAAATCTCCTACGGGTTCAGTTGGGTGTTCAGTTGTGCTTAGCTTCACCCTCTTGCGGCACTTCTGGTTGCAAAAAACTAAACGGCAACAGCCAATAACCATGATGGTGACCAATGGGTGACGTCACAGTGATTACAGTCACTTCTTATATACAGTTTATGGGTTTACCTGGTAGTGAATATTACACCTCAGAGCCTCCCTGTGGTCTCTCTATGATAAAAAAAACTTTTTAAAACACATTTGTTAGACTTCCCTGTTCTGTTAATAGTAAGTCTGTTTTTCTGATGCATGCTTATAATTGCATTTGTTACTATAATATAATAACTATTATTCCAAACAGCTTTTCAATGGCTCTTTATTCATCAGCAGTGTCATTTGCAGAAGGTTTATTCAAGGTCCGTGAAATCTTTTCACCAGTCAAAGCCGTGCTCACCGGCTTGCCAGGCAGCTAAATATAACATTTGTTGAGGACGGCAACATCATCACCATTTATAAATATGTACAAATCCATTCAAATAATTGCATTAAAATGATTGCAGATGATTGCATCCTCTGTGTCAGTGGTTTCTTTGTTGCACTGTGAATATTAGCCAAGCAGCGTACATGCCAAGGTCCTTACAAAGGCCATTAGCATGAGGTAACTCTGGCACATTTACACTGATTACGTTGATTGGATTTCAGCAAAAACTTTTTTAAAATTTATTAAGACAAGTCTGCTCACTGTGTGTCAGGAAACTTCATTTGAAATTAAATTAACATTCTAGAAGTAAGTCCACTGTTACTTATGCCAAGGACTGTATGTAATTCACCCACGCTGCGCCATCGAAGAAACCTTTCATTGAGCTTTTTTACACACTTTCTGTTTTATCAAGAAAATAGCTAAAATTTAAAAAAAAGAGGATGAATGGCCAAAATGTACAAGTACAAGAAATCCATTGTATTTGAATGATCCATTTCTTAAAACATGGCGGCAGGTTTTACTGCTTTGTTGCCAAAGAGTGCAACATGTGCAACACAGAGAAGCAAAGGGAGATCCTATAATGATCCAAACACATTCATTTAATTCACCACCCATTTAACTACTTAAATTAAATTTTAAGCTAAGTGCTAAGGTCAGTGTATTAACCAAGCTCCCAGGAAGAGTGGTGGGCTTTGAAGCCAAATTTGACAAAGTGGCCAAACCGTGTACTTACACCTTCCCGGTAGATGAGCCATTGGGCCCAAAATGACTTCTCCCCATATTTTCTTTTTTGAGGTAAACCAACGGTAAATTAACTTCCCAGTACCAACACTTGAATAGTCTTTATTTAAGTCCTAATGTTGTAAAATACACCGATAGCCAAATCCAGAATGAGTTGAAACAGCTTAAAACGGACTGCTAATAATAATTTTGCCGTAAATGCTAAATGAATGGCTACACATTAAAGAGATAGCAGGAGATTGTTATCAGTGTATCCGAGCAACGCATGCTGCTAGGCAATAGTTGTAGTTGCGTGGGCATTCACACGAACGTGCATTACTAAGACCAGGCGTAGTTAAAACTAGGCTTAAGTTTGGTTGGTGCAACCGACATGAAGTCCATTCTAAAGACTGGTCTTAACGGAGACTGACTTAGCAGTAAGGGCCGGGCTTAGTAAAGACCAGCTGGTGCAACCCGCCCCTGATGTTTAACAGGTATAATGTTCACCATGTCCACCATATTATTTACCATATTAGCATGCTAACAGTATAGCTGAAGCTGATGGGAATGTTATTAGTTCTGCGGCTATTTGGTCGTAAATCATTGACTAGATGACAATGCTAAAATGATCTTCTGATGAAAAATCGGAATATTGTCAAAGTAATTACAAATCATTCTGTGCAGCAGCGCAGGGGCCTTAGGAGTCGTCAAGGTCGCAGACTATCCGGGGCTGAGGTCAGGTTGTGCTCGCATGTGGAGGGAATTTCTTTTGAGTGGTCTCTGCTATTCTTTCTAGAGTACTGCCAAAACTGTGCAAACATTACATTACATTTCATTTGAAATTTTATTTTGTAATGCTAAGACAATTGCTCTGGACAAAATGGACATCTGAAGAACAGGGAGATGCATAAATGATGTCAGACACCCAGTGCACCAATACCACATTGTTATTAGTAGTATCTGAGGAATCTCTAGTTTTAGGAGATATCTCAATCTTCCATTTAACAAATTAAATTCTGTTAGAGCCTCTGACAGACATAAATGTTTTTAGTCCCTTTATTAGTGTACTTTTTAGAACTTTTTTACACTGCATAGCCCACAGTATCATTCAGTGTGTGAAAAGTGCTTTCATACTCCATATGTATTTCAAATGTATTATGATTATCATAACACTCAAAATATCATGAATTGTTACCTCATCATCTTTTTTTATTTGATCTTTTATCTTATTCTATGTTTTATGTGTAATGCTCTTATTGCTGAGCTGGCCTGACTTCTAGTCTAACATATTCTATTGTCCCCTCGACCCTTTGTACTCAACTCAACTTAACTTCTTCTCTCTTCCGACTTGCCAGCCTGCTCTCTCCCAAAAAAATCAATATATCCATCCATAAAGCACGACACATTGAATTTAAATGCCCAGCAGATGATGACCTTTGACCAACCATCAAACAAAGGTAGCATCACATAGGCCTATACTTAAACACACAGGCTACCAGGAGCTAAACGACGCAGCGGCTAACATTAGCTTGCTGACCAATTATCATGTTCAGGCAACGCTGTTAGCCTACGCTAATTAGCTTGTTGACACGTTAGTTCTCCGGCAAACACGTCAGAATGCACCACCAGCAGCATTCTATCACAGATGTGCAATTAGCTAGCTACATTAGTCAATTAACCAGTGGTTCTCTAAATGGTTGCTATAAAAGCATTTTACCCAGCCCTCCCCATCACCTTAGTCTCAAAACACACAAGCGCAAGCACAGCATCAAGGGTCGGGGTGGTCAGGAATGATTTACATTTCATGATGATTATAGTTTTTGTTCTTTGTCAGAAAGATTCGGGGCTAGATAAAAAAAAAAAGCGTCGCTAATTTAAGGCCCGGAAGCCCGACACTGTAGACACCACTGCAGAACATGAATGTGTAAACTCCTCCAGCCTTGTAGTTGTGTATATGGACGTTACAGCCAGCTTGGCAGTAGACCTCCATAGTGGAGCCAGATGTGGTCACAAAGAGATTCATGGCGCCACTGCAGAGCCTTCATTGTGACGTCACAGTGGTTGTTATTTGCTGTGATGTCACAGTGCTGCTCGCCATATGTCTCTCCCTGGAGAGAGGAAGCTCTCCCCTGATTAGCAGAGCAGCTTGTTGCCCGACAGGCCATGAGGTCAAATGACCTCTGGGGGTGAACAGAGAGCCATGTAATTTGCTTGATGGGACAAGGTTGTAACACGTATGTGTGTGTGTAGGTGTGGGAGTATATATGTGTGAGTGTGCATGCCACCATTAAAAAAGGACTCACTGATTACAGTTTGGGATTTGTAAGTGGAGCTGAAAAAGCTGTAAAAACAGGAACAAAAGCGTTCTGCCCATCATTGTCGCTGTGCCCTGTTGTTCTCTTGTCAATGGAGCTTGCTGATCTCATGCTCATGATTCTGTGCAAAAGAAAACCAGACAGTTCGGTTGAAATTCTAATTCTATTACCTCGTTTGCCCTGTTGTAAGTGAGACTAATCTGTGACACTCGGGCATTGGCAATTTGCAAATGTTCACCCATAAAACTGTGTGCCATCGCCGCTGCTTCCGTCACCAACTATAGATATTTGCATGTGAGGAAATGTACGCACATGCTGCTAGACTGTATGCAATTGTGTGTGAGTGTTATATATATATATAAATATACAGTATATATATATATATATATATATATATTTGAGTTTTTGAGTAACTGCTATTTATGGTCCTCTAGCTCTTCCCTCCTCTATTTATAGAATCATCCAGTCCAGCAGTGCACCTAACAGCTCACAGCACAGCGCTGTGGATGAGCAGCAACAAATCCAGACACTACACTCCCAGCACTGACAACAACTGGAGAGCTATAGGCAAAAAACCTATGCATTTCTTATACATTTCCTCAAACTTGAAATTAAATCACAAATACAAATGATTTGTATCAATCAATTTGAAACTATGCAGTGACTTTGAACAGTTTCCCAGAGTCTTGTCTTCACAGGGAGGTTACCGGGTTTACCAACGTACCTGTAGATTTAACCAGAGAATACATCAGCATTCTTATATGAAAACAAAGGAGGAATAACTATATCTGGACAGCAATATGGACATTTTAATGGAAGTGTACCAGCTTGCAGACATGGAGAGAGTTTGGGTGGAAAAATGTGATAAGGTATTTTAATACACCCTCTCAGAAATGCCACTATGATGATAACCCTCCTGTTTGCTGGAGAGGATGGGGAAACCAAAATGCAAACCATTATCATATTTTTGGGGATTGCTCTGTTATCAAAGACTATTGGAGAGGGACACTGCCTTACACATTTTTTTAAAAGATAAAATACCCCTAGAAAGTAAGACCATGTATCTTGGATATTTACCTAAAATATTGTCAAAAAGAGACAAATATTTAATAAGGACTGGTTGAAGAGAAGAGAGTCCCACTCTCAATACATGGATGGACATAACAATGGACATTTACAAAATGGAGAAGATAACCGCATCTGTCAACTACAAATTGGAACAATTTTTGTCATATTGGGGAAAATGGGTTACATACGTAACACCCCATAGAGCTGACTTTATTTTCATAAATGGATAAATGTACCGTAGAGAATAGATCACTAGTTATATATAGTTTTTCTTTATGTTCTTTGTTTTTTTTCTTCTCGTTTTTTCTCCTTGTTCTATATGTGTATACCTAAAATGGGCATCATCTGAAGATCTGTATGAAAAAAATCATAGTTCCCAAAATCTTGAACTATTCCTTTAGGTTTTTCATTTACTGTCAGACATGTAATGACGTACATTATATACAATTATATATTTCCTTCAGATCAGGACCCCACAATGAATTCGGGACAGATGTCCGCACATCTTTTAGAATGTCTGCATGATTCAATCATCTGTTGCTGATAAATATATAGAAGCTCTCAGGAAACATACAGGTATAAATACAGAACCACACTTTTAAAGAACAGAAGGTATTACTTCAGTTGAAATGACTTGTCTTGCTTTTTAGGAGACTGGAGCAGATCCTAGAGGAACTTCACAAACGACAGAGACATGAATTGTTTTTGCAATGATTAATGTAGAGACATTTTCATACCGCAGGCAGTAAGAGTTCTTTTGTTCTTCTGTTGTGCTGTTATGTGCAAATGAAAATAACAGCGACGCTACAATGGTTTAACAGGTGGAGCCCCTGCAGCCCTCTAAATGACCCCACTGCTGTAGGGGCTACATAACGGGAAATGTTGTAATATTGCATAATCCTCCCAAATTTGGTTTCTTTTATTGTTTCCCTCTCTTTTGTTGCCTGAGGCCATGAATGGTAAATGGACTTGTACTTGTGAAGCGCTTTTCTAGTCTTGCGACCACTCAAAGCGACACATCATCATTCACCCATTCACACCCATTCATCCACTGATGACAGGGGCTACCATGCAAGGTGCCACCTGCCCATCAGGACTATCTAACATTCATACCAATTCATACACAACAGGAACAGCCTGCGGGAGCTATTTGGAGTTAAGTGTTTTAACACACTAAAGAGAAGTTTAACACAATAGCCAGAGAGTTATTTGATAATGTTGCAATCTCATTCCCAGGATGTGAAGTACCGACGTTTTGGCACTGCCCTGATACCGATGCACACTACCCATTCACTCCCAATTCGTCAAAAACTGCGGCAAGTGCTCATGGACTCTGACACCGACGTATGTATGCACCCTTTAGCAAGTGTACGCGAAGCATCAGGCGTGTGTCCAGTGTGAACTCTAAAAGTAAATGTGGACATTTTGTCACATCAGTCGCTAGTCACGTGACCTGTTTGTGACCCGCTCAGAGCAACTGCTCCGGAAGTCATGGGACATGGTATAACAAGCAAGAAGGTCTGCGCAGTTTGGATGTGTAAAACAAAGTCAGGACCTTCACCAGGAGACCGCTGTTCATACAGAAAAAGTCAATGTTGACTTATTTTAAGTTACGTAAGTAATTTGCGTATACTTAATTTACAAAACATACTTAACTTACATCACATAAGTAACATAGGCTAGGTAACTGAAGTACATAGCAAACATGTTTTTTTTAAACCCAAATCATCATCTTTTAATGAACCTAACCAAGTACTTTTGTTGCCTAGACCTAGTTGACGCCAAGGGGCCATATCGTCACACACAGATATGTGACGAGTTGGGAAGCTGAATACTAATAATAGTGTTTCAACTTAGTTCAGCTTCAAGCGGTTTAGTTGAAGGTTTAGTTGGAGGATGATCCGTCGCCTTTGTGTCATTCTTACTATTAACATTCAAATTGTAGCTACATTTTTATCAAACAATGGTAACCGTATGGTACTTAAATGTGTACATAGCAATATCTATATTATATTCCACAAATTTCTAGTAATACTTTTCTTTAAATGTTTAAAGTTAGTGTAATATGACTTTTATCTTATTTGGATTTGATATATTTTAGTAGTTATTTGTGTTTTTATCACAAAGCTAACTTTTAAATGTAACAGCAATGTTTCATGTAATTTGTTTGGGTTTATAGTGACTGGGCTCATAGCAGTTATCCTTTTCAGCTGCGAATGTTGTTTTTTTCTTCTTTTGCACAAAATGTAATCACAAAATTGACATATTACGATATGAAGTTGATATAGCTTACGTAATAACAAACAGTTGCTTACATATCTATCAGATACAGAACACAGTGTTTCTGGCCACCTGATGAAAGTCCAATATTCACTCTCCTTTTGGTCTCCACCAACTCCTGAAGGAAATGTCCCTTTAGCCGCTAGAGCTCCACTATACTGACCAGCCAGTCTCAAGCTGTGACATGTTTATCACAGCTCTTTCACTGAAAACAGCTGTCTGATGCTGGCAGAGGAGGTTGATGACAGCCATGAGCGTGAACCAAAACAGTTTAGAGGGAAAAAAAGTAAAAGCAACAATGAGCTGAAAGATGATAAAACGCTCCGCAGAGCTGAGGGGAAGACTAGAGTCACTGTTTGTCAGCAATATATGTCATAAATCTTGTCATCTATAAATAAAATTACAAGATTGGTTTGGGTGAAATGATAAACACTGGTAAAGTGAACTTAATTGTATTACTATATATTAGAATAACACTAATTTGTTGAAACAACACTGCTGTTTAAGTTGCTGCCAAAAAAACACTTTATGTGCAACTAATGACCACAATTTAGTTGTGCAAAACGAAAGTAAAAAAGATGCAGAAGCATTTCATCATGCAATTTTCAAAACAATTCAGATAAATAATAAGGACTGTATAGTTAATTTAATTAATGCCAGCGCTTATTTTGCAAGAGACTTAGACTTCACTGATTTTGTTGTAGCGTAGAAATTAAAATTATATTTAATCTTTGGGTTATTTGCAACAAACTATAATTATTAGCAATGCACAATATTTGGGGTTTTATGTTTTGCTCTTGGGCGCTGATTTCAAAAGCCACTTGGATTGCATCAAATGCAAATTATTTTAGGATTATGAATGTCATTTTTTTAATTCACTTCTATGAACTCAGTATAGGTTTATTTCAATTCCTTACTGTCCCTAAAGGTGATGATGGTGATCTGAGAAGGAGGAGGAGGAGGAGGAGGAGGGTGAGGAGGAGTAGGAGGAGGGATATCGCCAGTTAATAACCCCAGCCTCCTCTGCCTGTCAGCATCATGATCGCAGAATGTACCGGGACCCCCTGACCAGCGGAGCCACGTCGCGATGACTGTCCGCGGGCAGAGCTGCATCCCCCGGTGACGCTTGACATTTCCTCCATCCAGTAGTTGTGATTTCTCTTTTTACCCCAAGCGGCGTGGCGGCAAGCTGGAAGCCTTTGGCACAAAAAACAACAGTCACACTCAGAGGCTGCCTCTCCGGTGCGTATACTTTGCTCCGACGCATTCCTCGGTGGCTCCTCCGTCTTCCTGCTGAGGATTTGAAACTTGAGCGACCGAGCCGTCTGCGGGCAAAGAGCAAAGGACGAACGGGCGCGTGTTGTTGGCGCAGTGAATGTAGCGGCAGGCTGGGTTGTCCGTCTGCGGGGCGCACGGCGGTGCTGCTGGACCAGAACGCACCAAGTCTCTTGTTCCCGTTTTACCCCCCTCCGGTGTCCCGAACACTGCAAACATGTTTCTCATCGGGAGTGTGCTCGCTCTCTTCTTCTCAGGTACGTTCACTGATTTGACTTTTACAATTAGAAAAAAAGAGAGAAACTGTGAAACATAAATAAAAAATAAACTATCTTTGTCTAGATGGTGCTTAACTCACAAGTTGGATGGAGATGAGGATGGTAGAGTCACACTTAATTTGTAGCCTCACATTATGCTCCGAGTAGAGAGAGATATTTCTGCGTCTTCTAGTTATCATTACTCCGAGGTGCGTTTTTTACGGCTCGTTTTGGTCCATTTCACGGTCTTGGAGCCCCGGGGATGGATGGGAAGAAGTGTGTGTTTGTGTGTGTGTGTTTTTTCCTGCCAACTTTTCAGCAGAGTTAAAAAAAAACGTTTGATTTGGCAGTGAATATTTAAAAAATGCAAGTATATTTTGGTCTCAATAATTCCGTTTTTGGCTGAGGTTCTGTGCTCTTTTAGTTCAAGCAAGCCAATTAATCTCTCAAGTGGTTTTGTGTTCCATCATCAGAAGTGCCACTAGGCTACGCCCTTCCAGCTCCAAGCCCCGCGCTGAAACTTTCATACCACGACTGAAACACGCGGACGGTAAAAGACGCACCCTCCGCAGTTTAGACATGCTTCTATGGGTTGTTTGTCTAATAGCTCTAATAATTCCTCTGATTTTAAACATTTTAAAAATTTAAATTTTTAAATATACAATGTTGCTTAAAATTAGCTTGTCTTCGATCCAGTTTGTGGTTTTGAAATAATTGGGATTTTTGATGCCATTTTTGTTTTCATTTATGTCAATTGCTACAAACGAGAACAACATTGCTAGAGCAACACAAATTGATGATCCGTAGACCACTGCGAGGCGCTGCTATATAGTTTATTTTTTTATGCAAAAAAAAGTGACAATTAAGGTATTTTTAAGATTTTTAAGGGATATTTTTCATTGTGCCTACAGTCTATAAACGCTTACAGGTTTTTTTCTTGTTATTTTAAAAATAACATGCTTGTTGATATCTACTCACAGTAAATGTTCTATTAAGAATCACTAGACCGTGTTTTGACTTTAAAAAAACTCGTTCTTTTTTTCCATTGATAGATTTCTACACAAAGACCATACATTATATACAAACAATGAAAGATTTAAAAAACATATGAATAGTTGTATTGAATGGCTTCTCATATACACACAGGAAAAACTTTTTCTTAACCAAATGTAAGAAGATTTGATTATACGGTCTTTTATTGACATGACGCTGCTTGTAGATGACCACTTTGTAATTAATGAACTTGCTGTCGGGTGTGAGCGTGCTGCTGTCGTGACGATGACCTTGTTTAGTTTATTCCTTTGTGTCTTTGTGTGTTTTGTATGGTGTTAGTGTGTCTGAGAGCCTGTGTGTGACCACTGAAAGCTTGCAAATGAGGAGAAATCAGAAAGGAAAAAAAGGGGCGTCTTTACAGCACCATAAACTCACTCTGAGAGAACGTCTATTGTTTATAGCACAATAGCGGGGTTGTGGTAAAGCCTTAAACTACGGCGTTAAGAGTCACAGACAGGTGTTTTAGCCCAAGAGCTAAAGTGGCATTTTAGTGAGTGTCCACTGCTCTTTATTACACTTTATTACATAAATTACAGATGGGTCCGTGTACGGAGGCAGATCTACCAAAACTGGACAAAGAAACAAAGACCGATGTATTGTTCTCTGACAATGGAAGTTATCATGACTGAACAGAGGGAAACAAACTGCTGAGTACTTGTTACCGAAAATCATATGCGAAGAAGAAGATATGTAGGAAACATAAGTCTGAAGGGCCCTTGTTGGTGGGCCGAAAACCCTTTTTTCAAAGGCCTGAAGATGAGTCAACAGAGAGACACAAGTATAAAACTGATTCAATCAATGTCCAGAAATCGCAACGTGGTGGTGCATTCAAAGATTTCTCTTTTCCAGTTGTTTTATCGGATTCCGAGCGCTTCTCACTGACAGTGCTTCAACGAGGCACGCCCATATCTGGCTGTTGCTGGTGTTTTTCTTGTTGTTTTTCTTGAAGTCATAGTGGGAGGTCGTCTGACCTACTTAAAAAGGTGGAGTCCTAACAGGATGACGAATCACTTTCTGTTTCAGCTGGACTTCGCATGCCAAAAACTGCTCATTCCCAGATGTGGACTTTTAGTACCACTCAAATGTACTTATTATTTATTTGTATTAATGAACATCCACACATAATATTAAATCTGTCAGGAATAGGATATGTACAATTCTAAAAACGATAACGTCAGTCTTGCAGTCTTTTTTTATTGTTGATAAAGGGGTCTTGTTTTTTCGCCAGGAGATCATGTGTTCGGTCGTGTGTTTGTGCATGTGCCTGTCTGTACACAGCTAATTCCGCTGAGCCCATTGGCCTAATGTTTTTTTGTGCTCGCATGCTCAAAGACCTCTCGCGGTTGCAGTGATTCACGCTTATTGACTAAACGGAGCAGGTGCAGGACAGTGTATCTGTTGCATCAGGAGCAATTAGTATTCATTCAATCACACATGACAGCAGTGGTCGTTGCAGACACACCTGGCGGAGATCTGCACTCTAACGAGTGCACCTTTCCAGTTTGCACTAGTTTCGGTTTAGTTTGTACTTTGCACTTCCCCCCCTTTGAGTGGCATGAATTTGAAGTGTTAACCATGCATGACACTCTCAATGGCAGCTGTTACAGGTGACTCAGGTTGGAGTCGACTGGAGTTGACAGTCAGACTAATATAGTTGGAATGTCATTGCGACAATAAAGTTCACACCAATTTCAAATCCTATTTGTGTGTTTATTGTACTCCTAAACAACACAAATGTGGATATGTAATTATCATTTCTTCTCAATTTTTATATAAGCTAAGCCCCTCAGGTACCCCTCCCCCAGTAACAGCAGACGCACCTCCTGGTTGGGAATCAGTGGATTATATCACTGCTGTAGCAGGACTAATGAAATTCCCCCACAGTGGCTTTACGTGTGCACGCTCTGTACTGCAGCACGGCCCCGCTGTGTTCATTAGCCGCGTTAATGATTGTCCAGCTTGTAGTGACACTGTAATGTTGAGTGACAGGCTCATATATCTCCCTGTCTCCCTCGCCTCAGGTTAACCCCCCCTTTTTCTATCTCTCTCCCGCAACGCTTTCAGGTCGCGTCTGATTTTCCTTTCTTCTTTTTTTCAATCTCAATCTAAATTCCCCCTCGGATTCAGCGGCGCGTCACAATAAATTGTTCAAGTCAGTCAATGAGGAAGTGCAGTCAACCGACGCCGGTGTGCAAACACATTCAGAGCGGCAGTGGTTGACGTCTTATTGGTGCGAAGGCAGGTGTGCGTGTTTGTGTGTATTTTTAGGGGTGGGAGGGTGCGGGACAGGGCTCATTTTGCTTAGATGCCAATAGTGGGTTTTTGAAGATCTATACTGATACTGATCCTTTGGAGTGAAGCTGCCCGCAGGGAGTGTTTACCTTCTCCTCTTAGGCTCCCCTTCAATGTACAGTTTCACTTTTTTGTTCCTCTTAAAGGCCTTGAAAAGAGTGATAGGGTCTTACATAAAATACTGTTTTGTAATTGCACACTTCAACATGTTTTTTAAGCTAAAAACGAAATTGCATGACAGTAATGAACCACATTAATACTGGTGTTAATTTTGACGTTTCTTACTAAATCTATAGAAATTTGCATTTCAATGCTGAAAATGCTGCACGGTGATGTGGTGGCTAACACCATTGCCTCACAGAAAGAAGGGCCCAGAATTGATTCCCAGGCTAGACGGGTCTTCTGTGTGGAGTTTGCATGTCAGCATGGGTTCTCTACGGGTTCTCCTGCAACAGTCCAAAGATGGGCTATAGGTTAATTGATGACTCTAAATTGCCCGTAGGTGTGGATGTGAGCATCAATAGTTGTCTCAGGCAACCTGTTCAGAGTGAACCCTACCTTCGCTAATGTTAGGTTGTTTTATCTTCGTTATAGTGTAGCAGGTGTGAGGCGCGAGCACGCCAGGAAATGACGTAATCATGACCAGCGCGTGAGCGCCGCGACCAAGCGATTCGTCGTGCACCTCTGAATTTGTCTCTTTATTTGAGTAAATACTTTGCAGCCAAATCAAATAGTTTACAGAATATTAAAACTTAGTTTCCTTGTAATGCATGCAATACTTGACTTGTTTCTTTACAGAGCTTGTATAAAGGCAATAAAGTAGTCCAGATATGAGTTTACAGATAATTACAATACATCCTCGTCATTGTGGAGGTTGGTCTATGGTCTTTTGCAGGTTACACCAACAGCCTATGGGCATATCTATGGGTAACACTCTATGTCTTTTTGATTCATCAGTGTTCATTTTGTTTGTACGCTATAAACAAAGCTTTAGACTGGTTGCAAGAAATGAGCAGAACAGCGGGCTGCCGCTGGGTCCCTCCTCCCCGCCGCTAGGAGACTACAGCAGGGAGAAGAGCAGACGGCAGCTCCGGAGACGGAGACGCTAACATTAGGGACTGTGCTGGCTGAAAATCAAGTTAATAGACTCTCTCTGAAGCTGGTGCCCGCTCTCCTCACGGCAAAGTAGTCTCCAAGCGACAAAGAGACGGACTGCAGGGTGTATTTCATGTCTCATTTGTGGTCTGATGAAGGCTAAATTCATCATAGACATATTTCTTATTGTTGGAAAACTTGAATTTGACTAATTTCCTGGAAAGAAAAACAAGGATTTAAAAATTGATCAGTGTTTGACACAAAAAATTGTCTTTATGGACAAACGCATTTCTTGACGTGAATAATAATAATGAAAAGATAAATGAGTATTCTAGTGATTTTGTTTTAGCCTACACTTCTTGGGGTTGGAGGTCTTGCTTGGAACAAACTCCAAAATTATGTATCCAACATTATCCATAATGTAACCAAATTTCATTAGACCATTCATTTGTGTGATAAATGCTCACTTCTTCTAAACTCCACACCTCCAGTTTGTAACGAATGCTTTCTGTTAAACATTTACAGTCCTCCAGACTGAACTCAGATAACCCTGATGACATCACTATGATTATTTTCTTTAGGTCTGGTCCGAGAGTGACACAGCTAAATTAATTTCACAAAATGTTGTGAAATATTGTGGAAGCTTGGTGACGTAGTGACTGCTGGCTGCGCTAATTGGTGAAGAAATTTAGGTGATGAGCTAGCTGCTAAAAAAAGCTCGCCAGGTGGACTAGCAATAGTCCAAACATCTCCCCGAGCTTCTCTCTATTTTCTCTCCTCTGTTCAGTTTACCATTGTTCACCATTGCACACACCTTCAATTAGACGATCTGTGGTTCTGCGACTCTTGTCTCATATCCTTTACTCACTTAGGAAATACATAGATAATAAGATAGCTGCCTCCATTTTGGACTCTACGGCTCTCCGATCCCTCAAAGGTCAGCAAGTTCAAGACATCTTGCACAGGTCAATGTTCGCCCAAGCAGTGATTCCTTTGAAATGACTTCAAACTGCCACAAACGTTACAAACGTGACCAGTGAGCTAAACTTAAAAAAATGGATGAAATGCCCCTTTAAATGAAAGGAAAATATCGACTGATATTGTTACAAATATGATAGTGGTCTTTCTTTTGAAATGACCTCATCTAAACACACCAGCTCCGTTAAAACACACACAGGTGTCAGGTGTTTGAAAGTGTGGGCTGTAGGCTATCACACCGTGCAATTACTGAAGATTCCACAGCACTGCAGGGGTGTGTGTTTTGAACAACAGGAGTCCCTCCAGTCGGGAGAGAGAGAGAGAGCGAGAGAGAGAGAGAGAGAGAGAGAGTCTTATCAGTATTGATCTCCGGCGACAGACGATGACGTCTATGAAGAGCAATGAAGCCCGAGAAATGAGCATCATAAACCTACTTTGAAGATAAGTGTGAAAAGCTGCTCGGAATAGAGAGAGAATGAATGAATAGTTCAAGGAAATCTCTAAATAAACTCCCCCAAATTAACATCTGTCTAAAATTATTCAGTAACGTCATTCAACCCGTCCTCATTGGGAGGTGAAGTGTGGAGGGGCCTCTAATGAACCAGTGGCATCTACCTTGGGACAAAACACACACATGTCCCACATGTCTAAAGTTCTGTAAGGTAGTCCTAAAGATTCACAGAAACAGACCAAACCAGAGAAGAGCAATCCAGTTCCAGGTTCACCTGGCACGAGCTGATCCTGAATACTACCATCACGTAGCCTTTTTAAGTGACAGCCTCTGCCCAGAGACAGATCCTCTGAGAATCATCAAGAAACCTACCAGCTGAAAAACCAAGAACTCCATCATCTATCCGAAGACACATCCAAACACAATCGACAAGGGAAATACATGCAGATACATTAAACATTGGCAAACTAAAACAAGATCCATCACCAAAGTGGAACCTCATCATTTATTGAAAAAGAGAATATAGCACAATACCTTGTCAGCGTTAAAAACACAGATGCTTGTTCACAATGTAGACTCAGCGACCATAAACTAGAGATGGAAACAGGTTGTTATCATGAGGATTGGAAACCCAGACGGCTGCCCGCTGTATGAAGCTGTCAGAAAAAAAGCAGTTCAGAAACCACGTTAGCGGCAGAGACAACCTGTGATGAACTGACTAAACTGTTTAGCAGAGGAACCACAATTCATACATTCACCCGCAGAGTATGTGACCATGCTACAGAAGAAAACGTTAACTAGAACTACTTAGGTTGTATTTCATTCTCAAAATGTATTCATAATTTTACTGTAATTCATTTTATTTTATTTTATTTAAAGGCTGTCTATCTGTTTGAGACACTAAGGTGTGATGTCATTTTCAAATTTATATTGTATGTAATATATTGTTGATTGTTCTTCTTTGGCAAGATATCATTAAAGCTTATTTAATTAAATTGAGAAAGAAAGAGAGAGGGGGGGGCAGAGAGACGGAGACAGACAGACGGAGAGGATTAGAAGTGTTGTGAGGTGAATGAACTCGGTGAAAGAAGTGAGGAAATCTATCTTCCTTCTGTCACATTCAATGAAAAATGAGCAACTCACCTGGCCTCCATCCACCTGGTTCTATCTGATCTGGGTGCAGAGGTGTGTGTGTGTGTGTGTGTGGGTGATAACGTTCTTCTCAAAGGGAATGGTGTATCCAAGAGGGTTAGTTTGGAGGTCTTCTGTGTGTTTTGTTGATAACTGGGATTTGGAACTCAAACACGGGAGCGGCAGATGGTGTGTTGGCTTCTGCTGTCTGTGTGTGTGTGTGTGTGTGTGTGTGTGTGTGTGTGTGTGTATGTGTGTGTGTGTGTCAAGTATGCAGAGGCTTTAGATTGAGTGCCGTATGTGTGTGTCTTGGTGTGTCCTTACTCAAACTCAGTGTCTGACTCTAGTCCCTGAAGGTACCGCTGCTCTGTGTGGTCAGAGCCAGGGCTGATCCCAGGTCAGCTGCGGCATGACCTCAGGCCCATCTGCTATCATGATGACAGATGTGTTAGAGACTGTTTTCAGATCTGTGGCTGCACCCACAATCCCCAGTTAGTCTTTCTGACAGACTGGTTTCCATGTTGGCAGGAGGGCTTCTGCCAGACATTTAGTTTGGTTCTTCAAATCCTAAATATAATTGGAAACAAATGTGTTTTCTACTTCCTACATTTTTGTCTTACGGTAGTGAGGAGTGAGAAGCATCAAAACATGATAAAGAGGGGACTGAGGCATGAGTCCATGGGGAGTAAATAATAATTTTCAATACATTTCAGCAAAAAAATCTGTATTATTAATTCCGAAGTTTAGTGATAATCGACTTTAGCCTGTGTGTGTATGTGTACGTGGGTGTGACAGTGTTTAAGTCGAGAACCACTTAAACCAGGACCAAGTCATTACCAAGACCAGCGTGTATCGAGACCAAGACAAGTCCAAGGTTTTAAGGGGTTGAGACTAATTCAAGACCAAGACCAGACCATCTGGACTGTCACACTGAATAACACACTTATAATAAAGTGTGGAACATGCAAACCATAGGCACTCCTCAAATTGACCTGAAAGTTCAACATTCTTATAAAAACACCCACAGACTCCTCTTCACCTCTTGTATTGCCATATATACTGTATATGTATAAGTGTACCATGAGAAAGGTCTCGATAAAATCTCTAGAAAACCCCCCAAAAAGCTCTAGAAAAGCCAAGCTAGCAGTCCTTAATAATTCTTTGAGAAGCTGCTGTTTCAAATGCATGAGTTTTAGCTGGGGTCGACAATATTGGAGAAACCAGCAAGAGTAAGGTAGATTTTGAAAGCATCCAACTGAAAAACACCGGTTCTGCCGGGTGAAGCCGATGCAAAAGTGTCTTAAACTTGCATTCTCTCTATGGACCAGCAGGGGCCGACTCCTATGGTTGCAAAAAGAAGTCTGGTTGTATAGAAGTCTATGAGAAAATGACCCTACTTCTAACTTGATTTATTACCTCAGTAAACATTGTAAACATTAGTTTATGCTCTCATTCTCTAGTGTCAAGTCTTCTTCAATACAGCATGATGTTCATTTAGTAAATTATGGTCCATTTAGAGTCAAACAGACCATAAAGGAGAGCATACTTTAGGGCGGGCTTACTGTGATTGACAGGTCGCTGCAGCTACCGGAGCTGTATACGGCATCTCTACGTCACTCCGCATTACAAATGCGGTCACTTCTGTTCATTGGTTGTGAAAAAAATATCATGGCGATGGCGAAATCTCCGAACGCGAGGCTTCATAACATCAGTCCATAAACCAATGGGTGACGTCACCATGACTACATCCACTTCTAATATACAGTCTATGGTCCAGTGCTGCCAACTCTTTTCCAATGATGGGAGCTAGCAGCATTCTCTTTAAAAGTTGCCAAATCTATCGAGTAAGTCGTCAAGTTGCCAACAGTGACACCCCATCCCTTCAGGCCTCATGCTAAAGCCACTCCTCCAAAATGATCGTGATGAACATAAACAACAATCTTTTTTTGTCAGAGCATTAGATTCATTGATATCATGTTGGGACGTCAAGAGAATTTCAATAAATATAAGAAAAAATGCATTACCCACCCGAGGTTTAACTGTACGAAAGTATCATCTAGAACAGTGATTCTCAACTGGTGGGTTGCGACCCAAAAGTGGGTGGCGGACCCGTTTTCAGTGGGTCGTGGGCCTTTGCCTGAAAAAACCCCCAAACAAAGCAGTTTTACTCGTTTACGTGAAACATGTGTGGGACGGGGACTTACAGGAACAATTTCTCTGCACAAGAGAGCTCCCTATACTATGACTGCAGAGGACATTTTCAGCTCAGGCTCAAACTGCACCATCTTTTCATTAAATACATTTGAGAAGTTGAAAATGTTCCTCGATTTGGGTCGCGGCTTGTTATTAAGGGGTGATGGTGGGTCCCGCAGCCAGACCAGTTGAGAACCACTGCTCTAGAATAAAGTTATAAAGTTTGTTACGCCTGTCAATATATTTTGGACAGACGTGAGCAACGGTGGGTAATAAAGGGTTTATTTTCTGGGAATCATGAATGTCCCTGGTCATGTCATTCCAATCTGTTTATTAATTTATGAGATATCCAGAAGACGGTAAAGGGAAAGTATATTTGACCTGGGGATGGCACTAACAGAAAGCTCAGTGTCCAAAATATGAAGATTTCATTCCTCCCACGTGTCAGAAGACATTTGACTCTTTCTCAACATCCCCATGTTGCACCGCTGCTGCCTTATGAGCCCTTGAGCAGCAGTGGACTTCTGCCAGCATTCTGTTTTAAAGTCCGATTCATGACAGTTGGCATCCAGTGTATGGGTTTCGTATGTGTGAACGGAGCATACAGTCTCTCTTGAAGCCTGACATCCCAATCCCCCTACAGTTATCCTATAGGCCTGAAATGACTCATTCATTTCCACCGTTTTCTCGTGAAAACCACAAACGGATCACAGTCCCACTTTGCAGGAGCACAAGGGCTGGATGTAGCAGCTCCTTTAGGATACAGGGACACGACAGGGGTTCCTTTGCAAAGTGGAAAGAAAAATGGGAGGCATTCATCACTGTCTGAGACCTTTGCCACCATTCAGACATTATCCATTACTTGCTCTTTGATCACAATTACGCTAATTATGGCTCCTCTCTTACCTCCGTTTTTCATAAACAAGGAAGTGAGAGAATGAGAGACTGGAGAGGCTTAGTGATTCAGAGCCTTGGAGTGTCTGTGAAATGTGATTAGACATTTGCAGGTGACACACTAACTTTTGCACAAATGATTCTGATTCATTTTGGAGGGGGAAGAGTGCTGGCTTTCTGGCATGAAGTGGAGAAAGGGGAGCCAAAGCTCAGCTCATATCGTTGATTTTTTTGCAAACTGCTCCACATGCTCTTGCTCACACATTTTTTTTTATTGTATATTATATAATTGGTTGACCTACCCTGGTGCTGCAGAACTAATTTTACCAATATGCTGAAGTTGTTGCTCTGTTAAAAGGTCACTCAGACTCCAAATATTGGCTCTCAGCTTTTTCTACGGAAGCACAGAATAGGGAACCAAAGACCATGCAGCGGCTCTTAGATGTCCTCGAATCAGAGGTTGCAAACATGGAGTCTGTCTTCACTCTGCTGCAGCCTGTAAGTCAGTAAGAGCCCTTCAAACCTCAGCCATCAGCCATGAATGGGCAGCAGTGAAACCTGCTCCACTGCTGCGAGGCTTTGGCGTGGCATTAGTGTTGGAGCGTCCAAGATGATTTAAAATCCGCTCAGTGTCAAGGTTGATTTTGCTTGTTCTGTGGGTTCCAAGGCAAATCAAGAGATGACTCAAAGCTCTCATTAGCTGTGATTAGCTTTAAGATAAAAATGGACCAAGTCACTTCTTTGATCCACATACAATTGTTCGTATGATATCATTACGATATGTGTTCTTCTACGAGAGCCAGCAACACATGTCAATATCCCCTCGTAACATGCATACAATCTGTTCAAAAGAAACTCCACAGGAAACTACTCAGTAGGGTTTTGGCAACAGAACTACTTGGTTAGGTTTAGGACAAGATCGTCGTTTGGGTAAAAATAACCACTGAAGTGCTGTAAACTACATCATGCAAGTTACGTGAGAAATAAATAAACATAACTTCTCGTTCCACATGGGGAAGGAACAGCGGTCTCCTGGCTGAAAGACTGCTGGTTGTTGGACCCTTCCACCACCACTCGTGCCCGGCCTGTGTGTGCTTTTGCAGTGTTTATATGTCCTTGTTCATGATTATGTCGATAACGTACAAAATAATTTCGTGGGGTGTCTACAAATTACGGTGCTTTGTTTTTCGTAGGTATTGCTACGAATGCTGGATGAGACCAGCCTGCTTTGATATGCTGTTTGATATATTCAACATACACACCTATGTCAGTAAAAAAACAAACATCTGGTTCAAACTGAAGAAAATCAGAAATTCAGAAAAGTACAGTTTTGACCTTGTTTTGCGTGTTTCTGGAAGCTCCAGGAGAAGCAGTGGGCCTTGATATACACAGAACACAATACATGTAACCGTATTCTCAGGTACATTGTGGAATTGACATTGTTCCGTCCATTGTCTTATCAAACAGTGATTTATTACTTTTACTAAACAGTCCCAATGTTTTCCTAGAGCTTTGAAATGCATCTCGTTCATTCGCTGAGGAAGACAGTGCTAACAGGGGACTTAAAATCTGTTGTGGTACAGATTTGTGGTTGATGGTTGATGAGCACACTCCATCCGCCGATGAAGACCTAGTGATACAGTTGAAGAAAAATATGGTTGAAATTTCAGATAAGCTAGTAAGTGGACCTCCTAAGGTATTTCCAGGATCATGAGTGAAATCGCATGTGTAAATTTAAGCCAACGACGAAGGACTCCTGCTGATGAAGTCGTGTGATAAGGTTGAAAGTTCTGGAAAATAGCTAGTAGTTGGACCTTGAGTTGGAGGTTACAGTGTTGACGTTATGTCAAAGACCCTTATGTGTTGTGTTGCAGAGATATATACTGAAATAAGCTAACTAGCTAGCCCCGGCCCGTTCTGTATTGCAATACCACTTGTACCTCAAGAGGAGTAGCGTCCAGTCTGTCCTCGGTCCAACATGAGAGGATGAAGACGTAGAGCTGCCTCGAAGGTTTGTCAATCATGTTCAAGGTACACTTTCATAGTTTGTTTATTGGATTAAATCCAAAGTGGTAAAAACAAGAAAACAACTCTTATTTTCACTTTGTCCAGGTGGCAGGGAGGTACTTTGCCGGGAAGAGGGCGGGCGACGGCACCCTAGAGACGAACTTTCAGTTAGCAGTGAGCTGTAGCAACTCACATTCAGCCAGCAAAAAACCCGCACTGGGGGAATCTGAAAAGATTTCTGTTGCTGCTGTTCCACAGTTTATACCCAGCACTCCACCGGCCCGCTGTGACTCGGCTTTGCCCTGAGTAAATGTGAGTCGCTACAGCTAACCGCTAAATGAAGCAGCAGAGGACAAATCGAAAAATGTTGTTCTCTCTTCCAAACAAACATGCATACATGGACCGTGAAGCCCTCGGTTAGTGGAGCAGTAAACACACAAATGGCTAACATTACACATTGCACCTTCAAACAAAGTCCTAGTTTATTGACATGGCTAGAGTTCCAATTTTTTAAAAGTGACAATTCTAAATACAGGAAATAGCTGAATACACACAATTATTTAGTAATTAAAAATGGTAAATGGTACTTTTACTCTCAGCGTTTTTTTTGTTCCAACCACTCAAAGCGCTAAACACTACATGTCATCATTCACACCCATTCATACACTGATGGTAGGGGCTACCATGCAAGGTGCCACCTGCCCATCAGGACTCCAACTACCATTCACACATCGCAGGCACAGCCTGGGGGTTAAGTGTCTTGCCCAAGGACACATCGACATGGACTAGCGGAGCCGGTGATCGAACTACCGATCCTTTGATTGAAGGACGACCCTGCTCTACCACTGAGCCACAGTCGGGCAAACAAGCAACTGGACTTTACATGTTTGGTACTAAAGCTCTGCTTCAGCTTCACAGTACAGTAAAAGGCTACTGAATATCTAATCTAGCTTCCATGGCATTTAAGGGAGAATCCACGGGATGATGTCTTCAGTTTGTCTCTTTGATGCTTAATTGCTGTCCATGTAGAGCTCTACTCTCAAGCAAACACTGGGGTCTCTACTTTTTCCCTGAGATTTTTTCTTTGATGTCAATTTAAGTTTGGTGTTTTATAGATGGCTGTCTTTTTTTTTTTTTTGTCTGTTCATTCGGCTGAGGTTGCCATCACTACTCATTCCACCCGACCAGTAACTCCTCTCTTTGTACCAAGAAAACCCCAAATGTGAAACGCATCACTTCCACTTTATTACAGTGGTGGGAGTACTTTCACCCACAGAAACACTTCTTTGCCTTGTTTCGTCACCACAGCTCGTTTCTCTCTGAGTCTCTCTGTGGCAAATATAAAAAGAAGGAGATGTTTGTACAGAGAGAAGGATAAGAGCTGATAACAGCCAGTATATTCTGACCAGGTAAATCAGTGAGACTGTGCAGTTGTAATAATATAAGTGGAATCACAGTGTGGATTAGCTGCAGTAGTGTGCTTTGTGCTGTAAACGAATCCAGCAGGTTTCACATTAAATCCAACCCTGTGGCACATGATTTGTAAGATGCAGCGTAATGGCCGAGAGGAGCCGGTGCTATGTTACCACCTCAGAATCAATGTGGTAGGTGAGGTGAAGTTGTATTGACCTATTCCTTACACGTCATTGCCATAGGGCAGGGATTTTCAATTACAAATTCAATTGGGCCTGATTTTAACACTAGGAAATGCAGACGAGCCATACATTTTCAGGAGCATATTTCAAACTTTTCTTTTAGCTTTTGTAATGACAATTAATGAATTTACAAGAAAAAAAAGATTGTTATTTTACTTCTGAAATAAATGAAAGAAGTTCGGTCAGATATCGCACCCGAGCACAGCATAACGTTCAGAAACACACCAGGGTCATACAGCTCTGATCGCGGGATGCAAAGGAATTCTACACTTTAGCGGCCCTCTCCTGTGATCCCACTCTGAACATTTGTCCTTTGCTCCATATGGTGCCTCCGGATTTCATATTCTTTAATTACCACAAGGCACTCGTTGCAAATTAAACATATTGCTTTCGCGCTTGGAGATAGCAGTAAAAGTACCAGCTAGTCCAGGCAGGGTCAAACTGACGGGTTTCATTTATCAGTGGGGCACTTCCCTCCTTGTGACTGTCAATCGCCAGATGTTTTGAAAAGCTACTTAGAGTGGTCGAAAAACTGCGGCACATGAAAAAAAATGTGATTTATGAAAGTTGCATTCTTCTCAACTTTGTTGATAGTGACACTTGAGGAAATACTATATCGTGTTTTTTAATTTTGAGAACTACATTGACCCAAAGAGGGTGCTACAATTACTGGATCAAAAACGGTGGCATACTACTCCTAGAGGTTTTTTTGGCAATCTGTTTTAATCCACCAATGGACCAGCTGTACGGACGTTAGCTGAGTCCAAATGGAGCGTCACATTCTGCTCAAGACCTGGAGCGCCTGTTAATAAATGTGACCCGTTGGTTTGCTGGATCGAGTGAATGTCAAACAAACAGGCTACTCGGTCTGAATGCTGGTCTTCCTCGAAGCAGCTCTCCAGACTCTTTATTCGCACAGAGCTGGTGTGCAGCAGATGGCACACTGTATGCTCATTGTTTTCAATGGGAAAACAATGATAAACTCCACCAGCACTGATGCAGGGGGCTGCTCGCCGCCTGCAGACACAGTGGAAACAACATTCTTTATCTCCCCTTCTGCGATCCACTGATGGCATACAGGTTTTTTGGGAAATTCTACCGAGATGGAGGCACGTACATTTATTCATCAACATTTACTCCTCATTTTCCAGTGAAGATAAAGTAGTGAGGAGCTTTCTCTCTCTGACTGAACATTTTGAAGTCTGGGAGGAAAAACAGGCTGGCTGCCAAAGTTAGGTTTAGCTAAACAACTTCACTGCTTGGCCCTCTTTCTGGTCCGCCCGGCCCTCTGGCTTGGCAACATAACACACTGTGGCTTGGACTTCCTGTGGGAACACCTCTTGAGAGACTCCTAAAGGGGCCTACGACTACAATTACTAGGCGACAACAACACTGACTACCTTATTCATTTCAGTAGCACTTCCTTTGGTGCTGTGTGGTGGTGGTGGTGGTGGTGTGTGTGTGTGTGTGGGGGGGGGGGGTCCCATCAACGAGCAATCTGGGCCAAAAAGGCAGAGTAATACGGCAACAAAAGTTGTTTCTGGCTGTAGTTGGCGCTGTGTTTGCCCCTGTAGCATTACTTTGCTTTTTACTTCACCGGCATTGAGATTGAGAAGACAAGAATGTAAAAGCTCCTTCAAAATGAATGTGACATTTATAATAATGTGTCCTTCTTACGTGTCCTGTACTTCCCTCTGTATAATCTAACAGAAAGCTCCGTAAAGGCCAGCAGACAGTGTTTATGATGTGCTTTTAGGCTGCCTTAAGCAGAGTAGTCTGCTTTTGCTGGATTCACTCATCTGTGTTGCATAAAGCTGTTTTGATTAGTGTCCCAATATAAAAATGTAAATGTCAAAGTATCATATGATGACATGATGAATTAATAACGGTATGTCAGCTTTGCTCATAATTTTTTTATCTTCTCATCTCTGTGTTTAAATGAATATTTCTATATGATCCTTCAATGTCACAAGAGTTTGATCCATTAACAATAACCAGATAGAATGAATACATTCTGATTTTGAGTTATTGAGTTGAAGAAAACTTTTTTTGTGCAATCCAACAGTTGATATCACTGAGACGGTCTAAAGCAACAGCAAGGCTTCTTGGGTCACCAGGTCTCTGGGGAAGGTATATCGGTGTGTTGTCTGCGTCTGTATTATATTTGAGTGGTGTGACTATTTTCACCTCATTCTCTGCAATAAAGCGTATTAGCATGTTTCCTAAAATGTAACTATTTCTTTAACAATCAAAGAGGAATTGCACAATGGTTTTCATGCTGGTTTTAGGTCTACTGACAGGGACCTCCTCCATTTTACTCCATTTTACACGTCAAAGTGTGTTTCCCTGTGTTTGAGAGTTCTACTGCCTATGTCAAAGAAGTTGTATAAAGCCTTTATTGTCTCCATAGGGGCTGTGTGAAGTCACATAAAGGTTGTTAAAGTCAGCTTCAGCTGGGTCTGAAAACTACAAGTTTGAAAATTAAACAACTCTGGGGACGTGGAATAAGGAAGAAGTGATCTTACCAGACCTCTGCAGCCTGCTCCTTGAGTTAAAGTTACTACAATTAACTTCTAACTGGTTATGAAACAGTTTCAATGTAATATTGATGCCTCTATATGACCTACATAAGCAAACAAGACCATTGGTGAGAGGATTGGCTGTTCTATATATTCAAAATATGTTATTCGTCATTGGGTCTGAATCCCTGCAACATCAGATGAAACGATGTTCGGCGCTCAGGTTTGGCAGAACCTCCGTTAGTTCAAACTCAAGTGCGGCCTCCGGCAGCAAAAAGCCTGCCGCGTACAGACCCAGATCCGGCTTTGGGTCTGGGCAAAAAACAAGATGGAGGTCGGGAGGATCTTTCACGTGGTCCAGGGTGACCTGTACATCGACTTCGGCCGGCGGGAAGTTCAATCGCATGTACCAGTGGCTGTTTCTGGGAGCCACTTCCTGGGAGCCAACTTCAACAACACGCTGCTTGAGGCCCATGCCGTATTGCTGGGCCCGCTGGAGGAAAGGGAGGCACGGGAGAACCAGGACTGAGAGGTGAAGACTGTCAGACCCTGCAGCAGTAAAACGAGAGCTTTTCTAAAGGGAGTCTGGCAGCTGCACATCTTTACGACACGATGCAGGGTGCTCATGGAAACACTACTACATATACATATTTAAAGGCTTTGTCCATAGGGGCCGCCAAATTCAACACAACAAGGAAAGTTCCTTGTCGTAGCTTTAACTAGTATGATGATTTAACTGGTATGATGGTTACATTTTTTCTTTTTACAGAATTATTATTCCACACTTGTATTCTGAATGCCAGATGCATTCTGGCTTTTGGAAGCGTTATTCAAAAATAGCATCTAAAGCGCATGCAGTTTAGCAGTCCATTCACAGAGTTAATTAATCTGTTGCCTCGGCTTAGCAACTGATCTGAATGCTAATATTTTTTCTACTATGTGACGCCAGATGGACTCCATTGGAGTTTCTTTCTTCAAATCCCTGAAGGGAGTTCATTGGACTTTTTTTGTGAAGCGATATTTTGTTTTATTTTGAACTGTAGTCGTACTACCTGGATGACTGAGATGAAGGGATGAAAAAGGGAAGAAAACGCAGTGTTTCCAGTTTAGCAGAGATAAAAAAAAATGTTTTGTAAAAGTTTGATGATGCGGCGCTGGCGTGAGACAACCTCAGAGAGAGAGAGAGGTGGTCGGGATCAAGCCATAGTCTGATGTGTGGACAAAGTGAGTTGCGGCGCAGCGTCGGGAAGCGGCGCTCCACAAAGGCTGTTTGTTCAACCAACAATGTTTTATGTATGTGGTTAGTCTTTCATCAGCACACTCAGTATTCAATTTACATACTGTCTACTGATCCGGCACCGAATGTTAAGCTGTTTATGCTCTGTCAGCCACTTTATTCTGACATCGAGATATGTGTATGTGTGTGTGTGTGTGTGTGTGTGTGTGTGTGTGTGGAAGCCTATGCGAGTATGTATGCGCGTGTGTGTCTTAGACAGATTGCTTTGCCCCCTCCGCCCCCCTCCCCTGTGGTTGTGCAGTATTGTATTCTGGTAGTAATGATGGGTTCTGTGCCTCCCAGTCTCCCTCCCAGCAGGACACACACATAGAAGGGTCCTTCCCAGGGCAGCTATGCGCTTGTGTGCGTGTGTGTGTGCGTGTGCGTGTGTGTGTGTGTGTGCGTGCATATATGTGCATCTTCGTGTGATTCTAAGAACCTCATTTTCGGCGGTGCATGCTGATTGTGTCTCATACTGTGTGCGTGTCCAACCCATCAAGGTTCACATTGGTATGCTCGCTCTCCACCTCTGCCTCTATCTCTCTCGCCCCTCTCCCTCGCCTCACACCTCTCCATTTTCCCATCCGTCTTTCCGTTCCCCTATTTCTACTCCCCGTATGACATTTCTGCTGTCCTCAAACAACTCTGCACTCTCCCCCTGTGCATATATCAGCTATTGGATTTTTACCAGGGAAGCCTCTTCTCTTTGCTATTGCAAATCGAAGCAGACACACTTCAGAAAACAACGGTTCCTCTCTTGGAGAAAGTTCCACACAGTGCAGACGCCTGTAATAAATGAAAACTAACTTGGGTAACTTTATCCGGGGCTGAATGTCTTGGCTGAGGAGCATCTACTTTAGTGTTCTGGAAAAGGAAACAGAAAGGTATACGGTTGAAAATGGGACGTTCCTCATTTGAAAGTCGGATGAGTGGAAGCCGGCCTGTGTGACTATAGGCATGACGTCTGGCCCACAGTGTTCCCTGACCTGTTAGGGTGCTTTCACACCTCAAACACACAAGCTGATTCAAACAAACTCTGTTTAGTTTGGCTGTTTCACAACTCTGATGGAGACCAACAACCACAGCGAGCATTCTTGAAAACATAGGGGTTTTATCTGCCTTCAATCACAATCTGGCATGGTTCATTTTTGGTGTGAAAGAAAAACAGACCAATTAGAGATGAATTCATACCTAAACCATTACATTACTGCAAGGTAACTGTCAAAGACGAGATGTTCGAGACCTTTTGCTTATTCTGCAAGATCAAGGACGGAAAAATAGACATTTTTACAGAGATTACAACTAGAACGATAAAGGAAATGACTTAAGAGGAGAACGTTGATGAGGTTCACAGATATGGATAAAATGAAGTTACGATGCCGCTCTTGTGCATTTTCACGGGAGCTCACAAAGTAAGCTGTTTAATTTTGGCACAATGTGACTTCATGCTTACTCCTCTCAGTTCATTTGTAATAATCATCCTGTATGTTGATTTCGCCACTAATTTGGCCCTTTTGAAGTAGGTCCTGAGTCTATTCACTCCAATTGGAGAAGTGAATGTTAGCACAGATTATGACCGATTCTTTCACTCTGTTGTCACTGAAGTAAATGTTAGACCCATTATTCACAATCCACATATCTAAAACGGCATTTTTTTAGACGGACAAATCAGGAGAAAATGATCTGAGACCTGTCTCAATCTCAGCAACAAACTCTGGCGAGTTCTAGTAACACCAGTGTGACCATATTTTCAAACCTCCACACCAAAAGTGTACCGCACATTCACTTATGCATGCACCAAATGCTTGCTATTGTATATTGCTATCTGGCCATCTTAATATGGTCTTTCATATCGGCATTTCCACCTCGCACGACCGAAAATGTACTCTTGCAGGGTGAAGAAGAAGCATCTTAATGGCCAGATACTTTACGAAGGTAAGAGTAAGCTTCCTGGAGCTCTTTAGAAGGGATTATTATTTTAGTTGGGTGAAAACCGGGACAATTTGGTAGTGTCTGTTGAAAACCGGGACATATCAGTGTTTTACGGATTTGTTGGGACTTGGGACATCTAGCTTTGTCATCGTAGGCACTCTTCTCTCTGTTAGTGGTAAATGGTAAATGGACTCACATTGATAGATTGGGCTTTTCAAGTCTGAACATTCAAAGCACTACATGTCAACATTCACCCATTCACACACATGCATACAAGCTGGCATGCAAGGGGCCACTTGAAAATCAGGATCGAAATGAATGCACATTCATGCACATGGTCAGGTGGAGTTACTAGTCTCACGTTAACATTAACCTGTCAAAATGTCAAGGTAACGTCAACTGCAGAAAGGGAGGATGTGGTTAAGAGGTAAAGCGGGGTCATCTTCCAATCAGAAGATTGACGGTTTAATCCCCAGGCTCTGCATGTTGTGTCCTTAACCCCAAATTGCTCTCGAAGACATCAGTGTATGAACAGGTGAAAATGAGTGAATGACGGGGCGCTATAAAAGTACAATTACGTTTAACTTTTAAACTCCCTAGCTAACTCCTTTTCGTAATGCTAAGCTGTTTAAATATCGGATGTTAGCAGAAGAAAACGTAAATAGATTTTAGGCAATTCACTTCCCAATGCCTGGTCTGCCGACATTAAAAGAAGAAGAAGTCAGAACACTACAGACTGGGTCTATTCGTTGGCGTATTTCAGAAAAAAACAAATCGCCAAGATGTTTGACGTACTCTCAATATATATCTCTAAGGACTTTTTGAAATCTTCAGACGTTGTGGACTAAGACAGCTTAGAAACCAATGGAGATGGGAAAAAGGAAGAACAAAGGGAGACCTATGGCTTTAATATCCTATTAGGTCCTTGTCGGGGACACGTTAGCCTCTACACTTCAAAAGACAAGTGGTCAAATGCGTCCCAGACCACCTCTGCAAGTCTTGGTGGATACTTACATTATATTTACTGCTCTCAACTTGTGATCGAATCACCCAACAGTGTTGATGCCAGGCTTGAATAGGATCATTACGATACCGAGCTTCTAGAACCACATATTATTTTTGCTGGGGTGTGACCAGTCCTTGACACATAACTTATCTCTCTCCATCTCTTTTGTACTCATTTAGGTGTGTTGCCCTCTCCACCTCTCTCCCCCACTGACTGTGTTGAAGCTCACCGAGTGTGCTCTGCCGACCCCCGGTGCGAGGCGCTGTACCGGGGCTTGGAGCTGTGTGCGGCCGACGCAGCGGTGTCCCGGTTGGGGGAGCAGGTGGCCGCCGAGTGCCTGGAGAGACAGGACGCTCTGCTGGCTAAGCACCCCGCTCTCGTGGCCTGCAAGTGCCAGCGCGGCTTTCGCAAGGAGGAGCAGTGCCTGCGCATATACTGGAGGGTTCGCCTGCTGCCAGGTCAGTCAGGCCTCTGCTGGGGCTGAGGTGTGGGGGTGGACCTGTATGTGGGGGGGCATATCTAAAACTGGGTCTCCCTCTTTCCATTCATTATCAACTCATCCAGTTCAAGGTCCTGGGGGGCTAAAGCCAATACAGTGCGCGGTTATCAGAGCTCCGAAAAGTGCAGCCTGCGGCGAGCTGCCATGCAATGACTATGGAAAGCTGCGGTGGGAGCGCCGAGCTCAGCAAGCTTCCGTTTTGATACTGCGGTGAAGTGTTGGAAATACTGTATAGTTTATGTGAAATGACCTATGTTATACAGAATGTCTTCCTGCCTGAAACACATGAACTGACTGTGTTTCATGTTTCAGACACAGAAAAACGTTTTGGGCGTTTAGCTTCACTGAACAATATATTTCTTAAATAAAAGACTCAGTTGACTATGAGCCCTTTGTCTGCTGGATGTGTAAATATGTAACTGTATGCTACTAAGTTAGCCATAACAACTTAGAAAGTGGCAGCTAGCATGGCTACAGATACAGTGTATCGGACAAGTTTATTGTGTGCAAATTAATTTCAGCTAGAAGCCATCATTTAGCAATTACAACCCATACATGATGTAAAAAACAACAGTATCAGTGCAGCTTTAAGGGCAAGTCACACATCCTGTAATTAATATTAAGCTGAGCTTATTCTTTTGTTATAATTGTCAACATTTCCATATAAAATACAAAAAACAACAATGCGTTACTCCATTCCTCAAACGTATGTGACTTCCCTTCTCTGTCTGTGGCTCTCAGCCCCAAACCTCATATTCAGTAAGGGCTCAGTAATTAAAAACGTGCATTTGTAGGTGGCTATTTACAGCGATTCACCCACATGTGGTGCTCTGGTGTGAATTTGGGACATCAAGACGGTGTGGGATTGAATCAAAATAAACTGCAGTGTGTGTGTGTGTGTGTGTGTGCGTGTGTGTGTGTGTGTGTGTGTGTGTGTGTGCGTGTGTGTGTGTGTGTGTGTGACCTAGAGCAACGGTGTGGCTCATGGATGTCTTTGTGGACAACAATGGAGCTGTATGGCAGTCTTTGGACACACAGATAATATTTGTCATTAGTAACAATCTATTTATTGTTGGTTTAGCTGTTTTCATCAGATTTGTTAACGGACAATAAGGCCAGCTATTAATATAGCAACAACAAGCTAATTGCTATGTAAAGACATAATGGAGTGATGTCTAGTTGAGCAGAACGTGTCGTTGTCCGAGCTTCCTCTTGCTTTGTTAACATTGCCAGGCCAGCTACGCATGCTTTCTAGGGCATGCTCGTGCACTGGTTAGCTAACGAACGCCGCTCTGCACTGCTTTCATAGGGCGGTTACAGCTGCGTCGTGAAAAACCACCCAAATTTGTCATAATTCCAATCCAGCCTTATGTATCTATGTGAGGTCTAGTCAAAAAGACCTCACTCTCAACACCCACACGGTAACTGAGGCACATCCGTGCTGCTGGTGTGATGTGTGCATCAGTAAGTGAGCTACCGCTAGCCAGCGGACTCCTGCTCCCCTGTGGCCTATTAGTCAGCGGAGCATTAGTGTAATTACACACTCCTCAGCTCCTAACGCTGCTAGGCTGCTCTAGTGTGTCATTACCATAAATATATAGTGTAGAATAGGATTTACATACATAAACACTTTACATGCTATTACATTGTTGATTGAGTTTGAACTTTTGAGGATGTTTTAGATCATTTGCGGCTCGTCCACTAGTCACTCAAGGCTCATGGTGACTGCCCATCAATCTCCCATCCTTATGTCGGCTACTGAGGGTGAAAATCAAATGACAGAGGGGGGGGGGGGGGTAGTGTTAAGTGACACGGGTTGTTTTTATGATGTTGTGTTACATGGATATAGAGCCCTCAGTAACGAGATGAACAAGAATGATATTAAATATAATATTAAAAGAAGAGAGTGAGAAGATTGAAACCACTATTACTTATGTGCATTAAGTAGAGCTGGAGCTGGGGGGGGGGTGTTAGCCACGCCCAGCAAAAAATTGTTACTCCACGTAACAATAAACTGTATTTAAAGTTTTGCCTTTTTGTTTGTGTCTGTGAATTTAAACAAACAAATGAGTTGCATATGCTAATTTGTTAGCTTTTGAGGTGTTGGTACGATTCTTTTTTTACTTTGGACAGAGCCAGGGTTGCTGTTTCCCACCGTTTTTTCTCATCTCATTCTTGTAAGACAATAGTGTAAGTGTATTTCCCAAAATGTTGAAATACTTCTTTAAATGAGAAATGAAACAACCTGTAGAATGACAGCAATTCGTCACTTGTGTAGTGCTAAATTCAGGGCCTCCTTCTAACGACTCGCATGCCATCATGATCTCTTCAGGACATTTCTACACATTTTTAAGCTTTTCGTCTTGTCATTTTAAAACGCGTAGTGATAACACGCGTAGTGATAACACTCGTAGTGATAACACTCGTAGTGATAAAACGCGTAGTGATAACACTCGTAGTGATAACACTCGTGATAAAACGCGTAGTGATAACACGTAGTGATAACACTCGTAGTGATAAAACGTGTAGTGATAACACTCGTAGTGATAAAACGCGTAGTGATAACACACGTAGTGATAACGCGTAGTGATAACACTCGTAGTGATAACACTCGTAGTGATAACACTCGTAGTGATAACACTCGTAGTGATAAAACGCGTAGTGATAACACTCGTAGTGATAACACTCGTAGTGATAACACTCGTAGTGATAAAACGCGTAGTGATAACACTCGTAGTGATAACACTCGTAGTGATAACACGCGTAGTGATAACACGCGTAGTGATAACACGCTTAGTGATAAAACGCGTAGTGATAAAACGCGTAGTGATAACACTCGTGATAACACGCGTAGTAATAACACGCGTAGTGATAAAACGCGTAGTGATAACACGCGTAGTGATAACACGCGTAGTGATAACACTCGTAGTGATAAAACGCGTAGTGATAAAACGCGTAGTGATAACACACGTAGTGACTAAGAAACTGGTGCGTTATTCATCACAGACTCATAGAGGCTGTGCAAAGGGGTGGTTTTACTTCAGGGACCCCTCTGCAGTGCATGGGAGGCAGGTCTTCTAACTAACTTCTGTAAAATAAACCTCAGGTCCATGGTGTGAACTGTCAGAAAATACAGTGACAACTTAATTCAGAGATAGAATATAATATGTCACGAAATAATTTACACAGAGCAGCATGATGGTGAGGCAGCTTTTACTGGGTTTGATCTGTTATCAATCATTCACATGTATGACTGCAATATAATGTCGGGGGATTTGAACATTCTGGATGTGTTGATGTTGCAGATGAGTCATGTTTACGCCCATGGTTCTCTTATCATTGGAAGATGTTCCACCAGCGTCATATCTCTTTCCTGTATTGCTTAGTCGTACCTCCATAAAGTGTTATCTTGACTCTTTGTGCAATGACATAAGCACTAGAATAACCTTGTTATCTTAAAGGAAAATGTTACAATTTTAAAACTGGGATCAAACTTTCTAGACTTAAACTTTTACTTTCAGCAGTTCAGTGCTCGCTAAGTACTTGTTTGCCTGTTTATTTATGCTAAAATGTGTCGTTAGACACGAGATGACTTACTGTACATACTGACAAAACAACCAGTAGCTTTTCCGGCTGTTTCAGCTGATGCGGATTTATGAAACGGAGAAGTTCATTTTCTGTTTAGCTTTTCTTGTTGTACAATCAGCACCTCACAATTATTTTTAACAATTAATGTTACGATTATTTTTGGGAATAGTTGAGTAATGTAACAACTAATTTATTAAATATTCTGAAGACGTTTATTTTAAAACCAATTTAAGATCTATACAACATTTAATTTACACAGAGACTAAGAAAGTCGTTTGATTATTATTTCAATATTATATCCAATCATCTTCTCTTAAAAACAAACAAAAATACCAAGATAACAGACCTAATCTGTCAGATCCTTGATCTCCTTGAATAAAAATACTGGAGGATCAGTATTTCACAAGTACTTCAAATGGTTATCATGACATGTATGTATCTTATCACTAGAGTAATAAGGAATTAAAATAATCATTTTCAAATGTATTATTGTGTTTAAGCCATTTTTGCACTCAAACTCGGCCAATTAAGTAAACAGAACTTATAAAATGGCCAAATGCCAAAGTTAGATGACGCATGGTGTAATGTTACGTTACCATAACAGCAGTGGTGCCGAAATTACTCTTAACATGCCACGATGAAGAAACATTTAGAAAATACATTTGAAGTGACTGCTACTAACAGAAACATGTCGATAATCCTAATATATCACGCTTTGGTGGAGACAAAATGTAAAAACAACGGAGCTTGTTCTCCATACTTTGAACAGGTGTAGCGTCAGGTTTTACCTGTTCTTAAGTCGTAAACACAAGAAATAAAACCATTCGGATCAGACTTTAACAATACCAGATATCATTTTCTCACTTGCCTCTTTGGGCTTCCGTAGGTTCTTAATGATTTTGAACTAACTAAAGGTCTTGGTTTCTCTTCACCTATCAAATTGCATTGGCTGTATATCCCCAAAAAAATCTATCCGACTTTTGTGCAAGAAATAGCACGGAAACAGTCTTGCTTAAAGTTGTAAATCAAAGTCGTTTTGAATGGTTAAAAAAATCAATTTATTCATTTAGAGCACACGTGTCAAACTCAAGGCCCGCGGGCCCGCCACGTCATTTTATGTGGCCCGTGAATCCACCAGCAAAAAAAAAACATTTTTTTTTTTGGAAAAAAAAATTAAAGTTAGACTTGAAAATAAAAATATCCCCATGGTCGAAATTATGAGATAGAAAGTTGAAATTATGAGATAGCATGTTGTGAAGTATTATCACCATGGCTGGACATTGATTACTTGTCCTCCTAACAGTCACTTGGTAACAATATGGTTAATTAGTTATTACCTTTTTTTTTTAAACAGGTGGACAGGAGAGGGAACAGCCTGTAAAGCGGTTTTACAACAAGTGATTGAGTTGAAAAAGATCGACAAATAATCCCAAAATGTCCACGAAGAGAAAAATTGATGCAGAGGGAAGAAGATGTAATTTAAGATGGGAAAGCGAATACATGTCTGTGCTTCAAGGAGAAAAACCGGTCTGTCTTCTGTGTTATGATGCGTGTCGGTGATGAAAGATACAATTCACGTCAGCATTTTGACACCAAACACTGAGCTAAATTTAGCCTCCAAGAAAAACATAAAATTGTCCAAGAATTAAAAGGCAGACTGCAATCACGGCAGAATATATTTACAAAAGCTACAGCCCAGTGCTGCTAAAGGTATGTGAGCAGGTGAGCTCCGACCAGATACAGACTTTTACAAATGTCAGTTTGTGAAGAAACACCATCGCAGACCGAGTTCAGGAACTAGCAGCAATCTAACAACACAGCTAGCTAAGAGACGAGATACATCATCTATCAATGTTTGTAAGAGGCTCAAGGCAGACCTGACTGTCAGTGAGGAGCTCTTGGATGTAGCTGCCATGCACGGGACGACGGCAGGGAGGGACATTAGTGATGCAGAGAGGTGACAAAAATAGCTTTGAACAAAGTTAATGTAATAACTTGTGTTTGATGATATTTGTCTTTGTTATTTTCTTTAAAAGTTTGATCTTTGATAGAGTAATGTGGGTTTATTAACCCTAAATTAAAATGATTATGTTATAATAACAGAAATGTGCTTAAATATCATTTTACATTTATATAACTACATGTACAATATTTTTACACTTGAATAAACAATAATCAAAAGCAGAGACAGTTATTTAACACTATGTTGAGTAGTTACAGTTATACAGTCTTACAGTTACAACCGGCCCTTTGAGGGAAACCATGATGCTGATGTGGCCCGGAGTGAAAATGAGTTTGACACCCCTGATTTAGAGGTTTGAATTGTGACTCAGGTTCTCCAGCAGAGTTCTGGACTGGTTTAGATTTCTATCAAGAAACCTTTTTCCCTCTGGAGGTTTTCTTCAAAGAAGCTAAATAGTTACTGTATTTAGGTTCAGTCCTAGGCCTCAGAGTTTTTTCTGTTTTCCGGGTTATTTTGGCCATCCAACTTTTCAAAAGAATTTCAAAACATTTGGATTCTACATTTCTAAAATCTACCAGCCTCAGAGTGGACATGGCCTTAATTAACACAACAGATATCTTTCATAGTAATGCTTTGGTTTTATTCATCTTTTCAAATCATTTCATGGCCTCATTCTAGATTACATTGAATATCTCCTCACTGTGCATTTGAGGGAGTTCACATTGAGTTTCAATTACCGTTTGCTCTCTTTGCCACAGTGTTTGTCTTACATTTGTTCCTGCCAAGCTACTGTGGGTCACATTTTAAGAGATCACTCAATTGTTTGCCAATGTTTGTGTGTTCCTTTTCTCCAGGGGAAGATGAGCTGGAAATATCTCCCTATGACGACACACTAATGGATACTCGCATGGCCTCTTTAGTAGCGGGTAAAACACACTCTGACACACACACACTCACACACACACACACTCACACACACAGAGTCACTCATGAGTTTGAGTCGGTGTCCATCACTGTCACACATGGAGTCATACAAGTATGCCAGTGAATCACTGCTTGCAGCACAAATAATCACTGAGCCTGAGACATGGTGATCAATATGTATCAATCAATGAAGTGAGCAGCTGAGGACACACACATACTGTACTTTGTGCTTGTACATGGTGCTGGGTAACCTGGGTAAGTTTAACTAGCTGTTGATTTGTTAGCTAGCTAATTTGTTTTTCAGTTGTGGGGCCAAAAAATAATTAGAACACTTTTAAGTTCCTCAAGAATAAAATAAATGCCCTGGGCTGGATTTGTCCAATGACCTCCCTGGCTGCAGTCAGTCATTTCATTTTTTTTGAAGTGGAGCCCAAGGATCGAAGCCAACACTTTGTTTCACAGCAAAACCCTGCTGGCCAGATCACCACTGACATCTACAGACCCCAGAGGAGGATTTCTATTGATAATTATTACTCCCTGATCTTTCCTCAACCATCGCTCCCTTTGAAAAGTGCTTTTTAAATTTCCTTAAAGGGATACTTCCATTACATTTACAAACTCACACAACTTGTGCAGTATAACTTTGAAACTCGTTCATCTTCACTAGAACCTTCCTTTTAAATGTTTTAAGCTGAGCCCATTTACTTCAAATCATCAAGACTTTTTTAGTATTTTTGTTTGCCATAGAGGCATGCGAGACAAAAAAAAAGTGATTTTCCTCCGTCAAAGTTTCTTTGACCAATTAGTGATCGTTGTTCACAATGTGGCCCTTTCTTTGCCTTTTCTCTTTTAGGCAGCAATAAAGTTTACTGAGCAGAGGCACATGCAGAGACACCCTATAGGTTGGACACGTTTTGATTTTGGAGATTAGATGAGTTTTCCTTTACCACCACCATCAGGACAAAGTCAACTCTTCAATCTCAAACACTGAGCACACATTGAAATGTTCCTAAAGTGTCTTTTCTGTCAGAGTAGTGGGTTGATTCCTTGTCTGTCCCTGTTTTGCAGTTTTTGTTCCATCTTCAACAGTGTACATGTTATATGTAGTGTGTAGTTCTTTACTTCTGCTGCAACTCACAGGCTAAGCTGCAAAATGTACCATAGCAATAATCGTACAAGGTTTGGCACTTCCATTTTTGGCACTCTTCACAACTTTCTGCACACACTGGTGCTTTGCGTTCGGCTAATTTGACTTTTCCTCAACCCCTTTAGCGTCATCTTTCATGCAACTGGATGGTGAGAACCAGTGCCTGAAGGCAGCGCAGGACTGTGGCCTGTACGAGAAGTGCGGCTCTCTGCGATCAGAGTATGTCCTGGCTTGCACCAAACGGGTGCCCGGGACCAACCGATGCAACCAGCACAAGTGCCACCGGGGCCTGCGGCGCTTCCTGGAGCGGGTGCCTGAGGAGTACAGCCTGGGCGTCCTCTTCTGCCCCTGCACCGACACCCTGTGTGGTGAGAGGAGGAGGAAAACCATTGTCCCGTCCTGCTCCTTTCAGGAGATGGAGGGTCTGCAACCGAACTGCCTCCACCAGCAGAGTTTCTGCCGCCGAGACGACCTTTGCAGGTTAGACATGAAGCCCAGACCAATGTAGGGGGCTGATGTTGTCTATGTAAAAGGCTATACAATAAGATTATACAAGGCAGTTTTAGAGAAGCACCGATTGCTATTTTCTTGGCTGATTCCGATTTCTTTTTCTTTTTTGAAGTCCGACCTGCAGATTCTCATTTTCTTCCTAAAAACTCTAATTGACAGCACACACAAACATTTGTGATGTCTCCAGTCTGATCTCAAGTTCACAGTTGATAGGTATGTGGTTTGTTTACATGACATAATAGAAGTGCATGTTTGACGGATCCAGTGTTGACAGAAAGTGTCCGCTGATAAGCGATGCGATATTCCGACACTTGCTTGGCCCTACATTCTGTGTCACAAGTGTTAAATAAGATTCAAGAGCCTGATCGGCTGGTCACCGGTGATGGCCAATCAGCTGACTGGCTGGTTTGGTTTGTCGGCCGATCAATCGGTGCACCTCTAGACAGTTTCATTACATATTTATTGTAGACTGTTGGGGTGTTATTTGGTGCTATAAAAGAATCAGGGAATTTAGACTACTGTCTCTAAATATTGGTGCCGACTATGAAATTCGATTATCAATGGTTAATTGATCACCCACAGTGCTGGCTAACAGTTATAGTCATTAACGCTTGGCAGCAAAATAAGATCACATTGTTGATATCCTGATATTGGGCAAGGCATAGAAAGACATTTGAGCTTATTAACATCATCCGCCCACTGTATGCATTTAACCACAGTTGCATGTACAGCAAAATTTATCTGTGTGTATAATAAGCAGACCTGGAAACTCAGTGGCTATTTGCAGAGCTTGTTGGCGAGCTACTTCAGGTGGCAAGGTAGAATAGCAGTAAATAATCCTCAAAAGCAGCTAACCAACATATAACAGTCTAAATTGTACTAAAATATATTAATTTAAATGTTCTAACTTTATTTGTGGAGCAGCTTATACTTTGACAGAGTAGGGTTATGTAGTGCTTGGGCCCTCCAGCTCCCTGTTTCCTTATGTTCACACTACGACTGACAAAGCAAAAGGCTTCAAGTGTTCAATGGAAGCCAGTGATATGAAGCTACAACTGTAGGCCCAACACTTGTCGCTGCATGACGGGGCGGGACATGCTATACATCAAAATTGACCTCAATGATTTTCAGCACTCCAACGACACGGCGAAGGGTCATGAAACGGAATTGGAGTTAAGGAGAAGGGGACCGGAAATGGTGAAACAAAAAAAACATGATTGGTAGACGCTTCACCACCGATCGCTGAGAAAAGTTGAGGTCAACTTTGAGGCCCGTTAAGCTTTAAATTGTGGAGCGTCACACAGTGGCAAGTGGCTTCAGTTTGTAGCTTCCTCTATTGAAAATGACTCGTGCAATGAAAAGCCTGTTGCTTTGTTGGTGGTAGTGTGAACACAGAAGTAGAGCTGATTTGCTATTGGTCCACTTTGCCAATTCATATGTCAAAGTTCATTCTATCTAACGATTCTTGGAGATTTACTTTTCTTCTGTTAATATATTTATGGATTTAAATCTCGTGCAATGATTTCTCATTCATTTTAGTCTTTAGTTTGATTGGCTCTTCCATCTTGTAATGTTAATGTATAGAGAAAACAGTGATACAAATTGGTGTATATTGAAAACTGGCAAAGTTGGTATTTTCCCTCAACAATGCATAGAAATCACAAAGTCCTATATGAAACGGTGTTGGAGTGAAAACCCTACATCTCTTGAACCCAAATTGATATGCATGCAAACACACCCCCAACATGCGCACCCGGATTTCCAGCCCACTTCTTGTGTTTGATGTTGAGTTGTTGTTTGTGTTGTTGCCAGGTCCAGACTGGCGGATTTCCTTAATAACTGCCAGCCATCTCCTCTGACGCCCAGCGGCTGTCTGAAAGACTCAGCAGGCCTGTGCCTCCGAGCCTACGCTGGACTCATCGGTACGGGATGCAGGGGGGAACGGTTAGGAAAGGAGGAGTGATGTGAATTTCATTTTCACTGCCAGCAGAACATAACTTCTAGGAGAGGATTTCTTGATATGTTACTGAGTTTGTCTGTAGGACATTTTGAAAATCCTAATGCAGATTTCCCTGACACTTGAGAGGCCTTGGGCACTTGAACTATGTAATATAACTTGGCAGTAAGTTTGATTTCTAATCAACAACTGACATCTACCGAGTAGAAGTACTAGAGGTAGAGCTACCGAGCAGGCAAACAGAAAGAAAAATGGTAAAAAAAAGATGCAATAAAGTCAAGATGTCAGCTCAGAAGAGCAAGAGAGCACAGTATTGTGATCACAACTGATGTTGGTGCTTAGATCCAACCTCAGAGCAGAGCAGTCACGAGTGCATTGGACCCAGAAATAAAGCACGATCCTGTTGGATCCCACCATCTCATTTATTGTACAGCAGCCTAGTTCCAGTGTGCACCACTGAAGGCTTCAGTATCAAGAACCAATTATATATATATAAATAAACCACCAAAGAGTTCTTTGTTTATTTCAATCCCTTCCTCAATGCTGTCATCTACAAATCAAATACCAATCTCCTAGACTAAGTAGCTAAGCTACTAGGCTACATGAGTATGTCAACAAAACGTCATGGCCAATTCATACTTTTTGTGTCCCCGGGGGTCCACTTTGGTGCATGTGACATAAATGTCGCCATCTGCTTATTTCCGCAAGGGTCCGTGCAGACTCTAAGCGGAAAAAAAATGAATCCAACTCTCGCTGGTTTGCCAGGAGAGAGAAGAAGATAACAAAAGGGATTCTTGTTTTGAATAGTGATTGTCAAGGAGATCTGCTACCATTACCCACATTTATAGAATTTGCCTTTGAAGGAATACATAGACAGCCAACTGGAGTTGAATTCCTGGGAAATAATGTTATGGTGCATTACCGCTACCAACTGGAATGGAGCGTGGATCGGGAATTGTGCATAAGTGGGGCGCTACACCGAGGTGCACCCTCAGTTGTAGAATGAATGGAACCGTGGCTTAACAATTTTGTAAACCAGGGAAATAGCACCACATTTTTTGTCACAATTTAGTATTTGGTTTATTTAATTTTTCCGTTCTTTTGTTTCATAAATGAACTTCCATACATAGAGACCCAAACCATTAGTTGGTCTGTAACAATTGTTGCTGTAAGACACATCACAGGACCACATGGGCATGCTGGCTAGCATGAAGAAAAGGACTGAAATGAAGAGAAAAGACAAAGAAGTTTGGGTTAAACCATGAATTAGTATCATGAGTAACAGCTCTTAAACAGAGCTAACAATGCGCAAGTCACCAAAGAGAAGTGGCTGCACAGAATGCGATAGAGTGGATGAGTAGGAAGGATGGATGAATGGCTGGAACAGGAGAGTAATGAGGTAGAGAGGCAGGAAGTGTGTCAGCGAGGTGATCAGACGGAGCAGACATGGAGGAGAAGAAGCAGCAAGCTAGAAAGTGAGGACGCGTGATAGCTGACAAGAGATGTGTATAGAGAGGCAGTGAGTGGCTCTCTGCCTGCTCTGACAATGATGAATGACTTTTCTATGAGGTTCATAGCTTTCTTAAAGACACAGCTTGCATAATCCACATATTTACCAAAGGGTAGCTGCCAGAGATAATCAAATAATGTGATTGCAGTGCATTGTTTTCCTGAAGAAATAACAATATATTGGAAATATATATAGTTTTTATGTTGGCACTCTACAGGTGTTACGACCATTAAACTGCAAAACAATTAGATGCAACATGTTAATTAGTGAGTATTACAGATGTTTAGGTGCATTATGGAACTTTGAGCAAGGCTAATTAACCCAGTTCCAACGTCGTAGTTAATGACGCCCCCCGAAAGAAAGCCAGTCAGTGCACTTCCCAAAATGGTGACGTGTTTTTTCTTAATTTTTATATGGGATACTTTGGGAGTGTGTGTTGCACTCAGCTATGGTGTTTGCTACCTCAGCTTCATCCAGACTTCAACACATCGTCAAAATTAGGCTTTTTGCCTCTAAAATTTGCCAAGACGGCATTGAGCGGAAACAAAAACACCAACTCTGGACTTCAAAATGTCCTCTCAGCTCCCCTAGGAGAAGTCACAGAGGCTACATCATTTATTTCTACAGGCTATGTTTCAGCTTTGTTTGAAGTAGAAGAACAGCATCCTCTTTCTGTGTCGTGCCGTGAAGCAATTTAGCTTATTTTCCTCCCAAATTGCTCAAAGTAAAATGCGGGGTGGAAGCCAGCAGAGGCTTCCAGGCTAATTTTGCATCTGGCGATTGTGTTTACATCTCTGAGTTACTGTGATACAGATTAACAGTAAAGTAAAACCCCTAGGTCCTTGAACTTGTACAGAAGCTAACATTTGCCAACTTTGACACCCTCTGACCTGTAGGTACCATCATGACACCCAACTACGTCAGCAACAGCTCTTCAGACGTGTCGCTGTGGTGTAACTGTGAAGGCAGTGGCAACCAGTGGCAGGACTGTCTGAGGCTGCAGCGCATGTTTACCCACAACACCTGCCTGCGTGAGTCCCTACACTCTACACACGTGTGTCATGTATTGGTCTTTTCAGATGCTGTGTTCGGTCTCTGTGGTGATTCACCAGTCCATTGGACTATTACAAGTCCCTTCAAACTGAAGTGATACAGGGATGACATTTTCATCAGATTTCAGAGAGGTTATCATCATTGTTATCATCATTTTTTGTTGTATTTGCAGTTGTTGTGTTGACTGCTTAACACTTTTAATACAGCAATTTTCTTAGACTAAACAACTCCTGATTCTAATCCAAAACGTTGTCGTTGAGGCTGGGTTACCGACTGGGCAGCCCGTTCCCCCTCCTGACTAGTCAAATATCGACACTTGGTACTCGGCACTTTATTCGAAACTATTCGCTGTTGAGCGTTCGTTCTGAAACATAAGCTTGCCCCCCGAAGTAGCTCGCCAACAAGACCTGCAGATAGCCACTGAGTTTCCAGCTCTACCTGTTAGGCAGACACTGACGGGGTATAAAGAGCGAGTCCGTAAGGTGCATGGGAGGGGAGGTTGGATGGGTCAAACAAACACAGGACTTTCACCAAGGAGACAGCTATCAGTGGGAAACAAAGTCGGGGTTTACTCATTTTACCTTAGTTTTGTTACGTTACTTACGTATTAACGTCCGTTGCATAACAAACATACTTATTTCCTCTCAAGAGTCGTACTTATTTTAACCCAAACCACAATCTTTTCCTCTTTTTTTTCCTGAAGCAAACCTTAAAATCCAGTAAACTTTGGAAATTATTCTTGAAAAGAGACTGTGCATGTAAAGGGAAGAAACTGTATGTGCACAAGCTCAGAACTGACACGAGATGGGTATCTAGAGAGTCACAGTTTGAAAGTGAAGGGCCACTGACCAAGCTGCTGTATTTCACGAGTTGGGAGTGAGAATGACCTGACTGGCTGAATTGGGCAACTGGCCCAGTGGCCACCAGAGCGCTTGGTTTGAAATGTGCCAGTTTGACTGTGGTCATTTGATTAATTGCAAATTTGTTTAAGAGTATGCACCGCTATACCACAATATCACCTAAATTTGCATTTAATGAAATTACCACAACATAATTTATACACGACCTTGGGCCGGGTAGTATTTCAGGAGAGGGGAACTGGTGGCTGTCTGGGACTCTATAGGCAAAATCTAATTAAAATGCCATGTGGATTCTACTACGTGCACTGCATCTGATGGATACTTGTGTACACTAATTCACATAGAGCGGGAAGAACGGGGATTCAATAAGGGCCCTCTGCTCATTGTTATTGTTGTTGTTTTTATAGTGAGGTTATTAAAATGTCTGATGAAAATCAGACCAAAAGGAGCCCCACCGTACCGAGGAGGTGACACTTGTATTTGTTCATTAATCTACCCATAGACAACTCATACAAGGGTTCAGTCTGTGGATTGAGTGGATTGAGAAAGCTTCCTTTTAAAGGTGCCTAAGTACGGAGCTTAATCAGGATGTGGTTAGCCTAGCTTAGCATAAAGACTGGAAGCAGGGGGAAACGGCTATTATGGCCGTAGTTCAAAAACACCTTTAAAGTTTACACATTTGCCATTTTGTCCATTTAATCCGAACACAAACTTAAATGCAAACATGACATGTCTTCATTTTAGAGGGAGTTATGTGCTGGAACTATTTTATAGTAAACAACAGTTGGGCACCATGACTCTGCAGAGCTTACCGGAGTGCTGGGCTGTGGTCAAAAAGTGCTTTTTGCCCGGAAGTATCTAAGTGGCCGCCATGATAAGAGCTGTTTGAATTCTCTAAATGCTAAGGAGGTGCTTCAATGCTTCCCTTCTTGGCTCCTTTAGCCTTTTAAGCCCTGAGCCGTTTTTGAGGTCTCTGAGCGAAAATGCATAGCCCTACAAAACTGACCATAGTTCTGTAACTACAAGGTCGATTTTAATAATTTTTGTTGATATAATCAGATCACAACACCTGTGAGATAGTTTAGATAGGTAATATTGTGTATATGTTGCTGGTTAATATAGGAAAATAAGACATTACACAGCTGAAATTGAAAATATTCAGCTTCGCCTGGAAAAATGCACTTTCATTGATAAAAGGTTATTGAAATAATGCAGCTAGCTCCCTAAAACTTTCCCAAGTCATAGCATAACTGATCAGTAGTTATTAAAAAAAGGTTAAAGTGGAATAAAGTGGAATAAAGTGAATAATAAGAGGTTTTAGTCAGGCGAGGTCATCATTTTCGAACCAGCTGTTGCAGCTCTTACATTGTACTTTTATACACTATATAACTATATATTTCACTTTCTTTATCACTCATATGATTCAATACATCCAAATACAGATAATAGGAATCATATTCATATTCATAACATCATCAGAGCCAGTTTTGGCTGTCATCTGTAGGATTTTCTCATTTCATGTGTGTGTATGTGGCTGCACGTCAGCCTATCCTCGGTCGATTTCAAAAAACAACCCCTCCTTCGACGCGTCAGAGTCTTAGGAAGACCTGTGTCGAGTTTGGTGGCAATCGGCAAATGTTTTCATACAATAAAGTTGCCAGAAGTGACGCGTGTACCCCGGCGGAAATTTCTGGTCGCAGGCAGTCTGACCACTCGCCCAAGCCTGCTTGACCGCTCTTATTCTGGAAACAAGTCGGAAGTCAACAGTATGCAGTTGGCAACAATGACTACAGCTTTGGAACGGAAATTCTGCGACGTTATTATCCATATTTTTCATAAAACTTGGGCGCATACCTACGATTTTTTTCGCCGGAGGGCAGCACGAAGGTACGTTTGATCACTCACAACTGTTTAGTGTTTATACGGATCGTAAAACAGAAGTTAGTTACGTGTTCCGCCACGTGTGCTAATGCTAATAAATGCATTGCATGACTTGGTAGCTGTTAGCATGAGGGTACAAACATTGATTTACTGTACTCATAGCGCCGATTTCGGGCCAGGATTTGGTGCTTTTATGCCACGATATTTTTCTGCTTATATGAGTAGCCTATAGTTGTGTTTGGAGTTTGTAAGAAGTGACTTATATGATGTTGTTGCCCATACGTTGCTGTTTCATCCAAAAAAAAAAGTGGCCACGTCCACACTACTGGCTAATAATCATGCTATTTTCCGCATTTGAGTTTGAGGGGTTCTGAGCCCGAGAAGCCCAAATGGTCTCCGCTCGGGCTAAAAAGGTCCTTTAGCTTAGGAAACTTAGACCATCTTTTACCAAAGGACTGAAGATAATGCCGCCTCACAATTCCTTGCGGAGGCAACATTTAAAGTAACGCACCATTCATGAAAACTAATGATATACCTATCTTGCACAGGTTTCACAATTATTTTCATACAGTTATAAACTAAACACTAAATATAGCAAACTGTCAACGAACAAATTGTAATCACGACAACAAGAAGCATCAGTAGGAAAAAAAAATAGATTTCATGGGGTTATGTTTTAGTTGTGTTTTTTGTAGTCCTTCTTTGTTGTAGTTTCGCCATGCCAGACCTACGTCAGTGACATCCGCCGTTGCATCATAATTACCAAAGTGTAGTCAGATTCTCACCACTGCTGTCCTTTCCTAGCTCCTCATGCATTCTCTTTCACACCTTTCCTTGACCCTGTGACGTTTTCCATAGAGGTCAAGAAAATAATTGGTTAGGAATAGATGTTACGAGGTCATTTTCGGATTTTTCGCCCGCAACCTTGTTATCACAGTGAGGTTGCCAGTTTTGGTACCAGCGTGCCTGTTTAGAGAGCAAAACCAAAACCTGTGCACAACAATCGTATCTGGCAACGCACACAGAAGTCGGAGACACTGCACATAAATGCAGGGATTATTTCTCAAGAGGCAGTTTGAGAACATATTTAGTTTATCTCTGTTTTACATAAAATTAAATAACAGAGATACATCATGTTAATGAGTGAGCTTCAGATCTTTTGGTAGGTGTGTTAATAAAAAATAAAAATAAACATTGGACAAAGCCAGACTAACCCGTTTCCCTCTGGTTCCAGTCTTTATGCTAAGCTAAGCTAACCACATCCTGAATCCAGCTCTACACTAAACACACAGACATGTGATTTGTTTCAATCTTCTCATCTTCAAAATGAAAATATTTTCCCAACATGTGGAACTAAACTCATTCTTGGTGTATTTGTGCAAATTGAGTTGAAAGATTCCTTTGATTCCTACTGCATGTACATCATTTTATTTATTTAGAGGCTCTTTCTCAGGTCTAATCAAGAATAGAATTTAAAAGCAAATCATTTCTATCATAATTACTATTTCGTATGGTTTCACGTTATGTATTCCTGTCCTAAGGTGGCCTGTGTGCAGTTTCAAACTCAATTGATTATTTAGAATTGTGGGTATTGTTTGTCACATTTAAAAGACTTACCAACAATACTGCTATCCATATTGTTTTAATAACCCCTGTTTTGAATAATGTATCTGAGGACCCGAATTATGAAAACAGAATTAATGTGTCACCATCGAAGACACTCTGAGGAACAACTCAAAGGGAATGAATTTTAAAAAATGTCTTCGACACAAATGTCTGCTGAATCTGTCTGCTGGTTCCTGCAGCGACTTTCACAGCATGAACCGAACTCTACCTCTTTATGTGTCAGCCACATGCTACCGCCTCAGCATTCATAAGAGCTTTACAGTGTGTGTCTGCAGCTCACACAGGGCTCAGGAGGTGCGAGGAGAGCAGCCGGAGGGTAAAGCCCCTGCGGCTGTCACTCAATCACAGCAGCTGTCGATAAGGCCATCGATACACACCGAGCCTGTATGTTCAAACACTAAAGCCGGGATCGATGCGTCAATGCGCTTCCCATAAAACTCAGTGATTTATCAAGCCACCGACAGCTCGGACAATAAAGCTGCCAAATAGATCTGTAGGTTCACGCCCACTCAGATGCAGCATCGCAGCACGGGGGCCAGGAGGGTTCAGACACACACACACACACACACACACACACACACACACACACACACACACACACACACACACACACACACAGGCAGTGATGGGGTTGTGTCTCCATGCAGGTAACTCTATCAGTTGGATGGGGAGCCCCGGCTCCCTGCCTGCAGACATCAGCCCCCCTCCGGCTCCCAGACCTTCCCCGCTGGTTCATGAGGACGAGCTGCTGAGCAACAACCACCTGCCGGAGCACAACAACATCGTGAGTACCACCTCAGCTCATCGCGCACGTTGCCTTCGCATTTCAAATTACCCTTTATCCCGGGGCCTTTTCTATTTTCTTTGGTCTGAGCTCATCCTGTCACTGTCACACCGCATGATGTTTATTTATTGCATTTGTTTTATCTCCATTGCTGGGGATTTTTTTTTAACCTCAGTTTTTTTTACTTTACTTTTACTATTCCCTTTTGGTTTGTGTCAACATAATCCACCACATGTCCTCCATTTGACCAATTGTTGCTGCTTACATTGCTAAAAACGACAGCTCAAGGTGACGTTTATATATGTCTTTAGCAGTCCAAATGACAAATGATATCCAAAAGATATTCATTTTTTCAGGGCTGTAAACATTTTTTGCTTGGAAATTGTCTGAAATTATTACTTGATTGTCAAAAAGAACAAAAACAAAGGCAACACCAAAGCAATTTGTCGAGGAATGCAGTCAAATACAAAATAGAATCCATGTTGCAGAGTTCTAACAACATAAGTCATGAATTTAAAAAAGGAAAGATTACCTCCATTAAGGGTTCCCTGTGGAGTGTTTGACCTCTAGTAGCCTTATTGAGCTGTCGATGGCCTCGAATGTATGTCACTGATGTAAAAGCGGCGGTAACATGGCAACATATGCTGCAATGCAGCAAAGGCAGTGAAGAAGAACACGGACAGCAAGTGAACATGGATGCAAACATCGCGGGATTTTAAATACGAATCTGCTTTGCCAATGTTTCACGTGGAAGGAAATGCATTCAACACATTTGTTAGAGCCAAATGATACACACCATGTATTTTGGGGAGTAACATCAGGGTTTGTACGATCATGGAAAACCTGGAAAAGTCATGGAATTTTAAAATGGTTATTTCCAGGCCTGGAAAAGTCATGGAAAAAAAGAAAATCCCAAAAGTTTTGGAAAAGTCATGGAAATTTGTTATATTCATATTTTCATGTCGTTCATTTACGCTGAGTTGCCAGCCAGCGTTTCTCAGATTGGAGTGAGACGAGGAGAAAAGGTGATGTCGTGATCTTCGCAATAGAACATCTTTGACGTGTCGAGTCTTGGCCAATCAGCGTTCAGATGTGTACAGCGTCTTCATTTCCCTCCGTTAAAGTTTAAGTTACGTTATGTTCCGTTACCGTTCAGACTTGCTGGGTTAAGTTAACGTCCACTGCATGCGGAACTTTGTCGACTGTTAACGTTCATCATTATCACGATTTAGAAGGAAAAAACGTAACGTGATGAAACATGCAGCCCCCCCGTGTTCCGGTTCAGTTCACGCGGTCACTCGTTAACGTTAAACCGGAACACCGGCGCATCTGGTCGCAGGTTGTTTGTTTTAACTCAAAGTAGGATGAGGATGATTTCGTGGTTAGAATAACTTTCATGACCACGAAACATGAGGCCCAGATACTGATGAGATGATGAGGTCAAAGAGCTTCAGGGAGAGGAGGCTGGTTGTAGCGCAGCTTGATGCAGGGCTGAGATGTGAGTGGAGCTGGGCCTGGATAAAGGTGGAGCTGGGCCTGGATAAAGGTGGAGCTGGGCCTGGATAAAGGTGGAGGTCTAAACAGACGTGAGTACAGCTTCCCGCTGTCACAGTATTTTAAATACATTGATAAGGCAGGCTATGCTAAATGCAGCCTCTGCTCCAAGGAGATGAACTACAGCAACAAGGGCTCACGTGCTCTCTCATCACACTGTACACAGTAATGACCACAGCCAGTGCACTAACAGTCCCAACAGTCCCACGTTGCTCTCAATAACCCTGAAGTAATGAGAAGGTTAAGGAGCCTGTACCTTCATTTCAGCAGGTTGCTAATGCAGAGGTGTGTATAGATCACAGATATTATTTTACTCTTGATAAGTTACCTTAGCCAGAGTAGATTATCATTTTCATTTAAATAATTGAACTGGATTGAATGCATATTAATTGCAAATAGAAGATAGGCCACAATTCTAACAGCTTTGCAGTAACAGTGGAAGTTAATATTAAGCCGTACAGTAACAGGGTTCAATGAAACATTTGCACTACAAAAGGGAAAGCAATATGTGCACTAGCTGGATGCTACTACCTACTAAAGCTCTTATTGATGTGTCACTGTTATGAATGTCTGTCAACCAGAGTATATTTATAAATGTTTATTCTTTTAATCAAACTATTGTCTCTCATTCGTTTGTGTCATTTAAGGTATACTGTATGCTTTGGAATTCTCATTGTTGGTTTAAATACTACATTTTCTCACTTTTTCATGTGTATACACCGAGATTTCACAAAATGTTTGGTCATGGAAATTTGGTTTAAAGTCATGGAAAAGTCATGGAAATCCATTGGTCAAAATGTGTATGAACCCTGTAACATTCAATGTTAACTGAACTTTTGTTTCTTTAGGCGAAGACTCGTCAGGGCACCTTTAAATACGTCACGGTGCAACACATTAGAGTTAACGTACAGATTCCAACAGAACGATTGGTTCACTTTCATAGATTTCTTTTAAAGACCTCAGAGACACATTACTATCTCGTAAAATGATTGACGTGAAGATTGCAGTGTATTAATGGTAATGCACAGCTTCAATGGAACGCCACTGGAAGGCTTTTACTGTGAAGCGGCATGCAGCAGGAAGTGCTGAGGATATTAGTCAGCACTAATAGCAGATTAACACGATGCTCTGAATGGTAGCCACTGTTGTAGTGCACTAATGCATTTTACTCAAAGCATATATACGGACGTGTTATGAGGAACGTTGCACGTTCTTTTGAATGAGCCATTCGGTATTAGTTGTGATTGATCAGATCAGGCTTTCATCGACAGTTGTCATCCTCATGAGAAGACCAAACCTCTCTTTGGCGGTAGTAGAACACACTAGTGGTTCAGCATCAGTTTTGAAGATCAAAGGAGCAGCTCTGGGGCATGGAATTATCAAAGCACTTTGGCAAGCCTTCAAAAGATTTTACAGAGAGCGTACGATCCAACAGGGGCGCTGAGGTCCAGGCGGTGGGAAGGGCCTCATGAATACAGTTTACGTTATCCAGAACTCAAACAAGATGTAAGATATTCACCTGTAAACCTGGAGAATGCCTGATACACAAATATAAAAACGATATGCCCTCTCAACCATCTGCTGGGGGGTCTCCCCCCCTCAACAGAAGAAGTATGGAGATCTTATTAAGGTCTCTTATTGTTTTCAGGAACGTGGTGGACGAGGAGCTGTTTTGTCCGCTGCAGAATGTTTTTGTAAAGTATTAAATATGCAACAAGTCTGCGAGACGAGGGAAAGCATTAGCGTGAATGTACAACCTCTAGGGTGAATGCTAAAGTCGTGGATTTGCATACGTCATCAGCAGAGTCTTGTGATTAGCTCACTTACTGCTTTCATTCACAGCAAAGACGCACCTATTGAGGTTTAAAGAGGCAAAACTAATAAAGAACTTGTTTGTCACCATTTATTTATGGTGGCAATATTTACACATTAATCTAAGCATTTAATTGTATAATTAGTTATGTATTTATATTTAGTTTTGGCTCTTAAACCCTCCATACCTATCGGCAATTTCTCTGAAATGTTACTAGATCTTGAGTTGGGAAATTGGCGGTACAGAGTATCAATCCCTGCTCTCGTTCAGACAAAATGCATAAAGTAGTAATTAAATAGTACAGTAATCACAGTAATAAGTACAAAGTACATGAAATAGTGATTTAATTAAAAGTAATATACAAAGAAAAAACAAAGTACATTAAAGATATACTGTAAAAACTTCATGGAAGTAGCCTAATTTTGACTGTGTTTATTTTAATTTGGAACACCAAATAGAGTATTGGATACATTTACAAACAGTGGGGGGGCCATGTACGCATTATTTGCGTGTTCTTCCTGTGTTAGGTTAAAATGGGTTCCCCTGTATTCAATGCTCAGTTTGATTAAAAGTCATTTTTAACATAAAGTACTAAAACCATCCATTTCAAAGGGTGTTTCTAGGGTTTTGATAACGGAGGCTTCTGCGCTCTGTTTTTCAGTTAGAATTAGTTTCAGCTCGTTGTTCTTTATTCCTCCGATGCTAACGTGTAAACAGTTGTTGGCCATAAAAGAAGGTTAAAGTGATTAGATAATTTTTAAAAAAACCGAAAATAAGATCAAATAAATGTATTAGTGAGCAGTTCAAAAGATGGGAACGTTTAAAAAGTGTGTTCCTTTTGACGATTTCTAGGGTTTTCTGTAGGACGCAAACTTTTTAAGAACTGGTCAAAGTAGCCTTCAGTGACAAAACCCTCCTCAGAAGTGAGGTCATCGAATGGGCTTTACAGTGGAGGGAACTCAGACTGCACCATGTTAAAGTGCAGAGGGGGAGGAGGCTGGATAAATGAACAGGCACGCCTGGCAGCCTGAAAACCTCTGGAGGTTGTTGGTTTTTTACACATTAATAGCATTTTTATTATTATTTTATTTTTATTTTATCAGCCTGCGATAGTCTGGCGACCTGTCCAGGATGTACCCTGAACAGGATAATGGTTGGATGGAATTGCATTTTTCAGATTGAACCAGTGTGAAAATGTTCCAATCTGAAACAAGTGATCCTTCAGTTCATATACATTTTCTCCTATTTGGTGCTGAGCAGTGTGGGGGGTGAGGGGGTTCAGGGTCACACCTCAACTACAACCAAGCAAATGTTCAAGCCGCCCCGACCGCATCCTCTCCGGACAGTCTGTGGCACGCGGACGATTCTTTGCCCAGACGTGTTTTGATTCCAGTCCCGTTGGATCGGGTCTGAGTCTGCCAGCTCAGTAATGTGCAGACGGGCTGAAATATGCTGTGAACACATATGTGTTTTCGAGAGCTCTGCGGCAGCTCCTCGTCCCAACGCTGACCGTTAAACGCGGTCCAATCCAATCGTGGGCGCTGGCTACTGTAACCTTGGGTGGACCACAATCTGCTGTGGCTGCCCGGCTCCCAGCATGCCTCGCTGCCAGAGATAATCTGGGCCGCCAGACAAGAGGGGATTCCAACTCTCTCTCTCTTCCTCGGTTGCCCTCCTCCGTTCTCTCTCTCTCTCCCTCTCTGTGTCCATCTGTGTCTCTCTCCCAGTAAGCGGATTAGATGAGGTGCTGGTTGGAAGCAGTGCATCAGTCAGGCTTCATTAGTATGAATTTATTCATGCCCATATGTATCCCCCCTTTTTCTCTTCAAATCCCCCACTTTCTCTTCTCTCCGTAGTTCCTCCAATCCTACCTTCTCTTCTCCTCATTTATTCTTTTCTGTCTGATCTGAGATCATTCCCCCCCCCCCCCCCCCCCATCCATACCTGCCGTCCATCTCCTCAGCCGTCCATCACTCAGCGGCTCGTCTCGTCTCTCCGAGGAGCTTTGGCTTGTTTCTCCGGAGTGATTTTTTCCAGAATTTGAAAGGTTTCACTTCAAAAAGCAGAGTATCCGCTCAGGCAGCGAGGAAAAAAAAACAAGAAATATTTGGACACACAGATGACTGCTCTTTGTTTTACATGTTTCCAAGGAAGGCAATCAGATGTGTAGTGAGGTGGGATTCGAATGGCATTTTGAATACCAGTAGCCCGCTCATTTTCCTATGTGTAGAGATATTCATTTTACTGACAGAGGGCTATCCAGCCAATAAGAGATTATAACAAAAATTACGTTATTTTGAGTAATAAAAAGTAATAGCCTTTTTCTGTTTATGTTACATTATTAGAGATCTAATCCCAGTTCAAGACAGACCGATGAAGATATGGTCTGTCTGATCCAGTCACATGCAAACTGCAATGTGTTCTGTTTGCCTTTACAAGATGCTCCAAAACCTGAACTTGCATATTGGTCAATACAGACCGATCCAAAACCGCTGTGTTAAAAAAATATATACAGTATATATCATTTGTTACAGTTATATATATTACTAATCCTCATCATTATTTATGGCCAGGCTCAGTTAAACCCTTTGTTAAACATGAACAAATTGATAAAGAGCATGAATGCCATAGAACTTTCTTTTATTATCATATTTTCCAGTGTAAAATATTGCCAAATTGCTTACATTTTGCTAATGTTATACTCTCAGCTAGCACCTGCTAATTGGTAATGCGCATGTGCAACTCTCAACAGAGATGAGAAAGAAGCGAGATGGCTCACTCCTCAGTTACTTACATCATGGATTTCGGACACAGCGACACAGTTTTCTTCTGGAGCTGATGATGGGAGGAGCTAAGGAGTTCTGCCTTGTTTTTTCTCTGTTGAGAGTTGCACGTGTGCAGTACCAATTGGGCAGGACGAATGGATCGGGTAGAAAGTGACAGGTGTTGCTGTTGTTCCTTTGTATTAACACATTCTCACAGCAATGCGTCAAATAACGCAGCTTGTTCAGTGGCATTAAGCCGCTATGATGCTCTACCTACCACTCCAGCGTTGCCTCAGTGACATTGTGTAAAAATACGCCAGCTATATTCATAGCATCCTTTCACAATATACTTCTGTCTTCACAGGAGGTTAAGGCAACAAAACAACTTAGTAATGTTTAGGAAAAGAGCGTGGTTAATGATAATTTCACTTTGTACGTGACTACCACACGTGAGTCAGGTGACTAAACAACTGACACAACAAAAATATCAAGGTATTTTAGTTTTCCACGGGAAACGAGCAGCAGGACATTCAGCAGGACTCTTCTTCAAGAGACTTAAAGTCAACGTTGACTTATTTAAAGTTACAGTATGTGAGCACGTGAAGAAAGTACTTTACAAATGTACTCATTTTAACCCAAACCAAAATCTTTTACTAAACCTAACCAAGTACTTGCCGAAACCTTTAAGTGGCATCAAGGGGTTCTGACCAAGAGTCCACATGTGACGATTTGAGAACGGGTTAGATATCCAAATATCGGTTGAGGAAAGCTGTGGGACAGTAGAGAGAGTTGTCCTCCAATCGGCAGATCGGTGGTTCGATCCTAGTCCATGTCGATGTGTCCTTGGGCAAGACACTTAACTCCAAGTTGCTCCCAAACGATGTGCCATTTGGATGAATGTGGTGTGAATGCGATAGTCCTGATGCTCCTGCCATCAGTGGGTGAATGATGACATGTTGTATAAAACTCTTAGGTGGTCAGAATACTAAAAAGGCGCAATACAAATACAAGTCCATTTATCATTTACATACCAATACCAGGTTGCAATGGAGTCTACTACAAAATACAATAACAGCTATATTCTTATTACAGCAAAAGACAGCATTAAGAAATACTGTGTACATGTTTCCTGGACATGTGCTGGTCCTGAAAAGTACCCAAGCCTGTCTTATTCTTTCCAATTATCTTCAAAGAAATATTAATAATGTTCTTCAGGCTTTTTTCTGTCCCCCACAAGTGTGTTATAATAGCAGCAGATCAAAGAAAAGGTCACAAGACTCTCAGTACAAGAGGGAGACTAAGAATAGGCTGGAGAACAGTTTGCAGAGAAAGAAGGTGCTCTTACTGCTGGTCCGGCTTTCATTTGAAATGATCGTCAACCGCACAATACATATTAGATATGTATTTATTTTACTGGTAATGAACAAAATTAATTTCACATCACTTTATAAAAGTGAGAAAAAGCTAACCATCATCTGTCTCTGCGCCCCGAAGGGGAACAAGACAACTGCCTTGTTTACTTCTGCGACTGTCAGACCGGATGATGAAAAGTTAAAAATGAGTCGAAAAACGTCAGTTCCAAAAAATCTGAACGCAATAAAACAAGCAGGTATCAGATGAAGCATTTCAATGAAATGATGGAGTGCTGCATTATAATCGTTGGAAAAACAACCTGCACACAATAAGTTAGCGCGGGCCTGGGGCTCCTCCAGATGTCAGTGCGTATCATTGAGGCCAAACAGCTGGGCGTCCTCAGCAGTCAGCACCCATAACACTGCAGTGAATCATACTCATCAACAGCTCGAAAGTTTGAAATAAAGACGCGTCTCCATCAAAGTGCTCGCATCATGGACACGCATGATATATTGAACGTGGTGTTTGATAGCGAAACAAACATGGATGTAATGACAAAACATTAAGAGTAATGTCAACCTTGATTTCACAATTCCATGATATAAAAAAACATGGCATCAGATCTTTATTGGCAGATCTTTGTTCGAGCAGGTGTTGAACAAGAATCTGTATTGTGTATGCTTGTTTGCTCTGAGAGCCAAATGTCTGACAAGAATGTTAATGTTATCGATATCAAAATTCTACATTTTGAAAATGAGTTCTTTCTAATATCTGCACATGGCAGCACAACAAAATAAAACAATCCTCCAAATGAAATGACCTGTTGGTAACAGTCCTTTAGAAAGATACTTTGAAGCGCTTCTATCAGCAGAATGACGTCATCTGTCTGAGTCTTCAAAATCATTGCTACAAATGAATCTGTTTATGATGAACACCTGGGAATCCCTGAAAAATCCAAAATCAAGCTGATCATTTTGTAATTATCTGTATTATAAAGTTATTTTACATTTGTACATATGTGCAGCAGCAAAAAAGAATGTGTGCCTGTTCACTGTCAGTCAAATGTAGTTCTGCAAGCTATACGGTAAATATCACATCATACACATCAACAGGTCCACATGCACATTTTGATTCTAACATACATGAACATGAGATCTTTTTCTGTGTTTGTTTACGGGGATATCTCCCAGTTCTGGGCTCTTTGGGGAGCTCTCTCATAGAGAGATGGTCAATTTCTTGATACCGGTGTCTATGACTGAACGTCCTGCATTCACATGTAAACCATGTGGAAGTGTCCAATATGGATATTATTCCAATATGAACACAATGCCGAGGTCTACTGGGCTGGGCTGTATAGAAATATCAGTCCCTTTTTCATTGAAGCTGTCTTTTGTAATATAATTTACGTGACTATTACAAATGACATTTGACATGCAAAAATAAATAAAAAAGATTTACATGTAAAAATGTGCACTTATTTCATCACAATAAGTTATCTCTCAATGACTTTGATATTCAATTTAAAAATGTAATAAAAAATGGCTTCACATCATGCATCACTCGCTTTTTAGAATGTGTATTAAGCATGTAGGATGAATTGTCTGTGCTTGTTCAATACAGTGACTCAGAGAGATGGTTTATGCCTCACATCAACTGTATTTTACTATATACTTTATTTTCCTTTCTATTCTTAAAGGAATTACAAATTGAAATGATTCATTACAAGTTACGTTTGATCAACTTCAGTCTTAAAACACAATTTCAAATAATAAAATACAAATTAGGAATTACCAATTTCTAACCAATTTCAAATGTACTTCTTTTTTATACGTATTCAAGTTCAAATTAAAAACTTGACAAATTATGTTATATGAATTATGAATCATATCCAAGTGCCTTGCGCAAACTTCATCTTCACTATTTACCATTTGAGAGTGTAGGAGAACCATTTCTTCAGTCGTAGGATGCAGCTGCTGCTTTTTTTTAATTAAGCATTGTGTGAAATGTGAAAATATCTTAATTGAGAAACGATTTCTACTGTCTCCATCTTCTCGCTGTTAGGTGGTGGAGAGTGAGGAAGAGGAGGAACAGACACAGACAGCAGAGGTGATCGATGAAGGTGGCCAGTTTGATGTCATCCCGCTGTACTCGGAGAGGGCCACCGTCTCCAACCTGGGCTCCCCCGGGACAGGTGGGGCCGCCTCCCTCACCGCTGGCCCTCCTAAAGCCATCCTACTGCTCCTTCTGCTTCTATCTGCCTCCCTCAGCTGGGGGTAGAACAAGATACAGAGAAGACACACACACACACACACAATGACGCACACGCTCACATATGATGGACCTGCCAACAATCCTGGACTGATTGCTGTAAAATTATAGGAGACATAGTGGAGAAATGGACTTCACATTTTGTCAGTAGCATCCTCTTGATTCCTCACTTTTGTCCTTGCTTCGTTCTTTTCCTCCTTTGAAAATGGCACTTTGTTTAACGTGGTCTTACTGCAGCTGCAGTGGTGTATTAATATCCCGGGAGCACAAAAGGTCTAGTCGTGTTAGGTGTTCACATGCTGCCATCAGCCAATGAGCAGAATGTAGCTCTTCCTGTCAAAGGTCCAGAAATAAAATATGTTAATTAGAGTGGCTGGCTGGGTTGCTAGCAGACAAATATTAGGCAAGATGTGTGAGCAGAATAAATATATCGGCTCGTCATATCGTACAGATAATAACGGCAAGCAGCTGAGTAGAAACGACTGCTTAGCTTGCACAGTTAATGTTTAACTTGTTAGCAAGAGGCTACAAATGTACCATGATGAAAGTAGCAAGCTAGCTAGGCTACATTTCCATTCATCAGGTGTGCCTTTAGCAGAGGAGCTAACCATCGTAGAGCGCTTTCCTATTCATCCCATTCCCCATAGCACACAATGCACTTATCACATTACCGTAGCATACTTTACCATGCTAATAACTTGCCGTAATAACAAACATGCTAGGCTGCAAGGGTGTTGCAAAACAAATATTAGCATTTTAGCACTCAAACACATCTACCACGATGTTGCATTCTGTTTGCAACATTATGGTAACTTTCTATGTAGTTCATCACTTGATGTCGGCTTATTTTATCGGAGCGGCTCTGTTAAAATGAAGAACATTCCCAAGCAGACTAGTTCTATATGTATCTATTTGCAACATAATTAAATTGCTGGCGATGCAGAAACATACTCCAAACTCTTCCTTTTGGCTTCCTGAAATGTGACAATAAGCAAATCTAAAAAGGTTAGTACGTGTTACGTTGGCAAAGAAAAAAAGGTTTTAGCATGCTAAAGAACTTAGCTGGTTATTAACGACGTTGTTAACGACGAACAAAAATATATAGCTACTCCAAAATCCAGCAATCTACTTTTTTATCGGGAACACAGTCAAAGTAATGAACACCCATCAACCAAAAGTCTGCTAACTAGCTATCATTGGCAGCTACGCAAAAATTGCAAAAAGTCCTTCACTTGGCCAATGGCCCATCTTAATTTTATGGTCGTTTTAATTTAAAAATGACAGAAAAAAACGTATAGATGGTGCATTTTTTGTAGTCAAATCAGACGATGGGCCAAACAGGGCAAACAAAGGATCTCAGTGGGAGCGTAGCAAAGTGGCTGCTTGGATGTGAACACCTCACACATACACAAACGCCAGTCGGTTGCAGTCGGACCTTGTTGTTGTTATTTATTATTATTTTTGAACTCTTTGATGGATGATGATTTGTCCCACTGGTTGCGATTTACCTGTCCAAGGGTCACCCTAACAATGACTGAAGGGGGGAAGGGGGCCCTGATATATGATGCATCAGTCTGACTTTATCACGGTGATGGATGGAGGGATCCTCCTTCCCCCTTGCTGCCGCCCCTCGTCCACAGCGAATAATAAATCACACACTTGTCTCTCACTGTTTAATGAACATCAAGTGCCAAGTGTGTGACGTGCGTGTTTTTGCGTGCAGGGATCAGGCAGAGAGATCGCAAAGAAAATTGGGTGAAGTTTTTGTCATAATTGAGTCTTGCACTTTGTCGTTCCCACCCACGTCAGCATAGCCACGCATATAGACTAACACATATACACATACGGCCCTCCATGTATTGAGCCAATGCGGCTCTTTCTTGCTTTATTGCTCTATCTCCGTCCCTATCTCCCCTCCCCGGTGACTCAGGACCGGGACCCGGGCTGCCACGGGCACCGATATGAATAAAGCCTTCATAATAAAAACAATACACCAGAAACAATATGAGCTCTAAAACGGCAGAACAAATCAAATAGCTCCCCAGCAGGCAACAAAACCACTCGCTATACTTCTGACACCGACACAGCATCAGAATGAAGCGAGTTAGAAGAAGGAGTAGGGGGGAGAGATTTATGGAGGAGAAATTTGGAAAAAAAAATAAGGCCAAGTCCCTGTGTGGTCTTTGTGCGTTTGATGTTTTACTTGCTTTTAGTTGGGAGGCTGGTAATCAGTCCCTGACAACATCTCTTTATCATCTGACAGGCTCCTGGAGGGAGGAGAGAGTGTGTGTGTGTGTGTGTGTGTGTGTGTGTGTGTGTGTGTGTGTGTGTGTGTGTGAATGTGTGTATCAGGCAATGATAGAAATAGTGTGCTATAGCGAGAACTGAAAAGACCCTGGAGCACAAACATAGCAGAGAGAATCGCCGGCTCTTGATTTTCTATGTCTTATAAATCTTTTGCAGACACTATTTTTTTTTTCCCCTTTTCCTATTTCTTGGAACGTGTAAAATCAAATTCCATCTGCAGGGGCGCCAGCGAAGGTGGAGAGCAAGGAGACAGAAAAGGGGAAAAAGATGAGAGGAAAGGGGATTGGAAAGAAAGCAAGAGAAAAAAGAAAGAGAGGAGAACAGAGGGAAACAAGAGAAGGAAAAGGAAGGAGGTAATAGGAGACAAAAGGAGGAAACAAATAGGCATTAAGGACAAAAAAGTAGAAAATAGACCAATAAGAATGCAACAAGAGAAAAGGATAAAAGTAAAGGAAGAAAAAGCAGACAGGAAACTGAAGAGAGGAAGAGACAAAACAGTGGAAGAAGAAAAGTAGGAGAGGAGGAGAAAAGAAAAGAGCGGGGAAAGAGAGAAGAACGTAAAAAAGGGAAGAGATACTGAATAAAGCAGCAGAGGAAGAGAAGAAAAGAGAGTAGGAATAGAAAAAAGAAGGGAGGAGGAGAGGGAGGAAAGCAGAGACAGAAGAGACGCAGACACAAAGATGAGACAGAGGAAACAGACATTTAAAACAGCAATAATGGAAGGACACAAAGAGGAAGTGGGGAATGAAAGGAGGTGAAGGGAAAGGATGAAAGACGGAAAAAAGAAAAGCAGAGAGAAGGACAAGTAAAAGCACATGAAGGACAAAAATAAAAGAGAGGAAGAGGTTTGTGCTTTTGTGAAGCCACAGAGGAAATAAACTGCAGAGGGAATGAAAGGATGAGGGGAGAGAGAGAGCGATAGAGAGAGGGGTGAAGGCTCTGCAGTGTACTTTGACCTCTCTTTCTCTTTGTGTGCAACTGCTGAGAAACACACACACACACACACACACACAATCTCCAAGGCCTCTCTGTCTGAACACACCCCTCAGACAAAGCGCCTGTCCATCAAGTGAAACAGCGATAAGAAACGGAGAAAAGCTCCGTCGGCTCACCTGAGATACTTCTTTAAACATTCAGCGGGCTGAAGAGTAAATACTCCGACAGCAATCAGCTACTTCAATCCGACAGATGACACTGATTACAATCAAACATTCGTTCATAGTCATGGCTGCAAATGTTGACATTAAATGTTTTCATTAGGCTTCATCAGAGAGCTCATGAAACACACTGTGCACCTTAAAACATAAAGTCAAAGAGGATGAAGTGGAATTCTATATTTTTCTGACGGTCATCAAATCCCATGTGTACACCCAAACCAACACTGAAGGCCTTTCTCCTCTCCCAGTTTGTACATCCTTGATTCCTTTCCTCGCCTCTTGTCCTTGCGTCTCAGTCCCGCCCACGGGAGTTGCGAGCGCAGGAGGCGAGGAAAGGACACCAGGGGGAGGGGAGTCAAGGCGTTTAACAAATGAGACATCCGTGCTTTGGAGCCGTCGTTTTAAAGCGACGTCAGCTGCCCATTGTCAGATGAGCATAACAGCGTTCGTGACAACTTGTATATTTTGTGTTTATTGAATTTACAATGTGGCATAATGTGACAAGAATGTTCAGATGTAGTACATTTGTATTCAACACACGCACGCGCACATAGTGCTGAATTCAAGACAATGTTGTTATTGATATAATAGTTTGCCGTTAGCAGCTGTTTGCACTTGTAAACATGAAGTCACGATTAAAGCAGCTGAAGTGGATGAAGCCCATGTTCCAGATAAAAATATAAGTAATGTCAAAGTGAAATGTCATCAAGGACTGCAGTGAGAACAGCACCCGTCACACAGGAAGTGCACACAGCGGCATGCTGGCAGTTTAAAATGGGCTACAGAGCACGTTGGTGCCGTTGTCCTGTTCTGTGAGCTACACAAACTGTAAAGGGCAGAAGGTTTGAACGCCTTCTCACTTGACTTCTCCATTGTTTCCTTCTCCATCCTCCCTTTCGAACCTGTTGTAGAATTTGGCACGCCCACTCATGACGTCACGGTTCGCACTTCTGTTCAAGGAAAAGCTGCTGATTCGGGTTTCGAACCGTTTTATTGTCGGTCGGAATGCTCCGAATGGTTCAATAGGTGTGCGAACTGGAGCAGAACCCGTTCCATGTTGGTGGGGAAGAAGTAACGCTGTAATTTATAGAAAGGACTTTGCCAGTTCAACATTTTCCCACAGCAGATTTCCCTTTTCTGTCTCAGTCCCACCTGGATTGATTATTATGACTATAATTATGGTGGTCTAAAATACCCAAATTTGAAACAGATTTTGTAAGAATAGCTTTCTTCTTTTCAATTAACTGCTGTATTGTTAGAAATTTGAAATCTGAGAGAGACAAAAATGAATCATATAATAAGGTCACTAATTTCTACAAAGATATCTGCATATCAATGCAGAATCTGATGGAAAGGGGACAAGATTTTGTTTTTGGAAATGGTTTCGATTTGTCGTCCGTTTGTAGTCCGAGTAGTATTGACCAATCATGTTCGAGTTTACTTTGGTTGCTGCAAATAAACCGTGTGGAGAGCAAAAGAGGCGGAACGCATTGAGGGAAGTGCAATCTCAGAACCCATCGCCAATCATCTGTCTGCGATTAAGCTTTTTATTCATTTCAATAAACAGATATCTGCATATGAATGAATCGTTCTCTCAATTCCAACTCCATGGAAAACTCCATCAGAAAAGGCTTGCTGAGATTTCCACTGGTGCAGCTTGTTGGAGGTCGCACACAGCCGGAGAGTGAGCTCAGTCTGAGGATTCTCTTTGATGTTGGATCACACCAGTGAGTCTAAACAGGGTTATTACAACCGGGAAAGAGCAGTGATCTGGGCTTAGGACGAGTCACAAATGACGCTTTGATGCTAGAGAGTGCTTGAAACAAGTCGGCTTGCATTGGCTGATTGAACCACTTCTGAGGTGGATTCCGGTCCAACAGTCTGAAGACACTGGAACGCATCTACAGAGCTCTCTGTCTGTAACAGCGAGGGAGATTCTCTTAAATAGCTCAAAAGGTGATGAGCAGTTTCCTCTGACCTCAGGATCACTCCCTCCATCCATCCTCCCCTGCATTACATAGAAGTAGATAGCCAGGCCCCCCCCCTCCCCCCAATAGTGGGGGTTAATTGAGATCAGCATGGGAGGGCGGGTGTGTGATTGGCGTGGCCAAGGCGGCAGACTTTTACCCAGGAGCCGTTGTTCGTTTTAATTGTTGTCTCTGCTGTTTGTTGTCAGGCCGACACCCGGTGGCAGGACAACAAGAGGGATGGACGGAGGGAGGAAGAGAGACAGCGGAGGGGAGGGAGGGAGGGAGGAAGTGGACACCGGTGATTTACATTAATATGTACTGAAATAAACAAGCAGGGAAGCCATGCGTTAAATCAACTCAGATAGAGAGAGAGAAAGAAATAAAGCCTCCAGGGTGACAGAGGAATAGAGGAGGAGGATGTGTGTGTGTGTGTGTGTGTGTGTGTGTGTGTGTGTGTGTGTGTGTGTGTGCGCGCGCGCGCACGCTCGGAAAGAAGCATTCGTTTTATTGTTCTATTAGCGCGACGTAGATTTACGTGCACGAAAAGTGCACGCACACGCTCTCTCTCTCTCTCTCACACACACACACACCATGTCAGATTTGAGTGTCTCGTGTGTCTGCTTTCTCTCTCTCCAGTATTTTAGTATTCTAATCCATCAGTGGCCCGACATGGGGATGCTGTCTCTCTCCTTTCTCTCTCTCTCTCTCCGTCGACATCTCTCTCCATGCTGCTGCGCGTACACGGCATCCAAACGGGAGATAAAGGCAGAGCAAAGGGGGGGGGGGACAAACTCCACAGCGGGGAGAGCTTTATCCAGAGAGAGATAAAGCGTGCGAAATAAAGGAGATATACAGAAGAAGTTGAGGAGATGGAAAGGGGTTGGGGGGTAAAATTGAGGAAGGAGCAGAAGAAGAAAATTAAGAGGAAAGGTGGGTGTGAGTGGGAAAAGCAGGGAAGGAGAGGGAAATGAAGGCAGAGAGGAGAGGAGGATGAGGGGTTGGTGGCACAGGGCGAAGGAGCAAGAGAGAGAGAGGCATGACTGTGTGTGTGTGTGTGTGTGTGTGTGTGTGTGTGTGTGTGTGTGTGTGTGTGTGTGTGTTGCAGTGTGTCGCGGCTGAAGCCTGAACCTCCCTGCTCCATTTCACACTCTGTAGGTCCTGACGCATCGGCACACACAGACACACACACGCACACACACACACGTTCGCCGCCATTTCTCAGTCATGCAAGCAGAGATGCACAGTCACAGTCGCTAAATATGAAATTCCTGCAGCTCTTGCCCTCGACTCTCTCTGCCTTCCGGATCCCTGCTGTCAGTCTGGTACTGTTGGTTCAAGAGATGTTAAAGATAAAAGGCCCCTCTGAAACGTATATGTAAATCCTTTTTTGGGGGGGGAAACGGCTCTGGTGATGTCGCACGGAGCATTTACCTCCATGCTTGATGATCTGTCAGAGACGCGGAGAGGTGAGTCAGGTTCGAGGAAGAGCTGATACAACAAAAAAGTTAATTACCCAATGTGACAGGATGTACTGAGAGAAGACTGTGGGGGACTGGATGACAAATATCAGAAAGCATGAAGAAATAAACCAAAACTATACATCTTTTTTTTCATAATACAGTATTTTGCAATTGCCAAAACACAACTTTTGAAAATTGTGTCCAAACTGTACACAAAGAACAAAAACATATTTCAAATACAAAATATCTACAAACACCAAAAAAAGTGTATAAAACATTATTACTTAGAATCCAAGTTTACTCTCAATATTACATGAGCCTATCACAGTATTGTACCGTAAACAAAATACAGTACATAGCAATTAGTCTTCTAACTCTCTCTCTCCCAAAATTGGCTTTCATTGTTGTGCACACCATAGAGCAAACTTAAATCTTGTTCATGGCATCCAAGCTGTTGCATTTTCATAGGTGCATTCTGGGTGCAGGGGGTTTAGAATTGAGTGTGGTACAGCCACAAACACAGGCTTTTAGCTTTAAATCATGTGTTTAATAAAGATAACTGTGTGTAGTTCTTTGCAATAAGTGTGTTTTAGAGATTCAAACTTAGTGCAAAGCAGACAATGTGCTTATAGTCCAGCACATCTGATCAATCGATAAAATACATGAGTTAGTAGTTTCAATAATCGTGTCACAAGTACCAGTTTTTGTGTTTCAGCAATTGCAAAAAACTGTAATAGAACTTCAAAAGTCAGATGTCATTTGCTAATAGTGACCCTGCTTCCCCATTATTATTATGTATTTATCTATTTATTTATGGGTTATTGTATCTTATGTAAAGGAACTGCCTGACATTTTAACCTATGTGTGCACTTATTTAGACAAAACAGGATATTCTTTTCATGTTGATGCACATGTTTAGCCTAGCTTAGTGAAAAGACCAGAAGCAGGGGACAACTGCTAGCCTAACTTTATCACAGTTGAAAAAACCAATTCTGAATAACTGCTACTAACTCGTCGACAAATGTAGAATTGATGGTAGGCTACAACAGGTGAGCAGCCTCTCCAATGAGCTGTCCAAAAAAGACAGCGTTTGAATTGTTAAAAGGTGCGTTTTTAAACTTTGATTTAACGTTAGCTTTTTTCCCCCGGCTTCGTCTTTGTGCTAAACTCGCTCAGACAGATTGTTAACGGCATTTAGACTATCATGGAGCACTCAGAGACTCCATTAAAAGCCATGCGAGTCGAATGAAGCGAGACTATGTAACTTTTGCTCAACAGTAGCCCCTTAAACTACAACTAACATTCACCGGATAATGCTAAATGCTAAAACATAGCGTAACAATAGCTATTATTGAGTCACTCTTCTCTACTTGTATCTTTGTATCTGTCTGAAGTTAGCTAACGTTAGCTAACATTGGCCACCATGAGTATAGGTGTAGTGCTGCCAGAGCGCACCGGAATGATGTGCCGCCAAGGAAACAGAATATTCGTAGTCCATAATCCAGTTGTAAATTGTTATACATTTTTTAAAGCGCATGAAGGTTCGATCATCACTGACACACGATTTTGTGTGGCTACAACTTAACCAGGACTTCAAATCCTTTGATCTAAATAAAACATAATCCGTGATAGATCAATTCAAAATATATACAAACCTATATAAAAATGTGTTGTAAAAAGACAACATTTCAATTGTTTTCTGAGACTTACTAGTATAAAAAAATCGGAGAAATCCAGCAGAAGCTTCTGATTCTCACACATGTTTAAAGCTTACAATAAGGCAGCACACTGAACAGTCACCTACATTACAAACGGGTTATAAAATGATGCAGTTCCTTCTTTCTTCTCTTCTCTGCCCCGACTTGTGTTGCCTCTTCTGGGGCCATACATTCATGTGTCAGCCCCCCCCTCCCCCCCAGGCACTCAGTACCCTGCGCACAACGCGTGATGTGCATATATACGTAGCGCTGGCGCTGCACGCATAATTGGTGCGCTCAGGTACTTAAACAAATAGCACTACACCCCTGACTACAAGTTACTGTTCATACCAGATCAAGTGAGGCTGTAGCAGCAAATACCCCTCAGTGTATTGAATTGAGCAATGGTGCATTTTATGTCAAATGAATTAGATTTCTTCACTGCATGAGGAAGAATGTGTTAAATCGTCTTTCAAAAGGACCACAGTCTCCCTTTAGTGAGTTATCAGTTTCATCTGAAATGAACTGAAGACACAGTCAGCAGTGGCCAGAGAGGCAGAGCACACTTCCTGGCCAATATCTATTATGTCATATTTACCTTATTGGTCAAAGAACTCTGATACCCCCCTCAAAAAGCACAAACTCTCTCATCTTTTCAGAATCTAGTGTTCTATTGTGTCCAGTTGAACTTAAACTATGTCATACTGAGCGTAAGAAGGGATTTGTGTGCAGTGAATTTCACCACTTTCCCAGATTTGTGCTGTTGATTTGGTATTTAGATGTATAACTGTCTCATTCTTGTACACTTTGTGACTGGGATTAAATATCTAGTGGATGAATAGTTTTGGACTTCCTGGAGCTTCCTCTAGGACCCCCCCCCCCCCCCCCCCGGGATCCCTCTCAAGGACTTCCTGGACTAATTGAGAACCAACTTTTTTCCGCATGGAACTTGATGCTTTTGATGATTTTTTTTCCAGCCGACACAGATGCACAAGATGTCACGGTCGGCATGTGTTGCCATGGTTACCCTGGTCTCACTGCACCCTGCGTGACGCCGGAAAGGTAAATGGAGCTGAATAACCTTCGGAAGTCTGATTCTTTTCAAAGCGCCAACACCTGGCGAGGGGCGAGGCGGCCATTTTGATGCTTTTTTTCCCCTCCCCCCCTGATTGACTGAACCCCAACCCCCTCCTCCCCCACCTCTTATCCCGGCAGGTTCCTGGCTGAATGGGACATCATCGTCGTGGAGATTGAGGCGATGACACACACACACACACACATAGAGTCACAGACTCGGAAATAAGACTGGCTTTTTCGCGAGCGAGAGTCTGCACAGTCTGACTCAATGAAAAGTTGTCTCTCTGAAGGGGAGACAGCAGCGCGGATTGAGCTGTCACTTGAAGAGAACCCTGCTCTGCTCTTCCCATCCCTCTGTATGAAAATGGACGGATCTGTCTCTATTCGCTTTCATCCTGTCAAACGTAAACCTTTCCTTCAGGTTACTCCGGACTAAAGCCCAAGAGACAAGCGGCCGCAGGTGGAGATAAATGTACTGCATTTAACATTAACCAAGCCACCACCACACACACACACACACACTTCCTCTCTAAAGCATGTCCGTGTGTACAGTGCCAGAGTGGGGGAGTCCCATTACCACAGGGCTTTCCCCCACTCCTCGCTATTTCAGTGTGCGATCCATCCTAACGGTTCTTTTGGTGCTGTGCTTTCTGCCTGTTGGACTGTTGGTAAATCTTTGACACATGAACTCTAACCGGACTCTGTTGCGCACAAAAAAAAATGTAAAAAAAAGATAGAAGTAAACCGACTCCAGTTGATAGAGATCAGTGGTTGAATGGATTCAAACTGTGTTGGTAAAATAAACTGTTGTGTCTCTGGGGGGCATATGCGGCCCCGCATTACATATTTCTATTTCCGATCATACGTGGACATTGTCCCCTGCTGAATGTGCCCCAGAGGGGATATGAAACACTCCATGCCTCTGCTGAGTTCACCTGTGTATTAATAAAATAAATGTAGGAGCTGACATTTCCTTATCTTGACTTCCAGTGTGTCTGTTCTTCTCTAATGACTTCTTACAGATTTTTGCAGTGCAGATTTACTTGGGTTTAGGAAAAGACAGTGGTATACGTTTGTTTCCAAATTCCATGTTCTATCAGATCTTCTGGATATATCAGCCCGGTCTCATTCCCCGGGTGTCAAATACAGATGTTCTGTCACAGCCTTTGGCTTCTGATGAAGATGCACGAGGCACCATTTAGCATAAACTGCATTTATTGACCACAAGGTTCTACAAAAAAACAATGTGATTGTTTGTTTTAGTTGATCCAGCTCAAATTTGGGGATTACGTTTAAAAATGTCTACAATTCCTAAACCGTTCATCTCATGTGATCACCCCCTCAAATTACAGATGGGAGTCGGCACATTAACTTTATAGTCGTTAAATATGGAGTAATGGAGAACAGAGCCAACACAGCAAGAACCGTGTAACTGCCCAAACACATTTGGGTTTTTGCAAAAAATGTTACATTTAATTTAGGTTTCATTTAATTTTGGTTTAGTTTTAGTTATTTACCTTTATTGTATACCAAACAGTCCAACAGATTCTTCTTTAATCTAGTGCCTGGGTCAACACCTTTGTATCTGCATACTCCACCAAGTTCGAGTCCAATGATTTAATCATTGTGACATGAAACAAAAGGTTTCCCCATAAAAAAGTAATCGACCAATCAGCGTAGCGGGGGGGGACTAACAATTCTACGTATTCTCATACAAAGTATATCTTCCATCCAAATTTCCACTCGTTACATGCATACAATCGTTTCAAAATAAACTTCCGTCTTCACAGCAAACAGCTGAGTTGGGTTTAGAGAACAAAAGTACTTAAGTTAAGGTTTAGGAATAGATCATGAAATACTTAGGTAAGTTTAGGCAACGAACCTACCTCGATTTGTTGAGGAAAAGAATGTCGTTTTGGTTTAAATAAATAACCCCGAAAGTCACTTAACTACATCATGCAAGTTATGTGATAAATAAATCAACATTGAATTCTCATTTCACACGGGGAACGAACGTCGGTCTCCTGGCTGATCGGTGGTTGTTGGACCCATCCACCTCCCCACCCGCCTGCACTGTGCTTTTGCATTATTCATACTTCCCTTTTCATTATTACGTGGAACACATAAAAAAATATTTTGTGGTATATCCATGAATTAAAGCCATTATTTTTCCTAGGTATAGCTACCAATAATGGATGAGACCAGCCAGAACAATTAGCCAATCAGCGCCAGGGGCGGGACTAACATTGAGAAACAGTTTTGAAGCTATTGTCAAGAGCTGTCAGCAGTGCGCCGGAATTGAGGAATAATATTAACAACAATGGAGAACACAACAGATAACGTTGCTATCGAGACTTTTATAAATTGATTAAAAGTACTGATCAGCACTCTGCTTTGATGTCTTTCTTTCAAATTTTACTCACCGGCACAAAGTGTCATGGCAACACATCACCTATTGACTTTTAATGACATCATATTCAGGCGGATACGTTGGTCTCTAGTGATTGGTTGGCAAAAATCAAACCCAGCACCCCCCCTAGAGTGGAGGTCAGACTGAGGATGGAAACAGAGTCTCACGAGTTGACAATTTGATCTGATATCAGGCAATCCATCCAGGCTAGTGTAAAATAATAATATTGATGCATATAGATGCTGAATATTTGTTGTTTTCGTCTCTCCAACAATGAGTTAACACACACACACCACACACACACACACACACACACACACACACACACACAGCGCTAAATAAAAATTTAAAATTTGATAACCTCAAAGTTTCTCCATGTTATTGAAAATTATTTGAATATCGATATTTTTCAAGTTATTGTAGGAAATGATGACATTAGCCCAGACAAAAGCTGTATTAAATTGACCATTCCAACTGAGCAGGTTTAGTAGTAGCCGGGTCTTCTAAAAATGATGTTCCCATACAACAAAACTGCACTGTCAATTACTGTTAGATGGAAAGGTATTTCATCCTGGATTACATTTGTTCTTGACATATGTTTGTATATGTCCATGGATGGGTGGGTCAAACACACACAGGACTTTCACCCAAGAGACCACAGTTTGTGTCCTGTGTGAAACCAAAGGTCAACACCGACTCATTTAAAGTTACGTACGTTACTGACCTACGTAACTTTAGTATGTAACGTACAGTACATAGTAAAGTATGTGTTGTATGTTACGCAACTAACATACTTATTTTAAGCCAAAGAATTATGTTCAACTAAATCTAACCAAACAGTTTTGATGCGTTGTTCTGCGACCATAATCTAGGAGAAAATATGTTTCACTCGAATAGTAATTGAGGATTCAGTTTAGTTGAGTGACGGATGGTTTCATGTGTAAACTTGCATCTCCAAATTACGGCGATCTCCATGCTTTCACATAAAGAAGAAGAAGATGGTTCCTTCATTGTTGGAAAAAAAACTGACTTCACAGGTGATTTCTGTTTACTGAAAAGCCCAAAAACTTAGAGGTACAAGGATTTCAGTGGACTAAAAGCGATGTATCACACCCGCTAGATGAGATTGACAGCCACACTAACTGTTGCTTTGAAGATGTGCACGTGGTGCATACAGATGGACGACAAGCTGTAAACATTCCTGTGCATCTGAAAAGGTCTGCATTAATCAAGCCTCCAAACGGCAGAGGGATATCCACACTCACTGGGGAGGGCATTTGCTCGAACATATGGCCATAGCAATAAGCATGCACATGTATAATGATACCACACGTACGACATGCAGGGAGAGCTGTAATTTGAATCGACTTTACAGGCAGATTGATTTTCCTTCAGGCAGTAGTTTTAAGTACAGGACAGATTGCAGTGTGCACAAATGGCCTGATGCAGCAGGATCCAAGTCTCAGTAACAATACCCTCATTCCCGCATTCAGCTCACTCAAAGGTCTGCCTCTGAGAAACTAAGAAAAACACTACTGAACTCTTCTTGCAATCCAAATGAGGCAAATGATTTGCCCTGTAGATTCTATTTACTGCCCAAGAACCTACATGTTAGTATATGCTTGATGGAGTAAATAAATCAAGTTCAATACAAATACGTTGAAATTGGATACGTGTTAACTCCTGTCTGCTCTCCATCTCCTCCTGCTTGCCATGGGAACTACTCCCGTCAAACTGTGATGAGAATGAGTCCAAGGGTGTTTTTAATAGAGCCTGTCAGTGTGGGACTGATGAAAACACACCGATATCTGGAAACTCATTTGATGTTGGCACAAACAGGCACACACAAACATTGCAAAGCCTGGTTGTTTTGCTATACGTGCAAGGACCTGCCATTGATCACATTCCCTACCATTATCCTGCATGGACATACAAGGACACAGGTGCGCTATCATTTAACTAAGAAAAAGAATAAATATAAACGTAGCCCTTTTGGGCAGACAAGGCGCCAGGATGAAGTGATGACTGTTAAAAATTGCGAGGTGACATTTTCTGTCATAAAATAAAATGAATTGATTCAACCATTCCATACCCGCAGAAAGGCTAAATAACAACGACATCAGGCAACGTTTCCTCATACAACGGTTCGTATGATATCCTACGAAAAGTGAATCCTTATTTTTTGTGAGTTTTACTACAAAAGACAGTAAACACGTGTCAATTTCCGCTTTTCACATGTAAGGGGCTTTTCAAAATAAACTTCCATCTTCACAGGAAAGTCAGTTAGGTTTAGGCAAAACAACTACTTGATTAGGTTTAGGAATAGATCATCATTTGGGTTGAAATACCGACTGAAGTGGCATTACTGAAGTACACAATTTACGTGACAAAACATCAACATTGAGTTCCAGTCTCCTGGCTGAAAGGTTGATGGACCCATCCACCTCTTCTCCCATCTGGTGTGTGCTTTAGTGGTCTTTATATGTCCTCGTTCATCATTAGTTGGATAACATTGCAAAATAAAATTGTAGGATATTCACAGATTCTGCCCATTATTTTTTGGAGGTTTTGCTAAGAATTCTGGATGAGACCAGCCAGCTACTGTTTCAAAATCAAAGAAAAGAGTTATTAATCAGAGCACTCACAAAAGAATGCAGTGCTATCAGAAAGCTAAATATTTTTTGAATTCATGAATGTTTCTCTGTTAAAATGTGCAGTGGGCAGCACATGGAGAAAGCTGTTTGCTCTCTCTGACGTGTTCCGTCCGTCCGTCTATCAATATTCTTCGCTCTCAGGACTACGGACAGCGCTGCACCAATACTTACCCTCTTCTCCTGTTGTATTCCGCCACTCTCCTCTTACTTCAGATCACTTCCCTTCCGGGCCTTTGTGTGTTTTTTCCCACCGGTTTTGATTGTCTGCCCTTTCCTAGTAATCTTGCTCACCTGTCCCGACTTCCCAAACCAGTTGTTATGTGGTGTTCAGTTGCATGACTCTCTGCCACCTGCTGAATCTTCAATAAATCACATAAATCATTTTGCAGCCTCCTCAACACTGTGATCGGGTCCAATCCTTGTTTGAGTATTCAGAAGGGACAAACAAATAGAAATGAGGGGGCTAAGCCCCCCCGTAAGACTCCTCGAGGTGCCATGCCCTCTTTTGGGTTTAGATTTGTTTCTCATAGGAGAGAACAGGGCTGTGTCATTTATAAAGCAAAATGTATGCTGTTTCAGACTGACTGTATATAAGGATTGACATTGAAAGCACCCCCGACGTCCACAGCAAGTTATGTCTGTGGTGTGAATTATGTTCATCCACAGAATGTGTTGCAATGCATGTAGTCCAGAGATACTGACTTCATCCTCTATTCATTTCCTTTTGCTACATTTAGCAGCGGTTCCATTATGACTCGAGCTACACAGTAACTAAACGCTCTGTCTCATCAAAAGATAATTCATCTGAACTGCTGTGGCACATTCTGCATAAGGGCACGGGAGTCCAACTTGGTCAGATGGCTCCACTCTGCTCCGATAGGGTTCTGCTTTTACAGGGAAGGAAACAGGGGTGATATGATTGGTCATCGCCACACCAGCTGCTAATATAGTCTGACTAATCCCATACTGTGTGAGAACTCTGCTGCAGTTACGCTGTGCACCTCGGGCCACAAAAATTACCACAAATCACTCGCCACACCCGATGGTCTTGTGCTGTGCGCCATTGGTTCGCAGTGATAAGAGCCTCAGGTGATTGGAGGAGCAAAAATAAAAGCTTTCATAAAGGGGGTTTTGGTTGAGCTGTGGCAATTTGTGATGAAAAGTGGAAGAGTGAGCATTTATTTGTACGTCATGGGTTATTAAGTTAACTTTAAAGCCTAAAGTCCAGATGGCTGACAAGCTTTTGGACATCAGGCAAATAAATTGTCATTGCATGGGTCAAAAAAACATGAACAGTCCTCACAAAGATAGAAGTACCTAAACACACACACATACGCACAAAGCTCCCTGTGAGGTCCATTCCAAGGCCTATTAAATAATCAGACAGGTTCCTTCCCCACTGGCAAAAATCAGAACCAATCGGCTGCTCCTCAGCAAACTACTGCGTGTGTGTGTGGCAGAAAGAGATGGAAGGATTCTTTATATGTCGGTGTGTGTGCACGCACAATTACAGACACACACACACACTCTCATTGTACACTTTGAAACCCACTCTTTCACTCCATTCTGTCCTTCCTTATTTCTCTTCTCCCCGTACACAGCTTGACTGATAGTATTTATTTTGAAGGTTGACAGTGAAACTGAAAATACCTTCTATTCATGTATGTAAAATAACAGGGTGCTTGAAATGACAATCTTGACAGTTGACCCTTCGCTAGGCCGAAAAAAATGAAAAAGGAGGATCTTCAGACAGAAGGATCTACAATATGCCTTGGAAGTATATATCCAGGATGGCAAACTGATTCAGCAGCGAAAACAGGTTAAAAAGACAAAGATATAAGCTTCAGATCACAGTGTAAAAGTTAACCACCACATCACCTGGTAATTGAGATAGAGGACAATGTTCCCGTAAAGATGGGTAGGTGTTTATTCACTGTTACAACCATTATAAAGATAAAACAGAATATACAATTAGTATACCCTCAGTAGCGGGTGTAGCAAGTGCAATAAGTGCTAACGCTAGTTAGTGATGTGCTAACGTACTCTGCCAATGTTAGCTCCGCAGGTTTTTACGTAGAAACGTATATCTCCTTTCAGCCTCTCCAGATAAAAAGTATCATTATTAAACGTTGAACCATGACTTGCTCCGAATCCACAAAAGCAGCCTGAAAATGAAGAAAATCTGAAACAATTGCATGAGAGTCTATGGAGCACAGCCGGAAGGTTATCAGGCCCTGGTCGGAGCGGGCCGGTCTGCATTGGCGAAGGGTCAATTGTGCTTGTGAACAGAATCTACAGCTGAGGAAGGAGCGTTTCTTACTACACATGGGATGGGGGGGGGGGTTCAGCCGAGTGTGAAGCAGTTGAGATGAGAGTGGGCAACTCCAATTCTGAGGCTATAGGTATTGTGCCCAAAAAAGGTGTTATGCACCCTGCAAGTTTGGAAAGAAGTTCTTAAGGGAAACACAGTAGGTCATCCAACATGTCGTTTGACCACGTCTACAAACAAAAGTCTTTGTATCTTTACTAAATGCCTACCATCATGGTTTTTTCCTGACCGCATCACACTTCCTCCCTGGTTATCTCTCCAAGGAGCTACCGTTCAATTGGTCATGTATTCTGTTGCTAATTAATGTTAATTCTGTGACTAACTTGATTGATTGATTGCTGTTGGGTGTGACGTATGCAAAAAAGTTGTGTCGAAGACTTTTCTTGCTTCCATAGTGTTTCCCTCCCATTAGAAGGAGGTTTTCCCTTGAGTGAGAACACCCTCGGTCAAACCCTGGTTTACTGCCACACCTCTGCACTCAAGGCTAATCACTGCTTAAAGTTACATGCTTGTTAAATTAATTGTTTCTGGAAGTTTCAAAAATTGCTGGATGTAGCCCTCCCATTCTTCGGCCATGTCCACACTACTATGTTTCCATTTGAAAACGCATATGTTTACACTGAGGGTCCTCACTATGCCGGAGTTTTCGAGCACTGAAAATGGAGGAGTTTGGAAACGCTCAGGCATAGGTCGTTCATGGAGTGGGGGGCTTTTGGCTTGTAGTTGGCGATCTGTCTGTGAGACCTCTCCAGACTGAAGCAGAGTCACTTTGCTGAAAACTGGTGTTGCAGTTTCTCACAGTACAGGTGCTTAGCATCTCTCACCGCCTTGCTAAACCTGTATTTTGACTTATACAAGTATTTGTCCCCACTCCTAAATGCCGAGGAAACGAGTGAGAGAAGTGTGTTGACCACTGTGGTGGCTGGGTGTGGTTGGGCGCAGCTGCAGAGGGGACAGAGTGGGGGGGAGTGGTTCAGGGAACGGTGCCGGTAAGAGGCTTAATTAGCCTCACCTGTAATCAATCGTGTGTGTCTCTCTGCTATTAAAACACAAACAGTGACAGAGGGCGCGAGGGCTGCAGGAGAGCAGAGACACAGGCTGGGAGAGCTGCTGACAAGACGGCAGACGAACCACAGAGCAGACGGTGGGTGCAGTCGGAGGCACTGCAGGAGACTGCACGGCCAGAGAAAGTCTGAACTGTGGTGAATAAATACATTAAGAAACTGTATGTGAGTGTGCTGGAGTCATTGCGCTCACAAACCCCACGGTGGTAACCTGAAGCGTGTTACAACCACATTTATGGACCCATAATCTCGTAAACTTTTATGTGTAAGTGTTCTTTTTAAAGTAAATTTGATGTGAGAGAGAGAGAGAGAGATATGAAGACCCGCAGTGTTGTAACTAAGTCTGAAAAATAAAACTTCTAAAACTTTCCACGAAATGTGTCTGTTTGAGTTCATAGAGGAAGATCTAAAGTATCAAACACGATCTTTCATTCTTAAAGACTACTTTATTACTCTGTCGTATTTTTTAAACTAAGCAACCAATCTACTTCCTGTTTACACCGGCACCCACCCGCATGCCCAGTGTACGTGATTAGTCAGGTGATATTCGTTTTCAGGCGTTTTAGTGTGGATGGAGATCATTTTGAAAACGATGCTGAAACGCCATGTGGACGGAGATCGTTTTAAAACTAAAGCGTATTGTGTGGATGTAGCCTTAGGTTGCAAAGATGTGCAGAGAACAGGTTTCAGACACTGCTCGACCTCAGAGAAGCACTTCAATGGAAGCATGAAGACGCTTTGGGTTTTTGTTTATGAGTGACACTAAGGTGGGGCATGAGGTCACACTAGTCCAGAACACATGGTTGGATAGTGAAAGCAAGAAAAGTATCTGGACTCACATTTAGGGACTGAATGAGGACCTCAGATATCCAGAAAGGATTTTTCAAACCATGTCTACTACCAATAATATTACTACTAAAACAGTTTATTCATACTTCTGTGGTATTTGTTCTCATAAGAATCAGTCAACAACCAAATCTACAGTCGTAGCCATTGTATCAGCCGTGAATAAATGGATCCAGATCTGACCTAATAAAATGATTTCATCATCAACATTCAAACCAATTTTAGTCTTTTTCTTTTCTCTCGTTTGTCCCTCCTCCTCTACTCATCGTCTGTCTAATTCCTTCTTCATCGCCGTCATCTACCTAAACAACAATGATTCTCCAGAGCCCTGGCAGACAAATACAGAGAGAGGGATGATGGTGAGCGAGGGGAAGATGAGTAGTAGGCGGAGGAAACAAAGTAAAGCTTTTAATCTGTAAATGGAGAAGGGTAATGGTCATTTAAGCATTAAGATACCACCCCACCCCCACCACCCCGTCCGTCCGTCTGCTCTGTTTGTGTCTCCTTAATGCCCCTTAAACATTTATGAAGGCTGATAACAACGAAGGACCGTAGCTACGCAGAGTAATCAAATCACTGCTGGTTATAGGGCTCTACTCGGAAGAGTGAGGAGGGGGGAGAGAGAGAGAGGGAGAGAGAAAGGGGGAGAGACTTGGAATTAAGGGGTAAACATGGAGTGACAGTGTGAGAAATGGAGACAGAAAGGGGGAGAACACAAAGAAAAATATATTAGCTCTTTAAATAGTCATCTCGCAATGTGAAAATGAACTGCAGTGTGTTGCTGTCAAGGAGAATATACCAAACTGTATATTACACTTTTCCCTAAACACATCTCTGAAGGGTTCCCCTCCCCGAAACACCATATATTCATTTCATGGAGTGTGTACTGAAATTCATGACTTGCTACTTTCGCAGCTGAAAATAGCCGGATTTTTACAAGATATGGTTTTGAGACAGCTATAGAATTAGATAATACCCTGTGGTATGTTTTATACTGATATAGCTCGTGGTAAGTTTTTAATATGATAGTGTCAGAGCAGTGGTGTTCAATCATCTGTTGTGAAGGACAAAACGTGTGAAGGTTTTTCATTTTAACTGAAAAACAGTGGAGATCTTTTATTATTAACTACCAATTTTGTCTTTTTGGCTGCAAGGGTAACTAGACCGTGTCAGAGTGTGAAACCAGACAACTCAGGCAGCACCCCAATGCTAAGCAGTCCACTGTAAGAAATGAAACAACGGTTGGTTAACAGGAACAGCCTTTTCCAATAGATTGTGACTTAAATTTTACGAGATGTCACGGATGCTAATATGAACCCAGTGCTCCTCATAAGGGACAAAAATCCAATCAAGCATTGTTTCATTTAACACTTTTATTGAAGACAATGAGAGCAAGCTTCAAACTACCCTGCAGCTAGTAGCTGGCGGGTTAATACTGCAAACCAAGCTGGCTATTTACAGACAACAGCTTGCTATTCACTATCAATACATCTTGTTCTTGTCATAAACTGTCTGTAGGAAGTCAACGTAGTCACCGTGATGTCACTCATTGGTTTGTGGACTTAGGTTTTGAAGTTTAGAGTTTCGGCGATTTGGCTGTTGCCATCTTAGCTTTTTGCAACCAATAAACGGAAGTTACCACATTTGGACTGCGGAGGAGAGATGTGGTGACGCCATATACAGCTCTGGTAGCTGCAGCGACCTGTCAATCACAGTAAGCCCGCCCGTAAACCCATACTCTGCTTTATGCTCTATTTGACTCTAAATGGACCATAACTTACTAAATGAACATCATGATGTATCGAAGAAGACTTGAATCTAGAGGTTGAGACCACAAACTCATGTTTACAATGTTTACTGAGGTAATAAATCAAGAGAGAAGTAGAGTCATTTTCTCATAGACTTCTATACAATCAGTGGAGTCGCTCCCTGCTGGTCAGTAGAGAGAATGCAATTTTCTAAACACTTTCGCATTGACTTCACTTGACAGAACCGAGGTTGCCACTTGACAAGGGTCCAGGGTCATCACTGTTCCGCCAATACAGAGTTCCCCACACCTGTCTTATGCACTACTCCAGTATTCCTCTCAGGGGGCGTCCTGTCATCAGGGTGTAGTAGCAGAGATCTTAAGCTGTTAAATGACTTGGATAAATGTTCTGATAGCCCAGTCGAATAAGGGAGTCCCACTGGAATGCCTCTGGTGGTTGCCATTGTGTTTGTGGTGCAGGACTTCTTCAAGGTGGGATTCTCATCTTCCACTCCCTGTGGTCCAATGGGCCCCTCGGCCATGCTGCACCTCCCTCTCTCCATCCTCCTCTAAGATGTTCAAAGTTCAATACTTAGGTCACATGATGATATCTGAACCATCTCCAAGACAACGGAGTCCATTTCCAGGCTATAAGATGTTGGGAAATTTCCACAAGTGGACCTTGTGCTGAGAATTTGTTGGTGTCCTATACCATTGACTGAAGACATATATGCAGTTTTGTAAGGCACTGATGAACAAGCAATTGTGTCATAAATTACATTCCATTTACACCATGCATTAATTAATGCAATCTGCATCCATATCTCCTATCAGTACCAGGAAGAACAAGTAGAACGCACTTTGATTGGAATGCAAATCGGATCGGTCTGGCTGAACCGATCGTATTCTGATCCCAATGCAGTCTGCATGCATTTACATGTGGCAGTATCTTGTGCTCTTCCTCATCCAGATAACACATCCAGGTTTAAATGTGGTATAGTGGGGTATAATGAGTGGCATGCCATACAAAAGGTTATGGTGTCCCATAGGAAATGTACTTGTAAAAACAATGCAATCATGGCATGGTACCAATGCGTTTTCTGTCCTCTGGCTGTGTGCAAATCCTCGATAGAGAGTAAAATAGAATCCCTTTCTTTTATGGACCGGCCAAAATTTGGTTATGAATGATCAGTTCACCGTGACTAATGTTTAATCACCCACATTCTCCAGAGTATTAATCCGCTATGAATACGATAGCTGACAGTGTAGGCTATTCTACATTTTGGAGGGAAAAAAATCCACCTTATCATATTATTATATTTTTGCTCATAACATTGGCGAACAGATCTGCAGCTACTTATTTTAAAACTGAAATTAAATGAAAATTACACATTTGTCATATCAGATGTGGGTGTTGGGGGATGTGTGGCATAAGGTTATCAAAATAGATTTTCCAAATTTGGTAATCTTAGTAATAATAATAAATATTAATCATTTCATTAGTTCTATCTTTCTCTTCTGCTTCTTCCCCTTCTCTTGCACCACTTCTTCCACTTCTCTTATCCAAATCTCCCTCTGTGTGACCAGTGATGGGTTGTGGTTTGTGCTGATTCACAGTAGATGTGGCTGAGACAGCACAGCCAGGTAACAGCGACTGGGTCAGGACAGATAAAGACGAACTTCCTTCCAAGAGCAAGTAGAGATAAGAGCGAAAGTACACTTCCTCATATACGATCTGTACGGCCTAAGTTGGCAGCAGCTCAGCCAGTCATCCAGCTGGCTGGCGAGGAGGTGTGGAAGGTAGGGGGGTGAGGGGGGGTTACTCAGGGTTAAATAGAGCCAATCACAGACAGAAAAAACAGCATTACACACCACATTAGCCATCATTGCAACGCTCTCTCCCCTCCTTTCTCCCCTTTTTCCCTCGACCCCCTCTCTTTCTCTCTCCCCAGGTGTGCAGCCAGCTGATAGTGTCGGCTCTATTTGCACATTCGCTTGAAATTCCCCAGAACTAATAGATTCGACCAGATTCGACTAACTCAATACTGCTGATCTGCAGCTTATTACAGCCAACCAGCCAATCATTCAACCAACCAGCCAACCAAGGAGCTGACATATAATAATACAAATATGATATGGAAATGAGGTCTGCTGCTGGAGTGTAATCTATAAAGTCAATCCTTTACTATTGTTTTATGACGAGTCTACGCGATGCACAACGCTTAATAACATCTCCTGGATGACTGCCAGCAACATGGCATGCACTCAACACAATGCATTTGTCTTGTGCATCGCTGAGGTCAGATTGTATGTTTATACTCCTCACCTGCACAATGCAGAGGGACAATGTAAGTGTGAAGAACAACCTGCACTTCATGTACTTTGGAATAATACGGTACAATACAGTAGAGTATACATGACTTAACGCATAAATCAAGTCACTCGAGAACATTTTTGGTGCACATATATGCAGGTATATTTGTTGTAAATGAAAGAGTGGATGTGAATTTTAAAATATGTGCATGGAGATAATTATAGCAGGGAGGTCTTGTTCTATATGGCTGCCTGTATGAGTAACGTAGCTTGGCTGTGGCTCGGCGGCCTCTCTTCTAGAGATTCAAAGTCAAGCCTATTTTTTCTGCATGTGGTTCACAGGAAAAATAGATGATGAAAATGATCTTTTGACAGTATATCGACATCATACCAGCGACATTACTACAGTTTAAATGTCTATATCTGTAGAACATGTCACAGACGAGACAGTTATATTTATGTCTAACTCAGTACTAAAAGTCCTCCTTCAAAATAAAAGTCCTCTAGCGTCTCTTTGTGAAAAGAATCCCTTCATTTGTAATCACAAAGCTTTTATTCTGAAATATGTGTGGAAAAAGCAGTAACTTGCACAGCTCCATAAATGAATAGATAATCAATAATGGATAGATTTTGATTGGCAGGCGTTTTATAAATCTGAATATTTTTTGGCATACGCACATTTCCTCGTTTGTATAAACGCAAACAATAAGTGTGGATTCTATGAATGAGACCCCTGGTCTCTGTTATCTTCCTGCACTTTGAAATTAGTTTCAAAGTTACAAAGCAGCGTTCCAAGTAAGTTATTAAATACTTACAAACATTGCGTACAATACTCAGCCTTCCACAATCTCTGATAACGGGGTCCGATGGGTATGTCACTACTATTGTACTGCATGAAGTTTTTTGGGGGGGGGATTGGTGGCAATACTGATGGTGTTGGTGGGAACTTGCTTCTCATTCACCCATTCATTCACAAACACACTTCTACAACAATGAGACTAGCCTAACCATTTGGAGCAGTTGTGGTTCAGTATGTTGCTGAATGTCACTTCGACATGTGGGCAGGAGGAAGTGTTCTGCTTGTGATGAGCCACAGCAGCCCCAAAAGAAAAGTCAGCATACTGATCCACGCAAACACACAAATACAAACATCCCAGGGGACATGTAACCGTTTTTAAAATTGTTCAGAGGTTGGTGAATATGCTATTACCTTCGGTAAGAGTTTTATCGACAATTGAAAGTGCCTGCCCTTTTACAAACAGTTTCCAAATGACTTCTCAGATGGTTCTGTGTCACAAACCATCTGGCGGGTCAGGTTATAGTGCTACAGCTCTAAAATGGAAATGGTTAATCCTCAGGAAAGTATACATATTCTCAGTAAATTCGGATCCATATTCCTCATATATCTTCACAATCTATCAATAGATTGGTCATACTGAGTGTCAATACTGTTTTTTATTATGTTGCTTATTCTGTACACACAACTTGCATGTATTACGGGACAAGGATCCCTCCTCACTCCATTTTTCCCTGTTAAAGGGTTTTTGGGGTATTTTTTTCCTTATCTGAACCCAGGGTCTAAGGACAGAGGGTGTCTCATGCAGTATAGATTATAAAGCCCCTTGAGGGAAATGTATGATATTGGGCTGTATAAATAAAGTTTACTTGACTTGTAGTGATCTGCTATCACCACCACGGGAGGTTATCATATGTTAGTCCATTACACCCCCCCCAGCCCTGTCACAGACATACCCCACTCGGAAACCAATCCCCTCATTCACTTTCTTGTAAAATGGTGAAGAAGTGGAAATTCGGGTTGGCGCAGCACTACGAGATCATGAACTGATCGTACTGTCGGAAGAGAAGGTTGGTGTCCGTTGTAACGACGCACCACCGTTACCTGTGCTGTGGACAGTAGTTGAGATGTGGTGTGATGAAATATTGACTCACAAACCTGACGTTAGGCGCTGACCTAACTGGCACTCCAAGCAACCAGTCTTACCGTTACAGACTGACTCCAATTGATATCATGCCAAGATATCCTAACTGGACCAAATTAAACATCAAACCTGGTGCCCCCACCATCACTAGTGGGGCAAATATTACTTATATATAATAACCAACTTGTAGACTTATGTAAGTAAATGTGATTTAAGAAACATCACTTTTAACTGAGAAGTAACAGGAGATGGAAAGACATTTGTTTCATCATGGAGATGGATGAAGAAGAAAGCAGTGAGTGAGAGGAGATATAATTGAAGAGGATTTTATAGTACAAAGGGAGGATATAGAGGAGTGAAAGAGGAAGAGATAAGATAAGTGTTTGTCTTAGAACGGCCATGGACATATTGTATTTATTGAAACACAATTCAAACCTCTAAAAGGTTACTGGTTATGATTATGTCCCTTCAGAGGTTACAGGGTACTGGGTATTTAGGTTTGTGACAGTTGTTGTTTAGCCATGGTTGATAGACTTTATACAGCAAATTTATACAGGAAAACCGCTGATTGGACTGTAAAGACTATCTCCATTATCAATTCAAGCTTTCAATACGAAGCAATGTTCAACTTTCATTTGTCCTGAAACTCATTAACCTTTCCATGTATCAATAAATATTTTTCCTACAGTTCCATCAAGATGCGTCCAACACATTTTGTCAGTTCAGTCATTCTGGATTTGCCAAAGCAAATGGTTTGTGTCTTCTCCAGCGTATTTGATCCAATTTTCACCATATGTGATGGGAAGCATCTTTGGATGGTGAAACTCTTCAGCTGCGGCATGCCAATGGATTTGGCAACGGAGGAAGTGAGCTGTGCTGCTGAATTCTTCTGCTTGATCAAATACACATTTGCTAAGGACAGAAGTCCTTATTGTACTTTTACGTCGATTTTAACCGTCCCTTTGACCCAGTCACCCTCCCGCCCACTATGAGTAGTCTTTCTCACTGTTTATACTACGTCACTAGCATAGGATTGCATGTTCACATGGATGCAGTGAATTTGTGCTTACCCCACGAAAAAGGATCCTAATTGACTTTCCATTGGCATTGTTTTCGGAGCGCTAACATGTAGTATTAACCCAATAAGTGTCGCCACTACCACGTAATGTGCTGTTAACAGGTTGTGGTCATTTCATGTATTTCTGTGAGACCAGGTTTGCGTGGGCTATATCTCCAAATTGCTCAGTGGGTAGATGAGTCCTAATTGTACATGCGTGACGTTTGCACGGCTTGATTTGCTTCTGCTCGACTCCCGGCTATATTTGTCTGCTACGGATGGAGAGATGCAGGTGCACTGCCACGGTATCCATTGCAGCTAACAAACAGCGGATAAATACCCCAGCTGCTGTCACAGTATTACCTTTGTCCTCATGTGTAGCCAGTATAAAACTGACAAGGGTGCAACCTGCGTACTGATCACTGTATTCAGTGTGCTCTTTTCAGAGAGCCGTTGCTCTTTTGTCGAGAGGAAGGTGCATTCAATGCTGTGAGCACAATAGCCCGAACTAGACATGTTGTCACTCGCCTCACAGAAACCTAAGGCTCGGTCTTCTCACTTGATAACGCTCAACATGATTCGTCTGAGCATTTCTTAAAATATAAAAGAAGGCACGGACCAGGAGATGATTAGATCATGTCAGCTAGGCTTTGGTGACTGAATGTACATACACAACAGAAGACCAGTGTGATGACCCAGGGTATAGCTATGTCTGGCTGCAGGTCATTGTGTTTGTTCTGTTTACTTGTATTTATAACATTAAAGAATGAACAGAGAACATAAATAATAAGGTTAGGTTGACTTCTACTGAATGTCATTTCAATCAACACACACTTTGTAGAATGTACAATCAGAGTGCATTAATAATTTACTTTTATATTCATGCATCACTAAAAACATTTTGGGCTTTTTAATTTTCTCATCATATGGTATACATTTTAAAGGTCAACCTCAGCTCCTCTGACAAGTCTCTGATAAAACACAGACGCTCAGACCCTTAAGGACAACATTTTAAACCCTTCCACCCGACTCAGCCATATTCTCATGTTTGCCCTATGGGGCAAATACATGCTCATTTCATGGTTTCCATTAGGGTTATTGCTGCTATGTTATGGAGCACTGCAGTGTTTGGTGCAATGCATCAAAACCAATGTTGTTGCTAATCATTGATAGATTGATAGACAGCAGTGGCATTGTGTAACTAAACTGGTATTTAAATGGTTAAAATTCTGAAAATGAATACATATTTGGTAGTTGTGATCAGGACTGAAGATGGTAAAAATATGCACTGGAACATTTTATTGATATATACTTTCATTTCTTTCTTTTTTTACTTGGGACATTTTGGTTCTCTAAGAACATCAGATCAACTTTCTTAAAGGGATGTACTACGCAGTTTTTCTTTTGGTCCACCACCAATCAAAACTAACTTCTCTATTCATGATCCTCAGAGGATGAACCCTACGACCTTTCTGGATTTCCTGACTTTTCTTCTCGAACCACCAGCGTTTCAATGATTTCACTTTTACCTAAAATATCTCAGATAGATGTGCGCCAACATGTCCATGGTTCTAAGACATTGCATTCTATGAGTTTGTCGAGTATTGTGGTTCATGATCAAATACCTGCAAACCTTACTGTGCAACGAGGGATCATCGGTGACATTTCAGGTGCGCTCACTTTCGATTCAACCTCCAAATGAGGAGGTCTAGTAGGGAAAACTTAAGCAGTGAATCACAGAAAACATGAACATAGGTTCAAGGAAATCAGTCATGGTTACTTTGTTCCACATTATTACAACAAAGTCAGACAGGGCCAGAAACACGAGCTGTAAGCAATCCAACAGTTAGCATAGCTTTCCTTTCAATGTGGACACCTAGACTTAGGCTGACACTTTTCCCAAGAATCATCCAATGAGATCACCTTCCTGTTGTATTTATTATCCAATCAAACCATAATTACATGGCCAGTGGTCTGTGTATTGTGCCGCTGATGAGACACAGAAGCTGTTGAAATGTTAATGTCTTGTCATATTAAGGGCTTGCACATTAATCAGTGTGCTCCAGTCGGTTAGTACTTTCAAAGATACATGAGGTAAACTACCTCCCGCTAAATGTTGTCATCGGTGGGTATTTATGTTGCTGGAGAGAGTAATGGCGACGGCTTAATAAAAGAATGAGTGTGTCAATGAAGAAGTAGTTGCCCATGACTAAATTACCACTAATGTTTAAGATTATGTTATCATGACATTGTGCCATTTGTTCTGTTGAGGCATGGAGAGAGTGAAAAGAAGGAGGGAAGACATGGATGAAGTGAGAAGAGGACAGGAAATGCAGAAAGAGAAAGACAGAGGCAGAAGAGGAACAGAAAGAGGGCAAGAAGAAGGCTGAGAGATAGTAGGACATACACGACAGAATGAACGGGAGGAATGGACCACACGGAATAGAGAAATGAGAGAAGAAAGAGAAGAAAGAGCGAAGTGCAGGTACAAAAGAGCAGAGAGGAGGAGGAGGAGAAAGAAAGTAAAGACAGAGAGGTAATGAGGGGGACAGCTGAGAGAAGAACGACTACAACGCTCATTAAAGAAGAGAAGGGCTCCATTAACCAGCAAACCGTCCGTGTGTGTGTGTGTGTAAGAGAGAGCATGTGCATCTAATATGTGTGTGTTTGCGCACTTCAGTGGCTGCAGGGCTGTTGTCTGTACCTCATAAGTATAATGATGGCACATAAAGGAACTTCATGGCATTACACAGACACACACACACACACACACACACACACACACACACACACATCCAAAACACAGCCGGTCCAGACTGCAGTGGCTCCTAGCCTCTAATTACATATTGATACAGCAAACAACACAAAGTTAGTATCATAAATGAACAGAACTAAAGCTGTACACCGAAAGAATACAGGATATTCAGCCTAACACACACACACACACACACACACACACACACACACACACACACACACACACACACACACACACAAGCAGTAACTATTAAAGTGCCCAAAAATTAATGAGCTGAATTGTAACTGTAATATGGATATGGCTTTGCATCCTGACGAGAATCCATAAAGCAGATCCTTTATTATGGTTTTATGAAGAACTGAAGCATTGCAGAAAACTTAATAACACTGTTTGGCTGACTGACTGGCTACGTGCCTGACATCTTAGCTGCACTTCCAAAAAAAAAGAAAAAAAAGAGAAGAAATCAGATTGAACTACTTGTATTCAATCTCAAAATCTTTTTTTCATTTTCTCCCCAAAAACAAGTGAAACAGATTCAGAGTGAAAATGCAGCTGTGACACAAAAGACTTAAGACTGGCAAAGCCTTTCATATTTTTCGTGGAAATAACAATGTGATTGCTCATCATGGATCAAATGTTGGGGAATACATGGGCAGTTAGAAGGAAGTCGACAGTTATTGGTTGACGTCCCTGCTGGATTCGTTTCATATTATTTTGCAATGCAGAATATTTTGAGGTCGTCCTACTTTTAAATGCATGTCTTCCATTCAATCAGGATCAGAGACTTTTAGTTACTTTCATTCGCTCCTCTAATTTGTCTCTGCCTCCAGGGCTAGACACAATGAGAAGCATTTACCGACAAAACAATGTATTCACTCATTCAAAAAAGATCCCTCTCAATCATCACATATGACCCTCTAGAAGTGTGTGGCAGTGTCTGTGGAGGCCTTGCCCTCTGCCTGGATGTTCTTATGTTCTTATGTTTGGGACGTGTCTGGGCGTCAACCTCTACAAAAACAGTGCGTGCAGTTGTCAGGTTGTAATCACGCCTTCCAAGAGCAAGATATGAAAAGGGTGGACACAGCGCAGGAAAAACAATAATATAGTAAGCTCTCTCCAAAATGAGAACGGATCTAGGGTCGGCTTTCACCCGCTAGCGAGCACCCTGAGGAGTGTTTGATAATCGCTGGTCGCGGCGCTTGGTCATGCACCTCTGAATGTAGCGCGAACCTCCGCAGACGGCGCACGAGCTCTGAACATGAACGGAGGCGTTTATACTCTATGCGCTGCATTATTCTCCTAAACGCCAGAGGGCGTACAAACAAAATGAACTGTTAGGAATGAAAAACGCAACCAGTGTAACCCAGAGACATGGCCATAGAGTGTACGTGTAACCGGCAAAAAGCCATAAATCGCAAGTCAAGTTACAAAAATTCAGAGGTGCGCAACCAAGTGACGCGTCGGTCATGATTATGTAATTTGCCGGCTTCACTACGGTGAGTATAAACTAACCATTGTTGATTGGGGGGGAGCTCACTGTGAATGCAGGGGGCTGTGTTGGTGAGGGCATATTGTTTAAGGAACCAGTGATACAACCCAAGACTTTTAGTCGGATTGACAGATTAAGTCGTTTTAAAAGGGTTTACCAGATTACAAAACAATGGTTTGGTTTTGTTATCATTGCCGCAAATCTTTTCGTCACGACAATGGCAAGCTACACTGTAGAAATACTGCTATATGTTACAAAGTAATCTACCAGGAATGTGCGCTTGATGTGTAAAGAGAACTGGATACAATGTTGGAAGCAGGACCCTGTTCATTCCTAGGAAGGTTGCTCAGTGGCCCATGAAGCCAAAAAATGTTTGACTTGCATGTATAAAATTCAGATAAAATTAGCCGGATCTTCCAGCGATTTTCCACATCCATGGGATTCTTTAACCCCACCTCCCAGCCCTTTGTGCAGCCTCGGTCCTGGGGCTCGTTCACATGAACAGTGGAAGGAAAATAACTCTGCATTCAGCGGTTAGTGTATTTGACAACTTTTAGTACATAATGGTTTTAATAAGGACTATTCAAGTACTGGGAAGTTGATTTACCTCGAAACAAATTATCCGCTTATTTACAGACGTCTCTTTGAAAAATAAGCAATACAGATTATATTTGTTTGTTGTTGTAGCACAGTACAGAATAATGCTCTAAAAACTAAATCATCTAGCAGGTGGTGGTTGTCAAATAAGAGAAGAATGGACTGGAATAGAAAACAATGTACTGATCTGCTTTTAGAGAGGCTGAGCAAACGCACACGTCTGATACTAAGGCCCTGTCCACATTACTCCGTTTTTACTCCGTATTTGCTACGTTTACACTGAGCGCCCACACTACGCCGGAGTTTTGGAGCACCCTAAACGGAGGAATCTGAAAACTCCGCCGAGGTTGGAGGTATTTGAGAACTCCGGGGTTGCGTTTGCGTGTGGACGGTCGGATACGGATGTGCTTAGAAAAAATTACGCCCACACCCGTGTTCGCTACTGGATTGGTTCTTGGCAACCATGACGTCTCCGTCCCTGATTCGTCACACTCACTATCACATGACCCGTACCCGGAAGAAAACAAACTGGGCTACCAGCGATTCATTTCAACATGGATAACTAATTGCAAGCGTTGCTGCTAGCACAACAGCTACATGATGTTGCTGCTAACACAACAGCTAGCAGCAGTTAGCAGCTGTTGTGCAGTAAAAGTCTGCATTTCTGTGGAGGAAGCAGCTGTTATTGGAGTGATTAGCGAGCGGCGTGACCGGCATCAGCCCTATGGAGCAGCTCGTTGTTTTTAGATTCTAATGAGAAGACATGCTGCTCTAATGTTTTACTTCTTCCGTTTGGTAGCCTTGAGAGACCTTAGTCTGTAAGTATGTCTTTATGAAGCATGAAAAGATGTATGTAGATATATTCTATTCGCGTGTTTAGTATAACATTTGTGTTGTATTAAATGCTAATCGCGGTTAGCATTTCTCCATTGGCGGTAATGTTAAAATTAGCTTAGAAGCTAGCTAGGCGGACATGACGTTCAGAGCTACTAGTGAGAACAGACATCAACAACACGGAGGAAACGAGTGAGAGACCTGTGTTGACCACATTGATGGACCCATAATCTAGTAAACGTTTATGTGTAAGTGTTGATGTTAAAGTAAATTTGGAGAGAGAGAGAGCGAGAGACCCGCAGCGCTGTAACTGAGTCTGAAAAATAAAACTTCTAAAACTTTCCACGAACTGTGTCTGTTTGAGTTTATAGAGGGAGATTTTAGAGGAAGATCTTAAGTATCAAATACAACCTTTCATTATTAAAGACTACTTTATTACTCTGTCGTATTTTTTTTTTTTAACTAAGCAAGCAATCCACTTCCTGTTTACACCGTCACGCGCATGTTAATGGTCACGTGCTGTCCGCCTTCGAAGGCTGCCGTGTGGACGCAGATCAACTCGAGAATGATGCTGAAACTCCCGTGTGGACGGAGATCGTTTCTATTTGACAAATCTGCATCCAAGGAGAAACGGAGTAGTGTGGACAGGGCCTAACTCCTATTAAATCGTTAGAGAATCCAGCTAATTTGCTCACGAATCAATTAAATCTCATGAGTCATGCATTAGTTAAGCAATATATACAGGACATGATTTGTAGCCTATAACAGATAGTTTGAGGTAAGTCACAGATAGAGAATCAGCACACAATTTACAGCTGAGGCTGGAGGGAATACCATGAGTTTTGCAGGTATAAACCAATGTATTAATTGGACAAATTGAAAATTGTTATTAGAAATGTAGTGAATGTAAACATCTGTGCTAACTTTCATGTCACTCCATCCAATGATTGTCAAGACATTTCCCTCTGAACCAAAGAGGTCAACCTGATGGTGGCGCTCCAGGAAAAGTAAGGACATCACCTCTGATCGGCATTCGGATGGATGGACAGCCCACTCCATCTCCTGAGCCACAGTTGCTTCTGGCATCCCTAAAGCCGCACTGAGACTGTGGCTGGTTTGTGAGGTCTGTTTGTTGCTGTAGGTACCGTCAAATTAATACAATCTAGGAAACCCAGTTATGTCAAATTATGATCTGCAAAGTAACTAGTAAGTATAGCTGTCAGATAAATGCAGTAGGGTAAAAAGTACAGTATTTTGCTCTGAAATGTAATGCGGTAAAAGTGTTTAGTAGTATAAAGTAGAAGTACCTGTCTTGCAGAGGAATATCTTGAGAACGCCTTTTCCTTTAGTACACACCGTCAATCATCGTGCCTTTTTCATTCGAAGTCAAGTTACTACTCTTGGACGAGATTTGTATCTGCTTCCAGTTTCGCCAGAAGGGCTTTAAAATAACGGACCCAAAACATAAAAAGGAACTTACAAAATAAAAGCTTGCGGGGAAGTGGTTATCTTAGGTAACTATCAAAATAAAGGTTTGTAGGAAATATTCACCTTATCAACAGTTCAATGCCAAATGATTATATTATTATATCATATTGTCTATATTATATTGTGTTGCAAGAGCTGTATACATGGGGACTCTGTACCGATGAGATGAAACTGACTCTGGGTCAGTGAGTCCATGTTGTCAAAGAGATAGATCCAGGACATGATTAGCCTAGCTTAGCACAAAGACTGGAGGCAGCGGGAAAGTGCTCGCCTATGATAAAAGGGAAATAATACGACCACTAACATCTCCAAAGCTACTTCTTTTTTCTTTCTTTTTTTTACAACCAGCTGTGGTTTTACAACCTCTGCCAAGTGTTGGGAGTACTGAGCACTATTAGCCTGGAGTAACACAGAAGAAATGGCTACTGTTATGTTCAGGCTGGGTTGCCTTTCATCTCACGTATAACTGTGATCCCTTCGTTTTGCAGCTGCTTGTACCCTCGCTGCCCTTCTTACAATCTCCTGCTCTCTCCAAGAAGAAATAAGTAGTGCTTTTACTCAAGTGCACAGTGATGCAATAACAGCAGATTAGGACCCATTAGAAACCAGGCTGACTTTTGTTATACTGGAATTATCAGGCAAAGATCAGAAAATTACAATTAATTTGGTTTCGCATTATTAACCATAGTGGTGTCCTCTTAGTGCTGTGATTATAATCATTGTCAGGGACTCACAGTGTACTGTACTTATGCATTATAATGCCCGTCTTTGTGCCCCCTCCAAAGAATGTTACCATGAAAAAGGAAAAAGACAGAAACAAAAGAGACAGAAGGTAAAGACAAAGTGTAGGACATTGAGGTGACTAAGAATATAGATGAGACTGTAGAGAAAGACTGTAGAGAAAGAAATGTAGGTTATTACTGAATCTCTGTCATTTAAACGATTCTTTTCAGGCACAATACAAAAGAAGAAACTGGCACCATTTGTCATTTGAAGTGTCTCGTGTCCGTATTTAAGTTTTCTCATGTAAATTGGGGTCAGCCCTCCTCCAGAGAACGATTTCATTGTCATTTTAGCATAACTCCATCACAAAGACAGAGGACACAGATCATAGATGTATTTAGAGAATCAGACAGTGAGTAGATATAGTTAGACGGAGGCGTAAATACTGTATGCATCTCGGACGAACGGATACATTTACACCTTTTTAACATCTGGCTGGAATCTAGAGTCTCAAACCTCCTCCAGAGGTGCTTTGAACAATCAGATTTCAACCCGTCTTGGATGCATTTATATTGCGTGCATCTGGTATTGAGATACATTTCAGATCTGAATGCTCTGTCCAACCCAAACACCTGAATGTCACCTCCTTTCTCTCGTATCAGGTAGTTATTGTATGTGGATTGAAAATGTGATTGCACCTCCAGAGGTGGTTTGGTCGATCGGATCCCAATTTGTCCTTGTTTTGGGTGCATTTACACCTGTACTTTCATTCAAGCACCATCTGATTGCAATCCGGTGCAAGGTGTGAAGGGCTATAAGTGGAAATGGGGTTACTGTATTAATAACTGTTCTCCAAGTTCAGTTTTGGAAAGTTACAAAAGTGCACTCCAGATTAAGACGTCAGAAAGATGTTGGGGGAAGGGTTTGCAGATGCTGTTTGAGGTATGAACATGACTTATTGAGATACTACTGTAATGAGAAGATATAATCAACACGGTCTCACTCCCAACTTGTCAAGTAGTGAAGCTTGGTCAGTGCCCTTCGGCGTCTCATATCGACGCATCAGGGTTTCAACTAACTCCAATGTCAACCCATCCAGGTCATTAGCAGATGTTCAGAGCAACTGATGTAGCATAAAGAGCGAGAACGTCTGTGCATGGTGGTGAGGGAGGGGAGTATGTATGGATCAAACAAACACAGGACGTACGTCCAGGAGACATGTGTTCGTGTACTGTGTGAAACTAAAAGTAAATGCGTGACGTGACGTTTTGTCACCTGAGTCGATAGTGTTGTTAGACACGTGAGTCACTCAGTATTGAAGTGAGTGATACCAAGCAGCTGTTTTTAATAAGTTGGGTGTGTGAATGTGTTGGACACACTGTCCCTGACTCTCCATCACTGGCACGTCCAAAGCTGATGCTAGAGGGGTACCTGGAGCGTCATAGGTTGAGTGCAGGACGACTGACTAAGTGACGGTATTTGAGGAATCGGGAGTGAGACTGTGTTGATATACTGCATTTTACAGTGCTAAATTGGCCATATAACATGAAATATTGCATTTGTCAAACAAGCTAGACTGTGGTGCAAACACTATTTGGTTTCTACCCAAACATTAAAATGATAGAGTTGAGGGGTTGATAATAACTACTTTCAGTGTCTGGTTGATCTCAGTTACATCTAGTTACACCAGTCCTGTTTCAGAATTGTAAATAAATGCCTGTTCACTTCCATTCCAATATCGGGGCGGAAAAACATTTTCTACCAGCGGCAAAACCCCCCAAAAATTGTTGGAGTTCAAGTTACTCAGCCGTTTGCATGACTGTGCCTTTACGCTAATGTTAAGGGTTCTGCTGGGAACACTGGTATGATTTGTCTCAACTGTGTACATTTATCATGAGCTATCTCACTGAAACTTATCTGGCTAAATGTCTGTTGTTGAGAAACAGCAGTTAAGCTAGATGGTGGCATAGGGCAGAGGATGAATGAACAATGTCTGAAGGCTGTGCACACAAATACCAACTCAACGGCCATGTTTTAATCTGTTGCTAGGAAACAAAATGAATTAACAGGGGTAATTAGGCGTATCAAGGCCAAGACAGTCAGCGCTTCATTCCAACTTCCATTATCAATTTAAACAGTACGATAATGCACATGAACACTATTGCCACTTTATACTACTATTTCATCCAGTGTTTTATTCAATATCTGTTTGTCTGTTGGCAGGATGTGTGTGCTGTGTGTCACATCAAACACTTACTTCACACACATTGTGATGGACACTAAAGTTTCTCTGAATCTGAATTATGAATCTACATAACTACCATACTGCGGCTATTTAAAGTTACATGTAGAATGCATTATTTAATTGGAACTTCACTGATTCCTTTGATGCCATTCCTTTTTCTGGTGGCAGAGTTTCCCCCACAGGAGAGCATCTGGTGTGTTATCTCCCAGTCTTAAATCATGAGGCAGTGTGAAGGGATCATTGTGGCAGGGGGCTTAGAGCAGATGACATACTCTTGGCGCCCACACTTTACTATCTTTGTTTGCTTGCTGAGATTCAAGTCCTCCGTTTCAGAAGAGCACTCCATGGTTTTGTTATAGGATCAAATTGTGGCCCCCAAATTGCAAATTTCACACCATTTCCCATAAATGGCGTTAGCTTTAACAGAACAGCAGTGAGCTTGGAGGAAATTTATGGATTTGTGGGCACTAAGGGTGTTCAGTGCATGCACAAACGATTCTTTATCTTCAAATCTACAAAGTTAACTGACTGTACTAGAGCACCGTTATTACTGACTAACAAATTAGTAGCTTTTAGCAGTTGAGTCCACTGAAACAATCATAATCTGATAACTGAACGAGACAGTTTGGACAAGCTACAGCCTGAACCAGCAAGCCCTGCAAGCTGTTTGATCCTACCCTCTAATAGATAGATAGATGCGTGTTAAACATAAACATTGTGAAATAGTCGCAGTTTGGTTAGAGCTGCCGCCCAACAATAAAACGTACATGTGGGTTGTAATAAGCTGCTTGGGGATAGTCTTGTCTGAACGTACTACTAAACTGAAGGCAGTCAGAATCAGCACGTGCACATTGTGTTGGTATTTACAATGATGCGCTCACCTACTGGTGTACATAGTGAACTGAATTGACTGTGATGCAACTACTTGGCTTTGTAAAAAGACTACTTAGTAAGTGAGCTGGTATAATCTACAATGACCTCACAAGATCAACGAGTCGCAGTTGCTCTCCATCAATTACAAGACCTCTCAGTGCACATTGTATTTCTATGTTTTTTTTAAACAGGACATTCTGGCAGGTTAGTACCCATTTCATTTTTTTGTGTGGAACTTTGAGCTAAATGTCAGGATGCTAATGCTTAATTCAACACCACGCAAATTTTGCAGCAAAATACCAGAATAGACTAAGTGCTGGAGGAGTAGTTTAGACTTCATCGACTGGCCCAGCCTGAGCTCCTGTTCTCCAACAGGTGCTCAAGCGCTATGTGTTAGGCTCGTGTTACAGATACCGCCTGGTACCAAAGAGACCGATGATAGTTTCTGCGAACAGGACAAATAGATAAGACAGGGAGACTTCCCTCCTGTTCGTTCAGCCTCGCTCAGCAGAATCAATTTATTCCCCATATGCAAATCTATTTGACGTCAGTTATACATTGTTATAGTGTATCTCATGTGAAAAAGACCTCCAAAAATACTGACAAACAAACACAATATTAGAATCAAAATGTTCATGGAGCCAAAAATAAGACTGATGGACATGACGATAATAACAACAAAGAGACGTCTTTACGAACACCGCACACCGGATAAATCAAGCCACTCACTTACACGTTCATATATCCTGACAGACATCTATTTCCTGGTTACTCAGCTACTAAAACAATATGTTTATTGAGCGAGACTCCTTTAACTTGGATCGCTTCTTCACCCACCTGCAAACAGGACAAGTAAATGAGACAGGGCAACTTCAACTTAGCCTCGCTCAGCAGAAAGAGGAAAACGGCATCGCGACGGTAAGGCCGTAAATCCCTCTTCTGTCGTAAAGCCTGTCTACAGCAAAGTAGAGCGCCACCCTGCCCCCTGCTGGCTACTGGCTGGGATGTATATAACATACATAGCCAAGGCACATCAGTCATCTATATAACTATTGCTGGAATGTACAAGTGTGCTCACTGTAAAAACATGTTGGTTGCACATAAAAACAAAATACATTAACACGTATGACAACACATTGGTGGGTGTCACACTGGCCTATGCATTGCAGACGTAGTCCAAATATTTAGTTGGGGAGTCTGACGGGGAGCTACAGCCAAAGGGAGAGCAAGACATGGGTTGAGGAAACTTGGTGGAGGGTTGCCTGTACCTGTGTGTTTTGTGTTGAATTTGCAGCACCGACCAAAGTAAATATTGCACCTAGGGTGTTAGATGTTTGCATGAATAAACACATCACAATGAACTTGTTAAGCTTTGTTCATACCCGGCGTGGCAACATGGGTTGAGTCGGCGCAGATGGGCAAGCTAGGAGCAAGCACGAAGGCGTTTCAGCTCAACGTGCTGTTCGTTGCAGAATTCTCCTGAACACCAAAGGGCGTACAAACAAAGTGTACTTTGACATCATCCAGTAAGCGTTGGCCAATGACATACATGCATGCATTCCTGGTAGATTACTTTGTAGCATTTACGCATTCGCATATACGTATTTCTCCAGTGTAGCTTGCCATTGCCATGACGAAAAGATTTGCGGCAATGATAACAAAACCAAACCATTGTTTTGTTATCTGGTAAACCCTTTTAAACGACTTAATCTGTTATTCGTTTTTTTAAACAACTTGATTTGGCTGCAAAATATATACTCAACTAGATTTACTAGATTTTCATGACATCTGATAAACTCAGACAAAAGTTCAAAAGGTGCAAAACCAAGTGCCGCGACCACTTGCTGAGCCTTCGCTCACGACGAGCAGGCCGTAATTACTACACTACTGTGAGAATAAACCAGGCTTTAACGCGCTGATGTTTACAAGGCAACAATTTCCATGTCCACCAAAGTATTCGACAAATAACATTTTTTAACTGACAATGGTACAACATTAAAAGTCAAGATTATCAAAACATCCTGTGGGGAATATGAATTGATGTACAAAGCTTCATAGCAATCCGTTCAATGGTTGTCCAGACATTTCACTCTGATCCAATAAGGTCAGCTTGCTTATGGCTCAAAAGGAAAAGTCAGGAGATAACAAAATGAAATATGAATATCTGCACCAGATGTAATTGCAATCTGTCTGATATTTTTTTAAATATTAACATATAAGGAAAAATGTCACTCTCATGGTGGTGCTACAGGAAAAGTCTGGAGATCACCATCTCTGCAGGGTTTATCTTCTGGGGACCATGACTGCCTGTGCCAAACCGCACGGCAGTCCTTCCAATGGTTGAAATATTTCACTGTGGACAAAAGTGGTGGACCGACTAGTGTGGCTAAAAAAGTGAGGGATGCTGACATTTTTTTTTTTTTTTGAATGAAGCGAAGTTCTGTAATTACTAACATTTCAAATATAATTTAGCACAGAAAGATGCTCGGGTAAGGATGAAGGAAAAGAAAGAAGCGGAAAAAGGAGAAGAGAGGAAGTAACAGAGGGAATGAAGACAGACAGGAGGAGTTAATGGAAAAAATCTGGGACAAACAGATGGATGAAAGATGAGTAAGAGATAAAGTGGAGATGGACAAAAAAGTATTGGGGAAAGCATAAAGAGACCATAAAAGATGAAAGCAGTGTTATATACGTAGACAGGCGGAGTGTGTGAGTAAAGGGGTGTGGGTCAAACAGAGTGGAAGATGGGATGAGTAAATAATGAGATGGAGAGGAGAGGAAGCGGGTCTTTAGCTAAGTCAGCTGGCGTGTACTGTAAATCCCCTCAACCTTTAAATAATTCATAAACACTTCTTTCCATGCTGATGATCGCTTTTATTTTATCACTCACGTCCACTACAAATAGTCTACTTGATTCCTGAACTTAGAGTAGCATAAATACATTTGTTCATCAGACATCTTCCTCCCCACACCACCACCACAGCCCATTCCTCTTTGTCGATGCCTTCTCTTATTATTGCTCTCACTTTATTGATCTATATTCTACTGCTTTTCTTTTGTGCACGTCTCTTTGAATTTCTGCTGTTTTGGACTCGATTAGACATGACTGAACTGATGCTTGGATGGATTGCACATGACTGGACCACACTGGGTGGGACAGGAATGAACTTGAGAGGACCGACCTTACGAAAATGCACTGGACAGGATAAAACTAGACTATTGGGCTATTTTTGGAGTCAAGAGGGCTGGTTTGACGAGACACATTTATAAGTAAAAAGTCCTAAAAACTCTAGTTTAAAAAGGGGTTTTCCTCAGGGTACCATAATTGTGCTCAAGAAACTCCATGGCAAAGCTGTGCTTCTGATCATTTCAAAAATCCAATACTCACTACTCTTTTTGCACGAACGGGCACTGCACTATTTGAGCCAAAAGTTGTTGAAAAGTTCAGTGGTTCTTCATCGTTGAGTGATCATTTTTGTGTTTGTCTCAATGCGGGTCCTTATTTGATTCAAGTCGATATAGTATTGATAAGTGAAGCTTTAATTATAGTGGAGTATAGTGTAAACGTCGACTTGAGAGTGATATTAGAGGAAATGTTGGGGGCATCACCACAAACAGTAGCGTTCATCTTCTACGGCTTGAAATCATCAATATCCATTTAGACATCCATGAACCTTTTTCCATTGGTTTCCCTTATACCCTGTCATGGAACAAAGTGACGATGGAACAATTATACATCTTCTGGAGACCATGCATATTCACAGCTAATGTCATGGCAAGCTGGCCGGGCAGTTGCTAAAGTATGTTGGACCAGAGTGTTGGACAGATGGACTGATAGATTGACAGACCTTTCAGACCGCTGTCTGTGAACCTCGCTGCTGCTGTCTTCAAAAAGGAAAAGCATTCGTTAACTTCTTTGTATTTGACCGCTTCTTTCTGTGGAGGGAGGATGTTAGAAAGTGATCCGCAGACACAAGCGTCCAAACACAAGTGGCCAATTGTGTTTTTTTTACTTTTTTTCCCTCAGATGACCCATCTCAAAAGAAGATGAGAAGGCAGTAAAGAGAAAGTGAGACTAAAGTGTTGGGGGAGGAGTAGGGGGGAGAGGGAGAGGAGTTGAGATGGAGCCAATGAATGAGTGTTCTGGAGGGAGACTGCGAGGAATGATTTGAGGCCTGCAGGTGTTTTCATATCCTAAAAGAGATCGATACTTGCGTTCATTCTGACGCTGACTGTACCGCGCGGCTCCAAATAAATAACCATAATCACAAAACGCCCCGAGATTGACTCTCAATAGAATTATCATTCTTTTCTCTTTGGCAGATTTGGATATTGCTCCTTCAGGGTTCTCAAATGACTTTGTTGTTGAGTGTGTTGTGAGTGTGTGCGTGCGTGCTTGTTTATCTGCGTGTTGAGGGCATTCAAATTTCATTGAGTCAATGAACTATGGGCAGTATATGAAGTGTGTGTGGGCAATCTTGTGACAGTGTATGGATCTGTGTGTGCATGTGTGTGTAGCCACAGGCTGTGAACAACAACAGGCCACAGTAATTGAATCTTCATCTGAGCCCTTAAGTCTAACCATTAGAAAACACTAACGCAACACAGACACACACACACACACACACACTGTTCGTTCAGTCTCATTACAGCATCAGGACAATATAGCAGTTGCTGAAGTGCACAGCAGTAGGTTTTGTCCCTCATCATTAAGAGCTGATGGCCCACTGTGTTTGAGCCCTGAGAGCTGCGAAGAAAGAAAAGTGATACGAGGAGGAAAGTGAGGAAAAGTTGCTAGGTTATATTTTTAACTGGCGATTATTAATATGTAATCCGTGTAAGAAACATCTCATCCGGATGAGAGAAAGCCCATTAATGCAAGATTTAAATGCACACAGCACGTCCCGGGATGGAATCTGCCGGAGTCAGTCAGGTGGAAATGCAATTCTCACAGTGTGTTTCCTCTCCATCCTGGGCAGAGGCGTTGTTACTGCAGGTGGAATCTTCATCACCGCAGCTGAAATTAGTCATTATCATCATCGTCGTCGGGGGGGGCTGAAAAAACACCAGCTCCACAGGTATAGAGGCCCGATTTGCCAACAACAACTACAGCTGTGTTCTGGCACAGGGACGAAGCACGTTGTCTGGTGTGCTGGAGCGTAGTATTGAGAGACCCTGGCCCTGTCCTCGGCAATGCTGAGTAGTGCGCTGCTGACTAATAATTCTCGGTCAGAGCTGTCTCCTCTGCTGTTCTGTAGTCACCACTACTTTAACTGTTGTCTTAATGGAGCTGTACACCCCCCATCGGCCCATCACATCCCCCTGCCCCTCCCGTCTGTCTCTCCCCGATTCTATTTCAGCCCCACTCTGCAAAAAAGCAATGAAATGGAATTGACTGATACCCACAAAATGCATTACGGTTCATAATAAGATATCAATAATGATAAATAAACAAGACTAAAAGTCTGAAGCCCGGCTAGCGGCCCCTAGAGGATGTAAACTTCATTACACCCTGTAATACAAATGTGTTTTATACGGGAACAAGATGAACATTTGTGGTTCTTTTAGACACTTACGATAAACAAAGTCTCCAATGGTTCATCTTCCTGTGAGCATGAATGTCTGATTTCATAACACCCTGCATAGACATGCGTTTGAAAAGAAGCAATGCATGTAACGAGCACATCTTGACACGCCATCGCTGAGGCGTGCAAAACTGGTGCTAGATTTACGCATTGGTAAATGAACTTGTACTTGTATAGCGCCTCTCTCGACTGCCGACCACTCAGAGAGCTTTTAGACTATGTCATTCACCTCCATCTATACACTGATACCATGCAAAGCGCTACCTGCCCATCAGGACTAACTAATCATTCACATGGACTGGAGAAGCTGGGGATCGAGCCACCGATCTTTTGATATAGGGAGACCCGCTCTAGCTACTGAGCCACAGTCTCCATGGGTGTAAGAATGCATTGAAAGTGGATATATCCATCCATCCATCAGGTTGGACCTGATTTGGTCAAGTAAAATGACAAATTTCAACAGTTTTGTGACAGTTCATTTTTACTAATCCAAGAAAATCTTAAGTGTTGAAAATCCTAACATAGTCATTCTCATCCTGTCATTCCTCTCTCTCTCTTTCTCTCCCTCTCCCTCCATCCATCTCTCTCACTCTCTCGTTGTATTGTTGTAATGGCATTGTGGACTGGATGGATTAAACCTGAAAACAGGTAATGAGTTTCTGGCTGGCCAGGCCAACTCTCACAAATTAGCAATATCACCAGCAATAGCACTTGTCTCCATCTCAGAGTGGCATTATGTGGGCATTAATGTGAAAATGTTCCTGCCGTTGCAGTCTGAATCACCAAGTGGATCTGCAACGGCAATGAGTCACCCGCTAATTGATGCAAAAAATCTATATCTAAAACAAGAAGTGACAAATAAAAAGCTGGAAAAGCATGTTCTACCAGCCACATTCGCTATTTGTGAAGATCAACCTTTGCTTTCTATAAAGCAATGAAACAGCAGACATGTCCGGAACGTGCCTTCTGATTGGCTTATTCCCCATTGGATGGCTCGCTGTATTTCTATCTTTTTTTTCTCGCTGGTTTGAAGTGGATGTTGAAAAAATGTGATGTCACATATGGCATGCACCAATCACAGTTTAGCAACATTTGAATCACAATCTGATGACAGTTGATGGGTCATTTGGTCACTGTCAACAAAATCTGTTCAAAACCACAAACAAACAGTCCAGATGTAGCAGATTTGATTTGTTTTTAAAATGTTAAAATCTTATAGAGGAACACCACACTAAATTGTTATTCTTTGTGTTATTAAAACTGTCTAGTTGTCTAATCCTCTGAATTGACTCATTATTTATTCAATTAACCAATTCATACATTCTACATTCATTCTCAATACATTCTATAGATGTGAATATTTGAAGAAAAACAAAGCATGTTGAGCATTTAGGAAGTCAAGACGTTCAGAAATAATGAAACACAGATAACATGGCCTTGTACTGCTCAGCGGTAGTTGTTTGCTTTTTCTGACCTCTTTGCACCGCAGCTTTGAAACTGATGAATAATAGTGAAAACTTTTAGGAAGTCATGGGTCTGTCTTATACAAAGTAAAATAATATATGACAGAAATATCACAAAAGTCACCACCATTACTGGATGGTTGAATAAACAACACACAATTTTTCTTTTCCCTCTCACTGACCAATCGATTGGTTGGAGGTTGAGGACAACCTTAGATTCCACCTCGTGCTTTTCTGCCATTTCTCATCCAAGTATTGATAACACTTAGCATGGAGGACTCAGGGGCTCGAACGGTCAGGCGGCCCCAAGCCAGAGGCTCTTTTTAAAGAGACGACTATCAATATGTCTGGTTGTTGACTTCAGAGAGTCAAAGGGCTCTGATTGTTATCGGAATCATTTCAGATAGTTTCTTTGTTCGGCAAAATACCTGAAATCTCATGTTGAACCTTTTCAAACAACACATTCAGGTAGCAGACAGAGATGAGAGGACCTTTAAAGTAACCCGGTTCGTGTTTGTCACCCGCCACTTTTGCAGGCGCTAAAACTGCACAGATATTACAAAATTTGTTGTCCCTGGCTAATAATTCTATTTCTGTGTGAGTACATTGTGAGAGATGCAAATAACTGGAATCAAATTCCTTGTATGTGCATATATACTTGGCCAGATAAAACTGATTCGGAGGAATTCTATGCAAATGAGCCTCATTGCAAAAACAGTCCATTTCAGAAGCGCTGATAACACTACATTCACCCATTCATACACTGATGGCAGGAACTTCCATGCAAAACACATCGTCACGCAGCTACGGGAGCAACTCTGTTAAATGTCTTGCCCAAGGACACATTGATGTGGACTAGTGGAGCCGGGGCTCGAACCCCAATCCTCTGATTGAAGTACAATCCTACTCTACCACTGAGCCACAGTGTCGGTTACAAGAACCGAAGTACATTTATACTCACAGACCGTGCACAATTTTTTGGTGCCATCAGTGTAAGAATCCATTCTTAGTGAACTCCCCCTTTAGTGTTGGTTATTTTCTTGTAGTCAAAGGATTACATGTGTGTGTCCGGGGCATAGACTGTATATAAGAAGTGGATGTATTCGTAGTAAAGTCACCAATTGGTTTGTCGACTGCTGTTTTGAAAAATCTAATTTTGGCGATCGCCGTCTTGGATTTTGACCGTCGCCATCTTGTTTTTTTGCAGCCCATGAACAGAAGTGACGATATTTGGAATGCGCAGGAGTTTTATGGTCCTGATCTGATTTTAAATGGACCATAATTTACTAAATGAACATCATGCTGTATTGAAGAAGACTTGAAACTATAGATTGAGACCATAAACTCATGTTTACAATGTTTACTGAGGTAATAAATCAAGTGAGAAGTAGAGTCATTTTCTCATAGACTTCAATACAATCAGAGGAGTCGGCCCCTGGTGGTCAGTAGAGAGAATGCAAGCTTAAGGCACATCCACATTGGCTTCACTTTTGAGACTGTCTCAAAATCTGCCCACAACCAAAAGGGAACATTTTTTTCTCCCTCTTCTTTGAGACAGTGGCGAAAGAACAAAAATCTAACTCTAACATCCAGGATGGGATATCGTAAAAACAAAAGTGATTACTTATTTTCTGCTTGACTGGCAACTAATAGTAGCACTCAAATTTTGCTACAGCACTTTTCTTTGAGAGTAGTTGCTTTATTATTGTGAGCTCTCAGCACTGTTGAAACCTTGTGTGGGAAACGGCAGACCCATCACAAGGGAGTTGGTACAGGTTGTGTCTGCTGGATGGGTCCATATGCGTTTTCCTGGGACATCAACCCATCACTCAGTTCCTCTTCTCTGAGCCTCCTCCCTCCTCCTCTTCCTCACTCTTTCCAGGCCATATGTCTCTATATTTGATGCGTGAATGTGTGTGTGTGTGTGTGTGTGTGTGTGTGTGTGTGTGTGTATGCGCGTGTGTCCATATTTGGAAGAGGTCTTAATCAGATTGTGTGGCTCCGTGAAATATGAAGAGCTGGGTGATTTCATTAAGGTGGTGGAGTGATGGAGCTCATCACAGCTTACCGACACCTCGGATTTCTCTTTATTTATCCTCAACATTAATCCAACAAAACAATTCACCTAAGAGCCTCTCTATCTTTCACACACCCTCTCCACACCTCCTCCTCCTCCTCTCTGTATTTCCTTTTTCTACACCGTGTGCGGTAAGCCGAGGCATATGGTTTATGTCTCAGCACGCTTTGTTCCAGTGTGTATGCAATCAGAACAGCGAGGGACAGAGTGGGAGGTGAAATAGAGAGCAGATAATGTATATAACCGGTTTATTTACTTGCTTTCACTTGCATAATTTTTCCGTCAAAATATCAAACTCTGCACACCAGGAGGCCAAGCGAGCTCTGACATCACGAGCACAAACAGACAGACAGGGAGAGAGAGAAGATAGAGCAGCAGAGTGGAGGATTGGCTAAAGTATTACAGACAGACAGACTGGGAGGCAGCAGTGTCCATGGAAATAGCTCCAACAATAGATGGTGACAATAATTTGTGTTTTCACAGCATCAGAGCTTGTTTCATTGTGACTGTGTCCACACCAAATTGTCTGCAATAGCCCAGCTTGGCCTGCAGTGCCACAACCCTGTGTTTCAGCAAATTCTCACTATCAAAGTGTCAAAATTGTATCTTGGTCAGTGGCCCTATACTTCAAAATATGACGTTCTACATGGCAGTAGCTATGGGAGGAGTAGAGGAGGAAGTCAGGGGACGTAGTATAAACAGGAGGCAACCTCCGGTTCTGCGAGTGAAGCCAATGCGGAAGTGTCTTAAAACTTGCATTCTCTCTACTGACCACCAGGGGGCGACTCCTCTGATTGTATAGAAGTCTATGAGAAAATGACTCTACTTCTCTCTTGATTTATTCCCTCAGTAAACATTGTAAACATGAGTTTATGGTCTCAATCTCTAGTTTCAAGTCTTCTTCAATACAGCATGATGTTCATTTAGTAAGTTATGGTTCATTTAGGCTTCATAACGACAGTCCACCAACCAATGGGTGACGTCCCGATGACGTCCACTTCCTATATACAGTCTGTGTCCTTGGAGAAGGCCGAGGCGGACGGATGGGTCAAACAAACAGGACTTTCACCCAGACGACCGATGTTTATGTCCCGTGTGAAACCAAAAGTTGGTGTTGACTTATTTTACGGTAGTCAATGTAATGTATCATAATGTAACAAACTTAACTTAAGTCAAGTACATTAACTACGCAACTATGCAAGAAGCTTTGTTGTCTAAACTTAACCAAGTTCTTCCTGCGAAGATGCAAGTTTATTTTCGTACAAAGCGAAAACTGAAGCCAGAGGGGTACAGCGTCACAGTATAGGGCCAATGACCAAGCTGCTGTATTTGACGAGTTGGAAGTGAGACTGTGTTGTGTGTTCACATGCAAGTGTTAATGGGTGAGTGGTTTTGATACTGATCATCGGAGCTCGTGTTGTTCGGTTTGGTTTCCTCTTCTTGAGGCATTCACACACATTTGTCACGAAGTGCTCCACGTCACGCTGCATTTTTGGCCAAAAGAAACGGTCTCTGATCAGATTAACTGTCCTTTCTGTGCCCAAGTGACCCATTTCCTTGTAAAGCTCTTTCAGAACGAGAGGATGGTAGATCTTGGGGAGTACTAGCTGACATCTAGACTGACTCCTCCTATGCAAAATTCCATCTGCCTTGATCTCCAGTTTACTCCATTCCCTAACAAGGTTTCTCAGCTCAGGGCTTTCCTTCCTTAGGACATTGGGACTAGGCCTTTCATTTTTCATTTTGTTGTCCAAGACTTTGCCTATTACCGGGTCTTTCTGTTGTGCATCTCGTATTTTGTCTTTGGATATTGGCTGTACTGTGCTGACCAACCTGTCTGTATCTGCCTGTTCTTGAAGTGTACTGAATGAGACTGAGCTCAACCATGGTGCAGGCTCCTCCTGCTGCACCAGGATACCCTGCTTAGTGGCACTCACTGTTTCCTGACTGAGTGACTCTGTGCACTGACTTATGTACCTTTCAAAATACATAGGCATTCTAGATAAGCCATCTGCATCCGCATTTGCTTTACCTGGTCTGTACTTTATAGTAAAATTGAAATCCGCTAACTCGGCTACCCATCTCTGCCCTGTGGCATTTAACTTTGCAGTTGACAGTATGTATGTGAGCGGATTATTGTCAGTATACACAACAAAGGAAGGAGTATGGAACAGATAGTCCCTGAAGCGCTCACAAATAGCCCACTTTAGTGCCAGAAACTCTAATTTCCCAGAATGCAGATTATAATTTTTTTCTGGAGGGGTAAGTGTTCTGGAGCCATAGGCTATTACCTTCAGCTTGCCTTCCCTCTGCTGGTACAACACCGCTCCGAGGCCCTCTTGTGATGCATCAGTGTGGAGGACGAATGGTTGGTTGAAGTCAGGGTAACTGAGTACTGGTGGGCTCGACAGCTTGTCGACTAGCTGGCACACTACTTGGCGGTGTTCCTCAGTCCAGGTCACATGTGTCCCACTAGGCAACTGTCCCTGTTTCCCTTTTTTCTGTGTTGTTTTTCTTTTTAGGACTTTGGTATTAGGAGGAGGATCTGTGCCACTTGGAGTGGCTGCTAACAGGTCATACAATGGCTTAGCCAGGCGTGAGAAGTCCTGTATGTAAGATCTGTAATAGGAGAGAAACCCTAGCAACTGTCTTACCTCTCCAACGGTAGTAGGACGTTTCTCCTTTAAAGCCTGCACAGGGGCTATTTCTGCAGGATCCATTGTGTATCCCTCCTTAGACACGATCTTCCCCAGAAATCTCACATTGTGTCTGAATAGTTCACATTTCTTTGATGTGAGCTTGATGCCGTGTTGTTGGTACCGCCTCAGAATCATCTGTATGTGGTTGATATGATCCTGAAAAGATTTACTGTGGACTAGATTGTCATCCAGATATGGCTGGCAGATCTCATCCCGTAGTCCCCATAGACACTCCTCCATACTCCTTTGAAATTCAGCCGGTGCTGAACTCAATCCAAATGGGATTCGTATCCACTGGTACAAGCCCCATGGAGTTATAAAGGCTGTGAGAGGCTGGCTCTCTTCATCTAGAAACCCTTGGTGGTATGCCTTGCCCTGATCTAACACTGAAAACCAGGAACTCCCACTGAGACTATCTAGCATATCCTGTATCCTCGGGATGGGATGTCTGTCTGGCACTGATTTACGATTTAATTCTCTGTAATCGCAGCATAATCTCAAGCTACCATCTTTTTTTCTGACACAGACAATTGGTGAGGAGTAGGGTGACTTTGCTTTTGTGATCCAGCCCCTGTTGAGGAGGTCTTGCAGGTACTCCTTCACTTCCTGGTGAACCGGTTTTGGAACACTGATATAAGTCTTTTGGACAGGAGTCTGATCCTTTAAGGTGATGTGTATTTTCAGTGTTGGAATACAGCCAACGTCCATGTCATCTTTTGAAAAGGCATTACACTCCTCTCTCAGCATTTGTTTTGCCATAGCCTGCTGCTCGCTGGTCAGGTGATCCAGTGCTATAGGTGGGTCCCATGCTTTGCTGTCACTCTGGGTTGGACATGGTATGTCAGTGTTGACTCCGCCAATCTCATCAGGTGGTGTGTTTCCTGTGTCCTGCGGCTCTGTCTGTGCTGCTTGTCCCTCCATGACGGGCTGCACTGCTGCTGGGTGAACTGCCTTCACCATCTCAATGTGCCCTAAGTTTGTGCGTGGGCTCAGTACGACACTGTGTTTCGTGCTGTTAACTATAGGGACTGGAATAGTGGTACAATTCCCCTTTCTCTTGGTGAATAGTACTTCCTGTATATGTACCCCTTCTGGCAGACTGGTCTTTGTGTCAGGGCAAAACAACATCACTGTGTCCTCGTCAGTCTGTGTGTGCGAGCGGCACCTCACTGTGGTTGATTCTCCAGGAAGGAGGACTATTCTATGCTTGCCCGTTTTCACGATCACTTCCTCATTATCTGACTGGTAAGTGTGCATCAATTGTATGAAGGTCTCAGCAGCACTGGAGTCAATGCCAAAGGCCCCACTAACTATTTGTGCAACACCGTCATCTGTTGTCACTCCCAGCTGTTTTATTTGGGTATTTATCATTTCCTCTATCACGTTGAAGCCTATGATGGGATCCTCAGCTACCTTCGGGTCGCTGGACACAAGCACTGGTACCAACATACTGGGATTCGAATCCTCAGGGTTGTTCAGTTTGAACTCTACCGGTATCCACCCAATAAATGGTATCTCTGTCTGATTGGCTGCAACCCCATTTAGTGGATCGGGTCCAATAAGTTCATCAATCTGACGAATTGTGCTGTGAGGGAGGTGTTTACCTCTCCAGGCATCATTTATCACTGTTGCCTGTGCCCCCGTGTCCCAGAATGCTGTCACAGGTCTGTTGTCAAAGCTACATTTCACCATATTCCGTCTTCTATCAGTTTAATCAGTCTCTTTTTCTGTTTGGCTGAGAGGTAGTTCACCTTACACATATCTGGTAATTTGTGTTTTCTTTCTTCCTCCTCAGTTACCTTTTTCTCGACTTGACTTATTGCCACACAGAGAGGCTTGTGCTTTTCCCAGTGATTTCTCTGACATTCTTTTGAGCAGTATAATGTGGCTGAACACCCCTTACATTTTTGTAGTATTTTCCCCTGGTCCTCCTCTTGTAGGCAGTTCTGGCAACATCGGGACGGTGATGGTTGTGGTTGGGTTACTGTGGGTCCCTCGACAGCAACCCTCTTTCGTTTCCCTGAGACTGGTAAGGAGCCCTGCACCCACGAGACACATGTCCAGCCTGGCCACACTTGAAGCAGTGGTTGCAGCTTTCTCCTTCACCTCTGTCCTGGCAGGTCCTGCAGCCTCTCTTCCGAGCCCCTCTCTCTCCCATTTTCTGTCTCCAGTTTGTTTTTGTGTTTGTACTCATGGAAGCCAATACCATCTTTTTCATTTCTGCCATTTCCGTTTTCAGTTCCCTCACGATTGAATGGATCTCAGTCTCTGATGTGTGGCTGGTTGTCGGAGGCTTTTCTTTCTGGTCTCGGCTGTTCCTCCCAGCCTGTGCAGTTGGGTCTGGAGAAGAGCTATGTTGGCTGCTCGCTGCCTCACCTGAAACACTAGCATGTAGCTCATTTACACGGGCTGACTTGACAGTGAATTTCTTGAGTTTGTTGAGTCTCTCTGCCTCAAGACTTGCTGCCTCATTTACTCTTTCAATGAGCATCTCATCACTGACTGCTGGGTCATCCAGGAAAGGCTTTATCTGGAATTTAATGTTATCACTCAACAGCCCTGTGCCCACGGACCTCAAGAATTTCTTGCTTATCAAATCAGGGCTATATTGCTCCCCTGACTCATTTTCTTTTGATGCAAACAGCAGCCTGTCTTTGAGTTCTATCGCCCTGAACAGGAAGTTTTGAGCGGATTCCTTCGGTAGCTGAACTATGCTAATGAGTCTCTGGTACAGGTCTGATGTATCTTCCTCATTATAGTGCCCCTTTAGAATAGTCTTAAGCTTTGAGAGAGTCAGGTCAGTTTTTATTTCAAGCATATCCCGCAGTTTCAGCCCTGGGCTAATGGCTTTTATGACTGCTTCAATGATATCTGATTCACCATGAGCTCTCCGAAGTCCTCCGTCTATTTGGTGTACGAGGTTGGTATATGACAATTTGTCGCGCTGTCCTCCCTCACCAATTTGTCCACTTATACGGAACTCTCTTCGAATGGTTACTTCAGGAATTTTGGATTGTTGAGGGGACTGGATAAGCTCATTCACAGTGGGGTCGGTTATATGCAGTTTATGACTGAGAGCTTTAATTTCCTCCTCTAGGAGCTTACGGGACAGTTCTTGGGACCTCTGCAGCTCTACGTACTTCCCCTTTATCTCTCGTAAGCGGAGAAGTTCCTGCTCTGTTTCCTCACCACTCCCGTCAACCATTGCTCCCATGAAGGCTAAAAGATCTTGGATAATCTGACATGCTCCATCCTCATCCTCATCCTGTTCAATAGCATCCAGTTTCTTCTCCACTAGTTTGACAAGTGTTCGTCGACTCCTATCAGTTATGGTCTCGTCGTCTTCCTCGATACAGTTTAGGTGTGTGCAGACTTGTACTACCTGATCCTAGTGTAGTTTGGTCAGAATTGAGCTGGCTCTGTCCAGAAGCGCCTCAAGTCCCATGATGAAACTGCAGTTCTCTCACTGTTGTTCTAGGTTCGTCTTGGGAGAAAGATCTTCCTCTCACTGCTGGAGATTCTGCTCGAAGACACCTTTCTCCTGGCTGGCTCGCCAAGATATGTTGCCCTCCCGTCAGTGTATGATGACGGGCGCACCAAAGAACGGCAGCAGACACCTTGAATACAGTTTAAACAAATGTTTTATTGAGGGTGCCTTTTCTCTACGTTACACTCTTCTCTTGCTGTTCTTCTTCTGAGCTTTAGTAACGTCCAAACTCAGCAACAATACCACAATAACTATGCGGTCACATTCACCAACGGGTTAGCTTGTTAGGCTAATGCTAATAACGGCCCTATCAACAGTGTTCTACCAAACAGTGAATTACAATCTCTTACTAGCCTTAGCTAACAAGCGTAACAGTTAACCTAAACAATGTGTGCCTTTAAAATCGAAATCTCATCTTGAATACAGTTTAAACAAATGTTTTATTGAGGGTGCCTGTTCTCTACGTTACACTCTTCTCTTGCTGTTCTTCTTCTGAGAAACTTTACAAGGAAGCGTGAATACCATGCACAGACAACCCCCTAGTGGTGAGATGGCGACACCTGCTGGCCGTTTTAACTATAACACACATTACAATATAAAATTAGTTCGTCAAAAATCCATTTATCTCACACAAGCACTGCTTTTTATAAAGTGAAGACACACTGGGTTGTAAATGAGCAACAAACTTTTTTTTTACCCCTAAACATTTGCTGAAGAACTCCACCACGTTGATTACAATTGGCCATGCTCCTGATGATGCATACCTGCTGAATCTGAAAAATGACAGAGACATCCGTCTCGCATAGCCAGACCTCTCACCACAGCGCTGGGTCAGCTAAAGAAAAGTCCGGCTCCACACATTATCATTGTGCTATAGGGGGAGAGCTCTGGGGGGGAGAATGCCACGTGAAATACGCAGCCAACAGCAGGCTTTTACCCACTGATGAGTCAGGCTGTGAATAGGAACATACTGATTGGTGCAGTTTAATTAAATAACAGAAGAAATTTGGTCAATTCGAATTGACCAATACTTTCACCCATCACAAAGTATTCCAAAAAGTACATTATTTTACAAACGATAAATAAACATTTCATTGGCAGATACAATTAAGATAAATGCACACTAAAGGAAGAATATGTAACCCTTATGGAGACATTTTTGGTCTTTTATTTTTTCAATCATTTCAGGTGTGTTGGCTTTTTTTAATTTCCATTAGAGGTTCAACCCCAGCTCTTGTAATGAGGTTTCACCAGATAGAGCCATTCTCTTATGTTAGCCATGTGGGGAAATTCAATTCAATTCAATTTATTTTTGTATAGCCCAAAATCACAAATTACAAATTTGCCTCAGAGTGCTTTACAATATGTACATATTTGACATCCTCTTGTCCCGGGACCCTCACATCGGAACAGGAAAAACTCCCCCAAAAAACCCCTTTAATGGGGAGAAAAGAGGAAGAAACCTTAGGGAGAGCAACAGAGGAGGGATCCCTCTCCCAGGATAGACAGAAGTGCAATAGATGTCATGTGTAGAACAGGATAAGTGAATTACAACACATTCAATGTAATTATAACACATTCAATGTATGACAGAACCACGGCAGCTGGAGGCAAGACCTGGTCCAGGTATAACCCGGATACACCTGTGAGGCGAGAAAGCACAGAGACTCTGGTGAAGAAGCAGGTCAATAATGTGCATTAATGGTATCGGTAATATGAATTAGTAATGTGAGTAATAATAAAAGTGATATTAGCAGTTGGAGTCAGCAGGGCCATGGTAGGAGGAAGGACCAGGGTCCAGATGAAACCATGCTCCATGGAAACCTGTGAGGAGAGAAAGCACAAGGACTCCGGGGAAGAAACAAAATCAGTACTGTGCATTAATGGTATCGGTAATAGGGTTAATAATGTTAATAATGAAGATTGTAGTAGGTGTCAGCAGGGCCATGGATGGTTGAAGGACCAGTGTCCAGATAGAACTGCGGTCATGGGAACCTGTGAGGCGAGAAAGCACAAATACTCCGGGGAAGAAGTAAAGTTAGTAATGAGCATTAATGGGACATCAATGCATACAGACAGAGGTGAAGAAGAGGAGGAGAGAGGTGCTCAGTGAATCCTAAGGAAGACCCCCTGTAGTTTTTGCCTATACCAGTTTGTCTAAGGGCCGGTCCAAGGCAAGCCAGAGCCAGCCCTAACTATAAGCACTATCAAAGAGGAAAGTCTTAAGCCTACTCTTAAAATGTGGTGAGTGTGTCTGCCCCCCGGACTAAAACAGGAAGCTGGTTCCACAAAAGAGGTGCTTGATAACTGAAGGCTCTGGCTCCCATCCTACTTTTTAAGACTCTAGGAACCACAAGTAACCCTGAATTAATGGAGCGCAGCTCTCTAGTGGGGTAATATGGTACTATAAGCTCTTTAAGATATGATGGTGCCTGACCAATTCGGGCTTTGTAGGTAAGTAAAAGGATTTTCAATTCTATTCTAGATTTTACAGGGAGCCAGTGCAGAGAAGCTAATACAGGAGTAATATGATCTCTTTTCTTAGTTCTTGTTAGTACACGAGCTGCAGCATTCTGAATCAACTGGAGAGATTTAAGAGACTTATTAGAGCAGCCTGAAAATAATGAATTGCAGTAATCTAGTCTAGAGGTAACAAATGCATGAACTCATTTCTCTGCATCGCTTTGAGACAGGATGTGCCTGATTTTTGAAATATTACGTAGGTGAAAAAAGGCATTGCTAGAAATTAGTTTTATCTGAGAGTTAAAAGACAAATCCTGATCAAAGGTAACTCCAAGATTCTTTACGGTGCTGCTGGATGCCAGCGCAATGCCATCTAGAGAAACTATATCATTAGATAACTGATTTTGGAGGTGTTCTGGGCCTAGTAGAATAACTTCAGTTTTGTCTGAGTTTAACATCAGGAAGTTGCAGGTCATCCAGGTTTTTATGTCCTTAAGACATGTTTGCAGTTTAGCAAGCTGATTGGTTTCATCTGGTTTGATCGATATATATAATTGAGTATCATCTGCATAACAATGAAAGTTTATAGTGTTTTCTGATAATATTGCCTAAAGGAAGCATATACTGTATAAGGTGAACAAGATTTAGACGTTTTAAGACTGTCTTGCCAGACTAACCGAGATTCTTCCAAGTTATTGGAACGCCATGTTCTTTCAAGTTTTCGCGATATTTGCTTTAATTTGCGGGTTTCAGGGTTATACCATGGAGCGAACCTCCTTTGTTGAAATAGATGCCACTTTCCTGGCTTTCTTGCATAAAAGATAAAAATGCAACAACCTCAATGTTGTTACATTTTTAAGGACACAGTGGGATGTGTACATCTCCCCATGAGAACATAGACACTCCGATAAAGTGGTTAAGTAATCACAGTGGAGCGGGTCAGTCTTTAGTCTTGTGCTAGCTAAATTAAGCTAAACTAAACACAACCCCGGACCAATCACTCTGTACTGGACACAAAAAGAGAAAATGAATGTAATCTGATTAAAGAGGCCAACAATCATTCTGACATGTGGTCGGTGGAGGGACCCAGATGCCGACTCAAAGACACAGAAGATGGGAAGTAGAACATGCTTTACTAAAGAACTTTCAATACAGTACCAAAAGAAACTGAGGACTCAAGCAACAGAAGTTGCAGAAAACGCAAACAATCGAGAGGCTGAAATTACTCAAAACTAGGACTGATAGTCTAAAGCAAGGAATTTGGCATAATGCATACTACTCAGACAATGAACTACGACGTCCTGGCAGCAGCATGCTACTTACAGTATATAAACTGTAATGAAGATCCTCCACAGATGTGCTCTCAGCAGGAGTCCACTGACGACATTACACACAGGTGTGCAACTCCTCCCATGGAACGCTGTCACCTAGAGATAGTCACCTAGAGATAGAGAGATAGAGAGAAAACACACCAGGCACACAGCATTCATACTAAAAGGAGACATAAATGATTCACACTCACACGTGGCTAATGGGGGTGGAACCGGGACACATTCTTCCTTTGTTCTACTTCTAATCATTTCAAAACGTCCGATGTCTACTGAAAATAGACACACTGTGTAGGTCCTTTACGTTGAACATGTTGCATACAAATATGGCCGAGCCTTCAGCACTTTTTGTAATGTAACGTGGTACGATTTGACCTGAAGGCTGAAGTCGAAATTCCACAGAATACAAAGTTAATATGTAATTAAACATATTGCGCCTATTACGAATCAGCAGTGTTTGGAGTTTTTTCATTGCACATTTGATTTAGTTTTCATCCCCTCGGAGGAAGGCGAGTCCACCCAGCTAGCAAATTAAGCAGCGTGTAGCCGTCTTGCCTCTTGCCTGATTGAAGAATTAGCCCGAGGCCCCCCTTCCTCCTCCACACCTGAACTAACGTTGTTGAATGCCTGAGGAAAATTATGGTAAATATTGTGAAAGTCTGCCGTGAATAAATGATCATGCTCTTACCATGTAGGCCTTCTTTGGTATGACTGGGAAATTCCCACAGCCTCCATTTTCTCTCTCTGTCCCCAACGAGATGAAAGATGAAAGTTCCCAATTCTTTTATGTTTTGACACTCTTCTACATCTCTGTTTTTCTTACCTGGACTGTGAACTGGCACTCAAGTTCTTTTGATGTGATAGTGAGAGGCCCGGCTCACAGGGAAACCAGCAGGACAACAGACGAGACAAGAGGAAAGTTCAGCAAGAGATAAGAAAGAGGGACAATGTGTGTGTGTGTGTGTGTGTGTGTGTGTGTGTGTGTGTGTGTGTGTGTGTGTGTGTGTGTGTGTGTGTGTGTGTGTGTGTGTGTGAGAGAGAGAGAATAAAGAAATAAAGAATATCAATGAAACAACAGAGATAAAAAGGGTTAATAAGCAGCTCTCCTGCTGTTCAATCCTGTCATATATCTCTGATTATACTCGTGTAATTGTGTTTGTATAGGCGTGTGTGTGTGTGTGTGTGTGTGTGTGTGTTAACTTGTACAGCTATCTTTGTGAGGACTAGTTTGAGTGTTAGACCTTCGGGGTAGGGCTGGGGCAATTTCTTGACATATAATCAACGTCATTGATCCTCCGTGTTGTTCTTTTATAAATATAAGCCCAACTCAACCCATTTTAGTGAGATTGGTCGATGCCTCTATTTGCAGAGCGAAAGCTGAGGAAAACCTGGACTCGCTTGAAAAAGAAATGATGCTTTTTGGCCACCTAAAATTAGCACTATGTGTGAAAGTATTCACGACAAAAACAACAGTTATTAAAAAATATATTGATGTGCAAATTAATATTAGGAAAAAACCCATCCCTGATTACCCTTCATCCTCACCAAAGCATGATATATTAGGATTATCAATGCGTGGAATGTGTTTCTGGAAGGAGTAGTTTGATTTGATGTTGAAAGTCATTTGGGCAAGGCTGCTGTTATGGCAACGTTACACCATGCCTTATCTAACGTTGTTATTCGTTTTTATATTTTCTGTTCACCTTAACAGCCATTGATGAGGGAGAAAATGGTTCAAGCTAACGTTACACACTGTTTTTACAGTCTGTGGTTCCCTGCTTGCCCCACACTGATGCAAAAGTACAATTAGTGATTATCTTAACTGAATCTATCTATTCTATGTCATAACCTTTTTAAGTCAAGTACTTGTAAAATACTGATCCTCTACTTCAGGGAAAGGGTTGTAATTACACACACTGTTTTAATTCATCTATGTGTCACAGCTATATCCTTAAAAATCCAGTGTTTTTCTGATCAGGGATCTGACAAATAGGGTCCATTATCTTGATACATTTGTTTGTTTTCAAGACAAGATCATTGAATAAAATATTTAAATATTAATCAGACAAGTTTTGGATATTTATTTAGGGTGATTTTATTGTGATATTGATACAAAATTATCTTTAGAATAAATGATTCGTCGTTAGATAAATGGACTAATCAAAAGAATAATCGTTAGGTGCAGTCCTATTTCAGAGCATTTTTGGAAAGTGAAACAATTTTGGTCGGTCCTCACTTTGGCACAGGCCTTCAAAAAACGTTTGAGGGTACAGACTTGGTTTTAAGGTTCCGGTTAGGATCAGGCTTAGGTTTAGGTTAGGGTAAGGTTAAGGTTAAGGTTTAGGTTTAGGTTAGGATCAGGTTTAGCTTTAGGTTTGGGTAAGGTTAAGGTTAAGGTTTAGGTTTAGGTTAGGATCAGGTTTAGCTTTAGGTTTGGGTAAGGTTAAGGGAATGCATTATGTCATTGAGTGTCCTCACAAAGAAAGAAGTACAAGGTTGTGTGTAGGTGGGTGTGCTTGTGTCAGTCAGCATTGAGATGATGTAGTACAGGCAGTGTAAACACAGCAACTCATACATATGCACAAACACTACACATTTACACACACACACACACACACACATCATGGCATTTGGATTCCATTAAAAGACTTTGTCTCTGATCAATAATTTAATAACCTGAAAGGATGAAGGACTCATCATAATCAATACAGCCTCTTCAAATGTGTGTTTGAGTGTGTGTGTGTGAGTGTGAGTGTGTGTGTGTGCGTGTGCGTGTGTGTGGAGTGGCAGCTGAGAACACAGTTAAGCTACGTGTAAATGCACACACACACTGGGTCTGGTCCCAGCTGTATGGGATTGATGCTTTTGTAGACGTGTTTGGTTTGAGGCCGTTTTTTGTTTCACTTTGTCGTTGTCTCTCTGCTGGCACCGGTATTAATGTTGCTATTAGAGATGCAATGCACACTATTGTGTAGAGTTTATTAGGGGTGGAACCGTACACAAAAGTCATGGGTCAGTTTGCGACATGATTTTGGGGTCACGGTTCGGTATGTTTTCAGTACAGCAGGCATGTAACATAATCATTCTTTTAAATTCTTCATCTTCACTGCAGCGAATCATCTATTTTGATCCTGTATCTCCTAATTCCCATTTGAAGGTTTTCTTGTGATATCTCTTGTAACAAACAGCTCAAATAAACTCTTTGATCTTCATTGATTAAAACATGATGTGATCATATTTAATACTGTTGTGTTTACAGAAGTTAACAGATAAAATGTAGTTGTATACTATGAGCAAGAATTTTGACCCTGCCGAGGATCTGGAGCCAAGGAACCACTGGTTGTATATTAACTGTTTGCCAAGTGAATTCCCAAACTTAAATCACTGACAAGTGATTTGTGGATGAAAAATGATTCAGATCCTTCACTGCAGTAAACATACTAATACCATACAGATGAAACAATCCACTACGACTAAAATGCCTGCATTCAAAACCTTAGTCAAGTAAGTTATTATCAGCAAAATGTACTTTAATTAAGTACAGAAAGTAAAAGTACCCGTGCAGTAAAATGTGCCCTGTCGGTGTTTTACTATTATATCTGATGCTTCAGGATATATATTGCTGCATTAACGTGTATGCGGTGTAACGGATTTTGACATTAATTTGCCTATTTTTAGGTTGCATTTACTCCAAATCAGGCATTAGTAACGTGAATGTGGGTAGTTTGTTTGGGCTGCGGCGGTGGGGACCACAGGAAACGTTGAAACAGAATCAACTTTTGCAGAACCGCAACATGATGTCACATAACCGGCAATCAGTGGACTTTTTAAATTTAGGTGACACCCCCACAACGTCAGACAACCCTGTGTTTATCACCCCTATGCCAGATTTGGTGTGAACGCAGCGAACAAGAAGAAGTCAACCAACTACGTAGACCAGGGGTGTCAAACTCATTTTCACTCCGGGCCACATCAGCATCATGGTTTCCCTCAAAGGGCCGGTTGTAACTGTAAGACAAATATCATCAAACACAAGTTATTACATTAACTTTGTTCAAAGCTATTTTTGTCACCTCTCTGTATCACTAATGTCCCTCCCTGCCGTCGTCCCGTGCATGGCAGCTACATCCAAGAGCTCCTCACTGACAGTCAGGTCTGCCTTGAGCCTCTTACAAACATTGATAGATGATGTATCTCGTCTCTTAGCTAGCTGTGTTGTTAGATTGCTGCTAGTTCCTGAACTCGGTCTGCGATGGTGTTTCTTCACAAACTGACATTTGTAAAAGTCTGTATCTGGTCGGAGCTCACCTGCTCACATACCTTTAGCAGCACTGGGCTGTAGCTTTTGTAAATATATTCTGCTGTGATTGCAGTCTGCCTTTTAATTCTTGGACAATTTTATGTTTTTCTTGGAGGCTAAATTTAGCTCAGTGTTTGGTGTCAAAATGCCGACGTGAATTGTATCTTTCATCACCGACACGCATCATAACACAGAAGACAGACCCGTTGTTCTCCCTGAAGCACAGACATGTATTCGCTTTCCCATCTTAAATTACATATTCTTCCCTCTGCATCAATTTTTCTCTTCGTGGACATTTTGGGATTATTTGTCAATCTTTTTCAACTCAATCACTTATTGGAAAACCGCTTTACGGGCTGTTCCCTCTCCTGTCCACCTGTTGTGATAGTTTTAATGTCAGTACACAGACAACATGCTATCTCATAATTTCAACTTTCTATCTCATAATTTCGACCATGGGGATATTTTTATTTTCAAGTCTAACTAAAAATTTTAATTTTTTTTTGGTTTGTTTTTTTTGCTGGTGGATTCGTGGGCCACATAAAATGACGTGGCGAGCCTTGAGTTTGACACATGTGACGTAGGCAATGATTATGAATCTTTGAACTGAACTAAATGTAGTGATTCAAAGTTATTTGTGATTTCCACCTTTACTTTTGGAAATGTACTTCGTAAAGTTACTGGGACGAGGGAGTGAAAAAGAAGGGTGCCTGGCGGAAAATAAATAACTGTGAGAACTGGTGAATTTTGAAATAAATCAGAGGCTGACCGGAAGACAAACACACGCACACACACAGCCACTCCATATGCACATGTGCTGTGTCTCCATTCGCATACTTCCATGTAGTACACTGTGCACACTGAGTAGTGTTTGAATTTCAACAGGGTAGTGTTGTCTCAACACGCACCTTATTGCTGTTATGCACTTATCGGAAGCTCGGTAGATCAGCTGGTGATAGTCGGACACGGGCATCACGTCGTATCGGCAATAATACAATTCAGACTGATAGATAGATAAATAGATAGTTATTTTATTAATCACGCAAGGGGAATTTTTTTCGCTACAGCAGCCTTTATAGATACAGATAAAGCAATAAAAATAACAGAGTAAAAACTAAAAAAACTAAAGAAATATCAAATACAAAAATGCACAATATATACAATAAAATAGAATAATATAAAATTAACTAACTAAACAATAGTGCAAAGATTTAACAAACAAACATGTTATAGTTGTGTGATTGATCTGGCCAGTGGTGATTTATTACAAAGTCTAATAGCAGAGGGCAGGCATGTTCTCCTGCATCTTTCCTTGTGACAGCGGAGCTGGATCAGTCTGTTGGAGAAAGTGCTCCGCTGTCCCTGCAGTAGGTGGTGGAGAGGGTGGTCCGGGATATCCAATATGGATAATAGTTTCTTCAGTGTCCTCCTCTCCACCACCTGTTCCAGGTAGTCCTGTTAGCGGCCAATGATGGAGCCAGCCTTCTTAACCAGTTTGTTATGTCTGTTGGTGTCTCCGGCTCCAATGCTCCAGCAGACTACGGAGAAGTACAGTGCACTGGCCACAACAGACCATCTCCAACATCTTGCTGCACACGTTGAAGGATCGAAGTTTCCTCAAGAAAATTTTTTATTTTTCTAATTTTCTTTTGCAATTTGACAACTGTTTTTATTTTAAATGTCTGAAGCTCAATGTTGATCATTCAAGAGCACCAAAACATTTGTGATTATTTTTTCTTTTCTTGCCTTCTTGTACACAGCGATGATGTTGGTCTTCCAGTTCAGTCTGCTGTCGATGGACACACCCAGGGAACTCGTACTTGTACTTATAATTATTCAAATAATGAGTTATGTCCGACTACAGCATAGGATAATATAATACCTAAAAACACATTTGTGAAGTTCGATTTTCTCCGTTTACGTTCCCACTTCTGCAGCTTCCTCACTTGCTATTTTCACAAGCTTGGCTTAGAGGTAGAGCAGGTCGTCTTCTTATCGGAAGATAGGCGGTTCGATTCCCCGCCTGTATGTCTTGGTCAAGACAGTTAACCCCAAATTGCTCCCGAAGAGTGTGCCATCGGTGTATGAATGTGTGTGGACCTATCTGGACATACATACCTTTAGTTCACCTAACGTGCAGGCATATGCATTTACAGAGCACTTTCACGCTTGTGTTTTTGGGTGTTATAAACTTTACAACAACTCATCGGTCGAGAAACGTGGCTTAGAGAAAGAAACGTCAACCACAGGAACATACAATCCCTATAGAACAGCTTCACAGTAAGTAAAATAAGTACATGGGAGTCAGCGCCTTTAGTAGTAGTCACCTTCACTTAGAGTAAAGCCCGTGCCGCTGTCGGAATGGGACTGCGGTGTGCACAGTGTGGCCCTCTGGATGCTCTGTGGTTTTGGCTCGCTGTCTGTTTTGTCAGTGTGGCTGTTTGTCTTGTGTCGAGGTAAACGTGTCTGTGTTAATACCTTTGTCAGCATTGTTTGTGCTTCTTCATTGTCATTCTGGCCAAAGTTAAGTACTTTTAATTATGCTGCAGCATCCCTTGCACTCTACCACTGCTCCCTGTTTCTTTGTCTTTTCTCTCATTTGATTCCCCTTTTTTCCTGATTCTCTCTCTCTTTCTCTCTCTCTCTCTCTGTCAGCATCTTCCTCCCTTTCTTCATTTACAATCTCCCACGCACTCCCTCTTTCTCAAATTCCATTTCAGTGTCTTGCTTTGGCAGGACATGCTGAGCTAGTGCCAAGGCAATAATGAGAACTGTCAAGCAGCGACAAATGAACAGGTGAGAGCGACGCAGGGAGAAGGAGAGGGAGAGAAAGAGAGGGACGAAGAGACAGAGGGAGAGAGAGAGACATGAATATGAAGTACTGGCACTGCTGTGACTACTGACAGTCCACTCACGCATGCATGGACACACGATACACTCCCATCCCCGCTCTCTGAGCACACATCGGGTTCCGCCGATAATACGCTGTCACGGCCGATACGCACACTGATACTCTGACGTAAATGCTGACCAATACTGATATTTCCTGCAACATTTGACCAATTAAATGTAAATTGTTTTCAAACTTTGAACATTTTAAATTGGGTTTATGTACCACTCATTTGCAGACCCAAAAGAATTATCTTTTTTTCACAGTTTCCAGCAATGAGCCAGAATGAAAGCGGAACATTTTTAATTTTTTTTGTTCGTAATGTCAAAGACAATATTAATTTAAGATGACAAAAGCAGCATCTCTATTTCTTTAAATATATGGACTTCTATGACTTTCTTTGCTGCCAATAGTTTACAGCCGTCAGCCCACCGTGACTCACAGCGCCGGGTTTGCCCCGGCTGAATTTAAGTTGCTACAGCCCCTCGGTGCGTGTAGCGGCGCTGCCTGCTACCCGCCCTCCTCCAGGCCAAGCCTCATGGACAGAACATAAAACACTCGTTGTTTTCTCGTTTCTACTTTGGATTTAATCCAACTCAAAGTACTATTGCACATGATGTGGTTATTATCGGACACTTGCTGCATTAATAACCACATCGTGTGCAATATTACTTTTTTCAACATTGTGCAATATCACATTTGATTTCATGTGCAATATTATTTTCATTAATCTATATGCAATATAACTTTCTACTTCTTTTTCAATATCATTCTGAACGTCATGCTCGATATAACTTTTCTATTTTAGTTTCCATTAAGCACTGGTGTTAATATCACTTCTTCTACACTTTTACATTATTTATTTACCTCACTCGTATTGCTATTGTGTTCTATTCTGCAATGGTGTTGGTATTCTTTCTTTACACTTAATAATTGTTAGTCTATTGTTTATATTTTTATTCTATTGTTTTTTGCTGTTCTGTTGTGATCTTTAATGAAACTCTGGCACAAGAATTTCCTTCGGGATTAATAAAGTTCTATGTTATCTTATCTCTCTTATTGCAGTATGTGGCTTAGCTCCCCCATCCCCACAGTTTAACACTTCAACATCAAGTTTGTGCAGCTTCTCAACTCAGAATTTTTTTTTCAAAATATTTTCTTTAAAAAAAATGGCAATATTTGAAATCTATACATTTAGATTTCTTGCCCGACTGGGATACAGTCGGGGAGGTAGACTAGTCCATACTGCACACAGCTAGTATAGTGTGCCGTTTGGAATACAGCCATACAGTCACTGTATGTGTGTGTGGTTGTGTGTTTTATTTGTGATGTTTATTTGCATCTCCACTGCACTTTTCTAAAGTTACACATTTTTATATTAACAAAAGTGAATTTGACATTATGAAAAAAAAGCTTGAGCATGTGCAGCTGTAAACATCTGGGCTCAGAGGTATGAATGATTCAAAAACATACACGAAAACAATGCATGCACTGCTCTCCGCACAGAAACTGGTTATTAAAAAAATAAAAGTGCAATGAGAGTATATATTTAGCTGAGCTCACCTGAGATCTAGAGAGGTAATTTAATGTCAAATACAGTCTTGGGAGAACTTTATTTAGAGCCTCAGTCTTATTACATTATATGATGTGGAAGTGGGCATCGCGCTACTTGTAATGTGTAAAATAGGATTACATATCGTCACACAAAGCGTGGGAAACATTATAAATATCAGTTCATGAATTTGATTTTGAGATAAACATGACATTTTGTCAATCAATACACTATTATGGCTTACAGCATACACCAGTATGTAACCGTGCATAAAGACACAAAAGCAGCTGTTGGACGTTGTCTGTAGCAGACCAAGTCGGCCCAGCTTGTCTCATGTCCAGCCCCAAATGACCAGTCCACCTTACAAGGAGTGTGTTGACCCGCAACTGAGTCAGCAAGTCATTATAATGCATGTATACTTCAGACTCAATGTGCAGGGCTGCCTGTAAGGAAGTCTTCGTAGGTAGGAGATTGGGAAGGATGGATGGGTCGAATGTGGGTCACCATGTACATAAATTACTTAAGATACATATTTATTCTACCCCAAACCAAAACAATATCCTAAAACCAGTAGTTTTTTAATCTAAACAGGTTCTGCACTGCAGAAGCTTGTACATGCGCTCTGATCGCTCATGTTGCTGGAAATTCGTAGAACACACAAAATTTTTTAAAGAATTATCATATGAGATATCATACGGATCGTACTATGAGGATGCAATGATGCATTACATAAAATGCATTCATGCATTGGCGCTTAAATTGTGTTTAACACCAAGAAGTTAAAGACCCAATTTGATGATGGTATCTGGAGTCCATTCCTCTCCTGTATCAGGACACCACAGGGCCGTTATCACAGTGTTACAATGGCCACTCACCACAGGGAGGTGTTTAATCCTCTCGAGGCAAATAATTCAGTAGATCAACAAGATGTTGCCGAGACAGTTGAGTAATAGAAGGATGTGATTGGCTGATGGTGGATAGTGTCAACTGTGCACAAAAAACAAGCTGGTAACATTCATTCAGTGTGATGATGAGTGGCATGATGAGGGAACACGCTCTCCAGTGTTAAGTGGTCGGTGAGAGAAGAAGTAAAGAAGATGAAGACGAGGTGAGAGGTGTTCGTCCGTGTACCGGGAGCTACCTTGGTGCTGTTAACGCCAGTGTGGGAGGAAAAATGTATGCGTTTGCCACTATATTATTTTCTCCAAGGTTATTCTATGTGTTTATTCATATCTCTGTGAAATGTATTAATTTACATCTATATTCTGGGACTGAGTCTATATTATACAGTTGCTCAGATAATCATTATAAGCTTACTTTGACAATCTTTATAATCTTACTTTTGTACTGTTTTATATTAAACTCAGTTCAGGCCCCGGCATAAGTCATACAGTCACTGACATAGGATTAGTCACAGGATTCATGTCTCTTCGGAATCCTAAACAAATAAATACAAATAAATCTGCGTGAACTGAAGAAACTTCAATCTCTCTTGTGTTCTGTTGGTGTTCGTCACTGAGTTCCTGCGTTAGTGAGAATCCTGTGGTATCTCACGACGAGTCAGATAGCAAATAAGTATTAAATCAACTTCTAGATATTAAGGTAGAATCAACTTCAAACCAACGATCATCGACATCGAAAAAACCACAACACCAGGCTGCTCGGAGGCCTTCAAGGCTTCAAGGCTCCCTGTATTGTGGATCCGCTCCTCCTCCTCCTCCTTTCAGCTCCTCCTCCTCCTCCTCCTCCTCCTTTTAGCTCCTCCTCCTCCTCCTTTTAGAGCAATGGAGGCTAATGACGAGGCATACGAAGCTCCGTATTTTCGACTCTCTCTGTCATCGAAGTGTCCAGGAGCCTAGCAGCCTTCCCCGCATCGTTTACCCGCTGCTAAGGCACATGTTCAAGACCATAATAAAATCATTAAAAAAGGAGGCGGATCTAAGAGACATCGCGTCTCCGGCAGAAAAACCTACACCTGCTCGCGGCTTCTTATGCTTCTTTGATTTGTGAAAATATACCACATTATAATTAATACGTAACTTCAAAAAGTAATTTCATTTTGTAATGTGAGGTGTGTTTCAAATATATATTTTTAATAAAGCTCAACAGGGATCAATAATAATAATAATCATTCTAATAAAGGCAAACATGCCATCAAACCAAGATAACCCTGATGACATCACTAGGGGCATGCTCTCTTTACTCTAGGGAATTTCCTCCAAAGCCACTAAAAACAGACAACTGTTTTCAAGAGCACAAACTGATCTTTACGTGTAAAATATTAAGCACTTCACTTTATCTTATCTTGTATTATATTGGCTTTACAGAAGACAATTATAAATACTTGTATTTCACCTTCAATGCACAGTTAGGCTGCAGACAATAATCATGGGGAGGGAAAGGAGTATCTGAAGAAAACATCCCCAGATGGAATCGAACCAGGAAGATGCAGTTACACGGCCCTAACAAGCAGCCCTCTGACAGTTTGGTATTTCCCTGACCATGAGACCTGTGTGGTATTTCAGCGTCCAGTGCAGAGCACATGGTGCACAGGTGGGAGGAGAGGTACAAACAGGTTGATTTAAATGAGGCTGCACAAAGCATGCGGTTGTTTTCTGTATTTTGTGGAATTTTTTTTCCTGATGTTTTTGGCGCTGATAATAGAGGAATCAGAACTAGAGCTGTTCCTGGTATCAACATCTAATACAGCCTGCTGGATGGGGTATTGGTCTATGCAGCGATACGACATCATGTCATCATTCATCAGCAGATTTACATACACAAGAACAACAACATCTCATGGCCCTCGCTACCTGATCCCTACATTGAGTTACATTATGATGCGTTCAAGCTCTTTTCAGTCAAAATTTAGTTTTGAGTCAATTTTAATTTGAACGGTATCATGTGTTCAAATGTAATTCAAATGTAAATTTTTGATTTTGGCAAAAAACTTGAATAAGTAAAGTTGTTTGAAGGAGATATTTTCACAGGGATATAAAATAAATATGAGAGAGGGAATTATGACCTGTTTAACTTACTAATTAAAACTACTCATTTAGTTTGTATAGGGGAGAGCCGGTATCAAGGCATACGAGTCTCATATAACGAACCACATCAGCACGTACAGCGTGTACGTGATGCTTAACACAACCGGGAAAAATGTTGTTTTGGAATACGGAAAGTAACTTTTCTTTTTTTTTTTGTTATGACAAGTTGTGTGAATTGTGTCCTGTGTCACAGTCGTGATTATTTGACAGATGATTTAGTACTTTAACACATCCTGAAGTTTGCCATGTCGGAGTTGTCAGGAGTCATTGTCTGAATGACAGTAACAGATGTTTATATAATCCCCCAACAGTAATAACGATTGTTCGTGTCGCCCCGCCGCTAATGTGATCACACTGTATGTGTTACAGCATTTATTACAACACGTGTGTACCATATTTCACCGACAGAAGAGAAAGTGTGGGTGCAGTGTCTCTTTTGTCCGCACTGGCCGCATGAGGTGTGTCGACAACTACATCTGTCGAAACTGTGGCAATGAGTTCATGTTAGCAATGAAATGTCTTATTATCAATGAAGTTGTCAGAATCTGAATCATTGTGATACCGTTCAATGTCCTGTAACAGTTATACTGTTCCAACTGTTGTTGTTAAACATTGGATGAGATTAAAAAAAAGATAAAGCCATAATATGTTTGCAATTACATATGAACAAGGACACTGTCTGAGATTTGACATAAAAACAAGAGAAATACAAACAATTCAACTTCACACTTTAATCAACATTGTGCAACGTTCAGGTATCAGGAACGTAACGATGGTATCGGATCATTTCTAATATGAACTGTGTGAGTTTCTGCCACCATGTCAATGTGCTGCCACTATGGTTATTTAAATACAAATGCAAAGCAATAAACCAATAGTGATGCTTAAAATGTGAGCATGATTTTTTTGACCGAATACGGGTGATTGGTACAGTATCTGTTGTCCACAGCTGCTTTCTACTGAAGGAGAAGCTTCTCCCTCACTTCATTAAATCCCTGCAGCGATCTGAAGGCACGTGTGTTGATAAACGGCCTCTAGACAACTGCAACTCGCTGTCCTGACTCCACAATCGTGGAACGAGCTCTCCGTTGACATCGGGACGGCAGAAACGCCACACTTCAGTCACAGACTGAAAACTCATCTGTTCAGACTGCACCTTGGCCCCGTGCGTGCAGGAACATCTTTTTCACAGAGGGGTGCCGAACAGCATGAATGTGCCACGTACAGCAGCGGCTGACGTGGCATCTCTCCGGCAGCTGGAGGCACCTTCGGGAGCGCCATAAATACCTGCTGCTGCCACTGAGTGAGCTCACTCTCCCTGCTTTCCATCCATCCGTTGCAAAGAGCAGACATTACAAGTTACTTTCACTTCCTGACGACTAGCTTAGCGGCTGCCATAGTCAACGGAAATATGTTCAAAATCAAGCAGACGATGGAAGGCGCTAGGTGACCAGATATGCACTCAAATAGCAAATAACCAAAGGTGATCGACATTCCCCCGTTTATCAGCATCGGCACAAACTGAGAAAGAGCTTGGTGTGGTGGAGGAAGGTTGAGCAGGTAGAGACACACAACTGGACACTGCATGCTGTTGTTCTGTTGCTAATTGAGCTGCTTTTGGGCTTTTAGAAGTAAAATAATCCAATAATCTTTTCTGTGTTATTGATTAGCCCCCGCTGTCCCCAAGTTCAGCTGACCCCGACTCTTACTCTTTGGTCTGACTTGATGCAAGGTGTCCTCATTCAACGGTTCGTATGATATCCTACGAAAAATCATTCCTCATTTTTCTTGCGTTTTCCTATGAAAGACAGCAACACGTGTCAATTTCCGATACAGGCATATGGTCTTTACAAAATAAACATCTTCATTGGAAACTTAGTTAGGTTTTGGCAACAAAACTTAGTTCGGTTTAGGTAAAGATCGTCCTTTGGCTTAAAATAACCATAATTACATTATGCAAGTTACGTGACAGAAACATCAACATCTACTTCTCGTTCCACATGGTCTCCTGGCTGAAAGATCGCTGGTTGTTGGACCCATCCACCTCACCCCCCACAGCATGAGGGGTTTTGGGTTCTGTATACTTCCTTGTTCATGATTACGCGGATAACTTACAAAATAATTTTGTGGTGTGCTGCAAATTATGATTCATTGTTGTCATCACAAGACCATTGCGAATTCATAGTGGGTGTCCCAACCACTGGTCCACCAGGACGTCCCATTGACGTTTCTCTATACTAACCAAACACAGAGCAGCTACGATCAGCTGTTTCACTGTTGTCACTCATAGCACATTGTAAACAATAGAAGAGGAACATCAAAGTGACTTATTCACTATCGCTGCTTAATGAAGTCTAACTTCACAAGAGTTAAGGTGCATTAGCTGCAAACGGATATATTCAGAATCAGGAGCGCTCTTTTAGCACGTTCATGCGCAACACTGCCTGCTACACAACTCATTTGGTGGGTACCTGCTGCTACCCAACAAGGGAAACTCTAACACACGTTAGTTATCAACTGTAACGTCTTAAACACACTAATATAATAAAAGGTTCAGCCATTTAAGGGACAAATAAGCATTGACCTACACAAAAACACTGACTTCAATGTGACACACATGCAACTGTTGGAGCGTACAGTATACGAGCTGGGTGGAGAAAGAGGAGAGAGAGGATCCTTGAATCCATCCTTCAGACAGGCCGAAAGCAGGAGGAGGACAGAAGGCAGAGGACGATAGGGGGAGATAATGACGGGGAGCACGGAATGAATGGAGTGGCAGATTAGAGAGGAGGAGAGTAAATTGAAAGTATTGAGTAACCGGGAGTGAAGCGGGAGGGTCGAAGAAAGAAGCAGCAAGAGAGTGAGGCAAGGTGGCAGTCAAAAGGGGAATGGGAGGAATGGGAGGCAAGAGAGGCAAGAGGCTGTGATGCTCAGAGATGAGGAGAGGAGGATGTGAGGCAGGAGACATGTTTGAAAGGAGAACAGACGAGGTGCAGGCTCCAGAGGAGGGCCACATCAAAGTGGAGGGCCAAGGTTGGAGGAAGGAAGATAATATATCCACCTGAGAGAAGAGACCGTATAAACATTCTCAGTTACAACGCATACTGAATATGACACACATACTGTATCAGTGGTGGGCCATCAGGGCCAGCTAAGCCTTCTCTGCTGGCCTGAACAGAATCACAAAGTTATAGCTATTTTATAATTTTATAATTTTTCATAAATACACTACATTACTTTATTATAATTTTTTCCCCCCATTATCTTATTTTCTCATTGCACAGCTACTGTCTTCCTCAGTTGCTCTGCTTCCAGTGCAGCTTGTTTTAAGAGCTTTTATCCAATCAGATCTCACCTCTGTGTCTCTATGTAAGAAGAGAGGCCCGAGGCCCTCTGGGTAGACTTTGCAGATTAAACTATATGGGGACGATATTGTTGATTACTCTTTTACTGTTTGGACAGGCCCATTTTATGGTTGTGCTGTGCTGAACTTTGGTTTTAGCTTCCTTTAAATAACGTCTACACAGACTGGTTTTTATGGTACATTTTAAGAGTAAAAGTAAATGTATACTTTAACTGTTCTTTGTCTACTGTCTTGGTGACCCATGCTGCTCTGCTGTAGATTTGAAAAGAACCTCAACTCACTGGAGCCCCAGACTCCTTAGGCGGCGTTGTCGGTTATTTTATATTGCATATTTATTCATTTTTTGGCAAAATCATTATATCTCACACCTGTATTGGCCTTGACACTTCCTGAAAACAGTTTTAACCTTTAAAAAAATGACGGTGCAGTGAAGAGCAATACATTAAAGGTGTGCTTGGACTGAGCTCAAAGTGTCTATGCAGCCACGAGTCGGGACAACTGGAAGACGTGGATTCGCTTCAGGTAGAGTGAACTGTGGCAAAGATGCATTTTTCAGCGTGCAGGGTAGTCCGATAGACTTCGACACGTGGTTAGAGTTATGAAACTAACAACATACAAAAACTACATGGTTCAGTTTTCTGCCATATTTGACAAGTTGGGGGTGAGATTTGCACTTTGTGACCCCACGTCATGACTGTACAGAAAATATTATCATAACTGATGTGCATGATCTAATGAGCAAAGAATGTTTAGATGTCTCTCTACTAAAAAAAAAAGCTAGGCAGTCTCAGTAACAAAAGTACTTGAAATGTCTTATTCTGTATCCTGGTTATAAAGGCTTGGTGCAATGATGATGCACACAAGTCAATCCCAGAATGTAGATGCTATTGTCTTTAGTGAGCTCTGACTTCTTCCCTTAAGTCAAAAAAGACACACAAAAAATGTCAACTCCACACACAATATTGTGTCGTCTTTGTGTCGCAGAGAAATAATCACAACTTTGAGACACAGACAGTACCCTCGAGTATCTGTCTTCACAGGCACAAGATGTTGGAATCAACTAAATAATTAGAGATGTACTGATTACAAATTTATAAAAGTCTGACCCGTCAATTAAACTGTTTTGCTGATTCTGATCACTTACAACCTAAAAACTATAATTGACAGAACACACAAAACGTTTTTGTAACTCTTCTTTCATGGGAAATTGGAATTCCATTATGTTTGTTCATAATAAAACATTGACGATAAAATAACCTCTGAATCTTACTCAAACAAATCTCTAAATGAACGTGCTCCAGGTTACAACTAAAATCCAACCAACAATAGATGTTCATATTCCCAGAAGAGAACCAGTGCAGCATTAATATACAAGACACCTAATGTCATTCACATCAGAACGTCCACACTATGTGATAAGTGTTTTTTAATATCCATCTAATCTGTTATAAGAGCCGATTTGCAAGCAACAATAATATGTGTTAATCAACCACGCAAACTGCCAGCTTTATGCACAACTGTCAGGACTGAGGACTGAGTGAAGGTCTGGGTGTATACTGTATGTGTGTGTTTGACAGAGAGAGAGAGTGACAGAGAGGGGAAGAGAGGGTGGAAGGTGGACTATTGCACGCAATGTTTCTGTAAGTTATAAATAACCTACTCCGAAAGCTGCTTTGTCACTTTTTGACCCTCCACCCAAATCTGTGATATTTTCAAGTAACCTTACCCCAAGCAGCCCAACCCACACAACATAAAACCATCATGCAGCCCATGTGTGTTCATTTCTAGGTAAAGAAACAAAACGATACGAGAGTGAAGTCCTTTTCACCTTTCACCTCCTGCACCAACATTCATGTATTCTGGAGCCACTTCATATATACTATAGACAGAAGAGTTAATGTTGTGATTTAATAGCAAATGTGTATTTCTTAGATCCCGAAGGTATTAGACATATTGTCACACAAGACTGAAAGCTGTGAGAACAAGACCCTGTGGGACCTATGAGTGTACTTTGGACCCAGACACATCTGTGCTGCTTTTCTTTTCCTTCCTGGTGCCACCCATAGGAATAGTACAGTCACCTGTATAGTGTGTGTTGCTTTCAATGCTTTTCAAAGCTGTTGTTAAGCTTACTGCACAGTTCATGTCTTCAGTTAATGGAGACATTATGAAGTCTGGCCATTTTTTCATTTACCACTCTTATCCAAATGCTGTAATTTATCACCTTCAGAGGGTTTGAATGCATAAAATATTGCTCAATGCTCTTGCAAAGCCGGTTTTGTTTTGGCAATATCTCTTCTGTCAAAAAGTCACGGCAGTAAAGCCAATAATTCAAAGTAAATTGACAAATGAAGGTAAAAATGATGAGAGGGGAAAGCATGAAACAGAGAAAAAGTAATAACTTCAGTGGAATGGGGTCAGAGAGAGAGGAGGGGAAGAGACAGAGAGAGAGAGAGAGAGAGAGAGAGAGAGAGAGAGAGAGAGAGAGAGAGATACATGGACACAGAGAGAAAGGGAGAATAAAAAAAAGACATGGAGAGAGCTGGAGGATGAATCGACAGCGATGAATAGCGGCGCGCGGGGGGAGGGAATAGCCAGGTGAGGAGGGGGAGGGGGATGGACCGGGAAAGGGCAGAGGGAGAATGATGGAGGGCGGTGGCGTGGGGCCGGTGGCGGCAAGGGGACGTGGGGAGGGGGAGGGAGCCGACGGCGATGAGAACATTATGGCTGGATAATGAAGAGGTTCCACGCTGTCAGCCAACACCATTCACCCTGCATGGCTCTGACCCCAAAGTGTCAACAAGCTAAACGACCGAGCAGCAGCGCATTACCGCATGTACACACACTCACAAACACACACGCACTCACTCACACACACACACACGTAGACGGACAGACGCACTGTCCGCGGATGATGCTTGAACACAAATTGTTGTGTCTAAAATACCGAATTATTTGTGTAAATGCAAACATAAAGTACACAGACACTTGTAAATAATGCAGTATTAATCACGATGTACTATGAGTGTGTTTGCGTGTAATGCATTCACACAAACCTAATAAATGACGTGCATACTGAATCATTCACACACACACACACACAACGGCAGCTCCGGAGTGCGTAGCCGGTGCTCTGCTGTTTGCAGAGTAAATATCATATTCTTTATTGGTATTCGGAACAGTGAAATTCAATAAATTGAGTCAACAGAGGTTGTTTCATGGAGCTAATCTCTGCTCACACATGACATTGCAACGTGACACAGCCACTGCGAGAAAATGGGAGTTTAGATCAACGGAAACCTGATTTCAATGGTCTGCTGTGGTCCATGTCCCTCTATCTCTCTTTGTCTCTCGCTCGCTCTTCTCTTGTCTGTCTCCCTCTCTATCTCTCTACCCCCCCAACCCGTTCGCTTTATCACACATTTGCACACAGGCACCGCTTTCCCTGTTTTATTCCGTCCTCTATATGCCGCTCTATCTCCGTGTGTGTGTGTGTGTGTGTGTGTGTGTGTGTGTGTGTCTGTGTCTCTCACACACACACTTTCGTCATTTCTTTTTTTCTGGCCGCCTGATGCAAAGCCCTATCTGGGCAGCATAACACTCTCTTTCTGTTTCAATTCAAACTCCACTCTGCTTTAATGACATGACAGGACAGAAGCCTGTGTTGCTAAAGCACTGTCCTGTTGCCTGTGTGAGGACTTCACACGGAGTGCAGCAGGAACGAGTACTGAAACATGGTCATTTTCACACAAGCGGTTCCCTCGTCTCGAAGTCAGTGGGTTTTTTGATTAGATGCCTGAAGAATTTAAAATATGTCACACCACTTTGAAGCTTTTTCGTGTCTTTAAAAAGGTTGTTGCTCACAAGTGGCTGAGACTACTAAAAGTCGAACACTAGTCAGCCTTTAGACTATTGGCGGTGACATGAAGTCACGTTAACGTTGCCGTGGTTTGTTTATATCCTAACGTTAGCTTTTAACTAGCGCTTCAAGAATCATAAAAGCGGTGCCCATTTGTGAAGATTATCTTGCTTAACAAAACCTGTAAGTATCATCAACTTGTGTTTGCCACAGAGCTCGTTTTCTGCCGTTATCCAAAATCCAGTGGAAGAATCCCGTTGTCTTTCTCTCGAGGAAGCCAGATTGATGCTAATTTACGGGGTTGGCCCGTAAAAATAGGTCATCCCTGCACCACTCTGTTACATGTTGACAGACCGCTGCGGCCCACGCGTACATGGATGGTTTCAATTTTGGTATTAACACCACAAAATTGATATCCATGTGTTATAGACCACCTTTATGACCACTTCAGAGAGAACCAGGCCTGTATTTGTTACAGGCTCATATAATACGTGACCCTTTCAGTTTGTAATTTCCTCTGTTTTATAAGTCTTGTCATGTTTTAGTAAGAGGATTCCCTGTTCTATGACCTGGCCCCATTTTAATTTGCTGTTGATGCAAACTCAACACTCCATCCACGCTTACTTGTTGATTTGATACTCAGGTCGCACTCACCACTCTGCTGCTGTGAGTTTCTCTTTCAAACAGCAACAAGAGGTCACTCACTTATTAATTACAGTCAGCTTTACTTTGCAGGTAATTAGGGTTAACATTTGTTGTGATAGATATCACCATAAAACTCCCCCAGTTCATTACATACATTTAGACAATTATTTTTTATTTTAGTTTTCTGAAAATGTTATGTAAATATGCAAATGAGACATTATCTTATTAAATATATGCTTATTTGTTTACATTTCCAGAACACATATCTGAACATAAAGCCAGCTTTGAAAGTCCTCTTTCACTTTGTTGATATATTATAGTGAAAGGTTTTTACAGAGGAAATTCCGGATATCTCTTTTTATCACTCTAAAAATAAAGAACAATGCTCGTGTTTTTTTGGAGTAAAATGTTAAATTATTCAGGCTATGAATGATATATTAACAAACCCCTCTAAAACCATCACAATATAGATAGGAAGGAAACTGGAAAGTTTGGTGAATGTAGATGAAGTGGAGATTTCTGGCTGAGTCTGAGAAAAAAACTAATTTTGAGAAAACAGCCTCTAAGGTGCTACATTTCAAATCCAGAGAATATCTGTGATTGAGGTATTGCTTTTGCACGGCTCAACATGGGGATGAGCCGGCGGCTAACTGCTAACGGTGCTAACAGCACGAACAGTGGCAATAATAGCAACAGTGCTGACATAGCTAAGAGTGTTTGCCTGGGGGAGAACTGGAGGGCGGGCGGTATGCTTCAGTAACAACACCGTGGGTCGTGTTAACAGCGGTGGAAATAGTACTTTATAAAAAGTATTATTAACTCAAGGTCCATTTCTTGGACTTCCATCCACAGGGCCAGCAAGGCCTTCTCTGCTGGCCAAGACAGAATCACAAAGTTATGGCTATTTTATCATTTCATTACTTTTCATAATTACACTACATGTATTCTAAATATTTTTTCCCATTAGCTTATTATCTCATTGCACAGCTACTCTTATCCTCAGTTGCCTTGCTTCCATCGCAGCTTGTTTTATCCAATCAGATTTCGCCCCTCTGCTGTCTCTAAGTAAAGAAATCTGCCCTGAGGCCTTCAGACTCACAAGTGAATCCATGTGCAGTTTAAGTGAATGGGGACAATATTGTTGATTGTCATAGTGTTCAACCAATCAGATCTTTAGTTTGACATGTTGGGCGTATTCTTTGACGTGCCAGAGCTTAGTTGGCCTACAAGTACGTCATTAACGTGCAGCTTGATTGGTCAGTGGGCTAGCGTGACGGTTGTGAAACTAACTAGCAGAACTTTGTAGCCGTAAGAGTTAAGGTTTAAAGATATGTAAGATGTTTTTACATAACATAAAATTTTTTGTGTTTTGCCATGTTTGGTGGTGACAATCCCAAAATCTGCTGCCTCTGTCAAGTGGACATTTTCAGCCTCAAACGCATTAAAACGTATTCAAGAAATACAACTGGGGAGGCTCGACTGTCTTCACTGGCGTCCATGAATCCAGAAGGACTTCTTACTGGAACTGAAACGCACCGATTTTTTTACATCTGCAGTAAAGTTACTACTGTGTTCATTTGTCTATGGTGTTGTTTTTATGATATGGTTAATATTGTTCCCTCTGATGTGAATAATATTTGAATGGAGCCCTTGAGTGTGTGGATGAATGCATGTTTTAGTTCCGCAGTTTTGCTGGAATGTGCAGAGGCCTGTTGAATCGTGTTATTTGGGTTTTACGTTATTCTACCTGCTTTGTTGTCATATAAATGAGTTTGTTCTTGTCATTGTGTTAATTAAATTGATTTTGACTATATGCATTGTCCGTTAAGGATGAAGCATCCCGATATTCATGTATCTGCACTCTGCACTAAGTGTATTTGTAGCCCTCACAGGTGTTGAGCTTCATGTAACATTTGATTTCATTTGTTTCAGTCCAGGGGTCAGACACACTCACCACATTTAAGACTCCCCCCCCCCTCTCAAAGTAAAATGGCTTTATTGGCATGACGTAACACTGAACACTATATATGGCAAAGCATAAATAAATGTGAAAAAGTACTAAGATCTATGAAATAAACTAGAATGCATAAAGTCCTGCGGGTCAATCGTTGGTTGGAACAATACCAACAGGAAAAAAAGCAGAACTAACAAACAACCAACAACATTTACAAGGTGCAGGCGACTGTCACTGTCACTCAGTAGATGGCAAGCAGAAAGATGGCCGCTGACAGCTCACTGCAGCTCTTAGTGTCCTGGTCATTTGTCTTCATCTGAGAGCTGTAGAAAACGTTTGGTTCTTAACACATTTATATATATATATATATATATATATATATAAATTCCTCAAATCTTTTCTATATATCACATTTGGTGAGGAAGTGTAGCTCTGTTTCAGCCTCAGGGTGCATAAAGAGAACAGGGCCATTGCTCTACAGGGAACTCTACGCTCAGTCTGTATTTTGCCAAGGTTCTTTCTGTTGTAGATCAGTAACCATGTGCAAATAATCTGCTATGGTGTACTGTTGATTTAGAGCCAGACATCATTTCATTGTCCTGTGTTGTTGTCTGCGTTAGCCAATAGGTGCTGTGGTTTTGTTTGAACAGTGTTGTAATTTGGTTGAGTGTAATTGATGGTGTGTTTTTCACTGCAGGGCTCGGTAATGATGTTCAAAACTTAATTGCTCTTTTTTGTATTTCTATTAATAGTGGATATTGGCCTAATTTTGCCCTGCATGCATTAATTGTAGTTTTCCTCTGGGCACGGAGGATAATCTTACTGAACTCTGCGTGCAGGGTCTCATTGGGGTGTTTATCCCATTGAGTGAAATCGTGTTGTATAAGTGTACCCGACACCTCACTGCCATAGAGTGCAATTAGTTCAATAACACACTCAATGAGTTTTAGCCAAATTGTTATTCGTACGGCATAGAAAGCCCCGCATGCTTTTCCTCTCAGTTGATGAACTACCTCATTAAAATGTCTGCTTTTTTACACCTAGGTTATTGTAGTGTGTACTCTACATAATTGTACAAATTGAAAACTTTGGTTGGACCGTTTTTCGGAAAATCCTTATTTTGGTCTTTTTGGCTTTTACTGGCAGGGCTCACATCAGACAGTATTACTCTGCTGGTCCAGGCTCTGCTGTATAGACCGTGTGCTGACTTTACTATGACAGTAGCCAATCCATCTATGTAAATACTTAAGAGGGCGGGGCTTAGATCACAACCCTGACTAACGCCCCACCCTTTGTTAAAGATTTCTGTTCTTTTTTTGTAATTGTATCAGTGGCGGGCCGCCAGGGCCTGTAAGGCCTTCTCTGCTGGCCTAAACAGAATCACAAAGTTATAGCTATTTTATAATTTAATATTTTTTCTTAAATATACTACATGTATTATAATTTATAAAAATATTTTTCCCATTATCTTATTTTCTCATTGCACAGCTACTGTCTTCCTCAGTTGCTCTGCTTCCAGTGCAGCTTGTTTTAAGTAGAGCTTTTATCCAATCAGATCTCACCTCTGTGTCTCTAGGTAAGAACAGAGCCCGAGGCCTGCAGACTCTCAAGTGAATCCCTTTGCAGTTTAAGTGAATGGGGACGATATTGTTGATTGTCATAGTCTTCAACCAATCAGATCTTTAGTTTGACATGTTGGGCGTATTCTTTGACGTGCCAGAGCCTGCTAACTGGCTTAGCCATACGTGATTGGTCAGTGAGCTAGCCTGACATGATGGGCGGTGACAATCCCAAAATCTGCTGCCTCTGTCGAGTGGACATTTTCAGCCTCAAACGCATTAAAACCTATTCAAGAAATACAACTGGGGAGGCTCGACTGTCTTCACTGGCGTCCAAGAATCGAGAAGGACTTCTTACTGGAACTAAAAACGCACGGATGTACTGAACAACCGTGAGATTAAACTCTTTGTTAACAAAGACAGGAGGAAGAACAGCTAAATAGTGAACAGCAGCTCTGGTAAGTTAACTGCAGTAGCTTTAACTGCCATAAATATGATCTATGTCATCATTTAATATGCTTGTTTATATTATATATTATTATTTATACAACTTATATGGATTTTCGTTTTGGTTTTATATGTGATAGGAACTATAGTTAAAGTGTTAAAGTTAAGTTTAAGTTTTTAAGTGATCTACTTTGAAGATTCATGTGCTTTCAAGTGGACTCATTTTCCCTCTCGGTGTTGACAGACGAATAAATCCGTCAGTAACAAGAACTATGGAGTCGTGTATTTCCTGGAGGGAGTGATAGGAGAGTTACTACTCTGTTAATTTGTCTATCGTGTCGTTTTCATGATATGGGTAATATTGTTCCCTCTGACATGAATAATATTTGAATGGCCCGTGCTCTTGAGTGTGTGGCGGAATGCGTGTTTTAGCTGAATTGATTTTGACTAATTGTTCGTTAATGCCGCCGCATCCCGTCATGCCGGTATTCATGTGTCTGCACTCATAGTGTATTTGTAGGTGTTGAGCTTCATTTTTACGAGTGCAGGCCCAGATATAAAATGCACGGCCCGCCACTGAATTGTATGCAGCACATATTGCCAGTATATATTGATCTAATAATAGCATATGCTTTACCCCCTTCGCCACCGTCAATTACTTTGCAGAAAAGTCCTGTATGTCAAGATTTAAGCCACAAACCCTGTGAAAGCAGTTTAAAAGAGGATAAGGAGTCCTTGTCGGTCTAATTTCCTCAGAGAGGTTATCCCAGAGAGTGGAAAAGGCCCGGTCACCCTTTTCTACACAGCCTAGATTACAGAATGGCTATCACAGCCTTGGCTAAGGACCTCAGGTTGCAACCGGGCACGTGCAATGTCAAGAGGTTCTGAGATGTCCAGAGTGGGCCTTAGTTATCAATAATAACTTACAAAACATTTCTAAGCCAATAAAGAGAGGCTAAAATAGGAGCAATGTGCTCTCTTTTATTGGATTTGGAATGGGGTTTAGCTGCTCGATATAATTTGTGAAAACTCCGTTGACTGAGATATGTACTAGAGGAAATAAAAGCATGTATGACCGTCTAGATTTCTACTGGAAAGAATAGAACTGATCTTGGAGAGGACTGGACAACTGTGTCCACACAATTGTTCAAGCTGAGGTTATTATCAAAGACGACATCAAGATGTTTACAGTTCTATCCAGCATTTGAGGTCACGAATGCAGCTGTTGAGTGAATTTATTTCATTAAAATCACTGTGGTTAAAAGATACAATCACGTGTCGTGCGTGGGAATGGAAGCTGACATTATGCCTGCGGATGACACATAATGTGTAGATAGAAAACACGAGTGGTACGAGGACCGACCCCTGGGGTACCTAGAGAGGAGCTCCATAGGTGGGTCTACTTTGCTCCTGATTATTACGGCCAGTAGAGGGCGCTGTCACAAATGATCTTGTTTCGGGGCACCTGCTGAAACAGCTGATAACATCGTTTGTCTTGGGTCTCTCACAAGGCCATGAATGTTGCAGAGTTCTGCCCTATGTGGCTAAAATCAACCAGATCTGATCATTACCAAAAGTAGACGAATAAATTGTGATACACCTTTTTCTTTTTCTTTTTTTACATACAATGGCAGCATTTTTCTTCCCTCCATTGCTAACAGTGACAGGACGGACATGTCTGAGCTACTGTCTGAATGGATCATCATGTGTGATGAATTAGGTGATATAGTTTAAAGACATACAGGCCACTGTGATAGTCCAGCCCTCCTATGTCTCTCCATATTTTCATTCATCATGCCCCATCCATATTCTTTTTGTGTTTCTGACTGTCACCCCCTCTCTTCTGTTTACAGTATGCAGTGTACAGTGTGTCTATATTATATCCGCCTATAGTCATCCTTCCTTTCTTCTTTGCCTCCCACTCTCTAAGTAGTCCCTCTCTCTCTCTCTGTCTCCCTCCCTCCCACTCACTCTTCCGCTGCTTGTGTGTTTTTTTGTCATCTTTAACATTATCCGTCTCCAACAGGTGAAGATCGCCAACATTTCACACTAAGATGTTTTGGTAATCAAGTTTGGTTTTCTTTTTTTCAGAATCAGAAGCAGTTATTGCCACGGTTGCACATACAAGGAATGTGACATGATATCTCTTAAGTCTTTGTTTTGCCTGGTACGCTATTCTTCTCTCTGTATCTCTTTCTTTCTTTGTTGCTTTCTAAGTGTGTGCGTGTGTCTGTGTGTGTGTATGTGCGTGTGTGTTTAGAATGAAGATGTTTCATTAAGTGGCATAGAGAGTGAAGCCTCTCGCTCCTTTTTTTCTTGTCTTGCTGATAGTCGGCAGTCGGCAGTGTGTGTGTGTGTGTGTGAGTTTGTTGTGGGACTGGCTGGAAGAGGAGAAAAGCCTCTGATGGCTCCAGTCACTCTCCCTTGAGCCTGACGGATTAACTGGGACATACAAACACACACAAACACACTTACAGTGTGCGTGCACATAGCAAAATGTAACTGCCAATTGTATGTGTATACATTTGCATTCATACACCCACGCGCATATACACGCTGACATAATAATGGATGGGACAACACACACACAAGAGGAAGATTTGTATGCTGCATTTCAGAACGCAGATTAAATCAGAGCATATGGCACATACACAATGTAGGTGTACGTACCTGCATCTATGCACACCAAAGTCAAATGAAAGAAGATGAAACACACACACACAAACACAGATCCAGAAAGACAAATATACGCTGTCCATGCATGGACACAAATAGACTAAATGCACAAACACATACTCCGTCGACATCAGTCATAGTGAGTTTGATTCCAGGAAGTGTTGCCTTGGCTGTTTTTAGTCCCGGACATTAAATATTTAAAGGGACCAATCACACAGGTTTAATTGAATCTGAGGCCCCTCCCTTCGGGGGCGACGGGCTCCGATCACAGCCAATTAGAGGCAGATGAGTCTGACAGTAATGGGTGCTATCTGCTAGTCCCTGGAGAGAAAGAGAAAGTGTGTGTGTGTGTGTGTGTGTGTGTGTGTGTGTGTGTGTGAGAGAGAGAGAGAGATAAGGTGCAGGGTAGGTTCTGTGACGCATCAACACACTTACCGACCACCCATTCACACACACACACATGCATGCATGCACGCAATAATGCTATTTACAAAGTCTGTGTCTGTCTGTACTCTCTGTGTGTGTGTGTCTGTACTCTCTGTGTGTGTGTGCGTGTGTGCGTGCGTGCGTGTGTGTGTGTGTGTGGAGAAAGAGAGAGAGATGGGGGACATGCAAATCTACGTTAACCTAATTATTCTGTTGGTCCCCTGTGTTTTCTCATTAGAACTCACTGCCAGCAGGGACCAGAGAGAGAGAGAGAGACTTGGTGAGAGAGAGAGAGAGAGAGAGGGAGAGAGAGAAGCTTGGTGAGAGAGAGAGAGAGTGAGAGAGAGGGAGAGAGAGAGAAGCTTGGCGAGAGAGAGAGAGAGAGAGAGAGAGAGAGAGAGCAGATTGAGCCACAAATGAATAGAAAGCAGGGGAAAAGATGGAGTGATGCAGAGAGATGAGTGTTACGGAGAGACAGAAGACAGCTTGTTGAAAAGTGTATGAGCCATAAATTCCCAGAGAGATGCGTGACTGAGGTTTCTCACCAACTTAGTGCACACACACACACACACACACACACATTTTTGTCATATCCAAATTTGAAATCACTTTGATTTCATGCCCAGTTTACAGTTTTAAGATATATTGATTTATTTTAGATTTTGTCATTTACTTTAAAACAATTAAACATGACTTGGCTGATAAGTTGAAAAACTATATCAACAGTATATCTGTCTTATTCACACGACAGCCAAATAGTCACATTCAGAATGAAGTAAAGCAGATGGATGCAGCACAGCTCAACCTCAAGCTTTATGCCCCACTAGCAATGTTGGGAGAGAAATGTGTTTATTACAACCCACAATGAGACTATGTTGGATATTACAATTAGCATACACATTCATTTCACTATTCTTACAGCCTAGTAGACAGGAACGGATCCCAATTAACACACTAAAGGGCCTTGAGCTACAAATGTGGGGTGGGCCCCCCTTTACTCTCTTACAGAGGTTTAGATGAGGGGATTGATACCAATTTCCTGTTTATGAAGCCAGTTAGCTTAGCATAACTTAGCATAAATACTGTCTGGCTCTGTCCAAAGGTATCAAACTCCACCCAATAGCACCTCTGAAGCTCACCAATGTCATGTCATATCTTGTTTGTTTAATCCTTACAAAGTGTTAAATGACAAATAGCACGCAGTCAGTCAGTCTCAGCGAAAAGGCAAATAAGCATATTTGTGAAAAAAATTGGAACGTTTCCTTTAAAATTGTCACTACCCGTTTTCTCATGAACTCTGGATCATGCCCGGACATTGTCCAGGTTTGCCCAGTCACACATGTAGCACACAACAGGAGGTTGTCCGTGTGAGAAAGGGCGTATGTTTGCATATGGAGGAAGGGGACATGGCCCTACCAATGTTTTAGCAAAATCACATACACACATGCAGAGAGAGAGAGAGAGAGCAGTACTATACATTGTTTTCATTCAATTTCAACTTTATGGTAGTATTACTTTTTTCTCAAAATATAACAACTTCTCAGAGAACACAGATATGTAGGATATGTATTAAATGTGCAGAAATTGAGCTTAAAAATGTATGAGCTATTAAAGTCCAGGGTTAATGAATGTTGGGATGTGGCAGGAGCATGTTTGGTTATCAGCAAGTATAAAAACTAAATTATTGACATCAATAAAGTGATTCATATTAATAAGACTATTAAGATATATTATTAATAACAGGGCACCACCCTGAGATCAGTGAGATCAATAACCAAACTACAAATTGAGTCTCAAAATTGGTGTTCACCCACAATATCAATGTCAAGGTACTATTCCACATTCAGAGTGAACAGTGAAGGTTTGAATTCGAGCACAGGCCAGGATAACCAGCTATTATTAGTTTATTGAATACCAATAATACTGATCAAGTCAAATAATATCTAAAACCAACAACAACTGCTGTACAATTACGAGCCTACTATCTAAAATCAAATAAGTATTTGTGTGGGTTAGTTAAACAAAAAGGGAACACTCAAAACAAGGCTTATCACACAGAAACCAGACTGAACTCAGATCAGGTCTTTTAACTGATAAAGTTACAGTTACCAAAGCAAAATGTCTTCCTTACGACCAGCAAATGTTGACTTGATTGGGAAGACAATCTGTCCTTCTTTTCCTCTGAAGATGTTCTTCTTCCTTCTGCGGGCAAGTTGTCCGCTTCTCTTTCGGGATCCAAAACAGTCTATTGTTCCACCAGCGAATGTAGAACTATTCCTAGGTTTTCTTAAAAGCAACAACATTGTGTGCGCCCCCTCACATTTGAATCGAATCGCGTGGGTAGCGCTGATTTTTATAGTCTCAGTGACGCCAGCCCCTGTGGTGCCTGTGGCCCTCGTCCAATGAGACCCCAGTGTTGGGTTTGGACCAAAAATCACGCCGAGGTGAGATTCAACGTCTGGTGGGGCTTGGTGTGATTTTAACCCAAATCAGGCTGTTGAACCATAAAGGTCCATGTAGGTAAGACTCCCTTTGTTCCAACCACATGGTGAAGTCCCAACATAAATGAATGAATGTATCATTGAGGGTAATAAGTGCCACATGCATATTTAAAGAGGTTACTTACCAAAATAAAAGACACAAAGTGTGTTGACTTGGCAGGGATGACATTAAATGAGAGAAGTTGCTCTTCAGGGGAATAAATGCTTGAGAGCAACACAGAATGACTGAGAGCCTTTCTTACCTCTTGTGTTTTCCGGCACATAAATAAAAGGCATTTCCACCTGACACTGATGCATGCAAATTCACCACAATGCCGGACAGAACCCAGCTTCATGTGTCAAGAAAAGTCAGGGGTTTCAGCGCATGTGTGAAAGGGGCTGTTGTTTAAATATTTTGGGAATTGTGGGAAAAGAACAATTTCACAAATATTTGATAAACACAAATATATGATGATTCAGACAAAGAGGATTGCACCAGCTGGGAACTCACATCGACTTGTACCACTGCTTAATACAAGAACATCATCTATAATACATCTGCACTATGCCACATAGAGGAGGAGTCCAGGGGGGGTTCATACACCGTTCTATTGTTTTTCAATACTGTCTCTGAATAAACAGTGACGACGCATTGTTGTTGTGCTTTTCAACTTTGCATCAGGTTCAGGATCAATAACCGCACAGCGACAACTTCATTCTTGTCTTTTGGTTTTGAACTAATGCGCCTTTTTCACAACAGACGTGTCATAACAGGGAAAGCACATGTAATCAATGGCGCTACTGCTGGCTGCATTTACTGTGCGTGATGGCTCACTGGCATGACTTATTGGGACGCCCCAGTGAAACAGCCCTCGTTAATGTTATTAGAAACACCTGTGTTTCTCCTGATATTAATGAGTGCTGTGACAAAGGCTTATTCAGGAAACCGTCTTGCACTTGTATTTACGATGTACTCACCTCTGCTGCCACTGATTTTTCAATAGATCCATGTAAATTAAGTTAGATCAAATACATTTCCCACTACCGCACACCTCTAGAAGGATAGGTCTGATTTTTCTAAGTTTGCATCAGGTACTTATTTATAGATTCATAGAACCCCACTTCATAAAATCTGTACTATACCTTAAATATATGAGATGCACATGCACGTATCTGCACCAACTGTGCTGAAGTCAATCCAGCAGAAGGCTCAGTCAACCACGCTTCCCATATCTCCTCGTGTTTGTAGCATGATCCTCCTTTGACTGGGCTTCGCTGATTGCATGCAAGCTGTACCTCGGTTCTGAGGAGAAAACTGCGCTTCCAGGCTGCTGCATCTGTTTGATAAAGAGCCTTCACGTCTCCAAACACAGAATGCAACCTCCGAAAGTAGCACAAACATTTATATTCTTGGCCTAAAAAAAGCAATGACAGGTAGATTTTTCATTGAAATGAAAATTCGAAATGTTATGGGAGTAGCTCCTTCAACCAAACAGTTACAAGTCGGGGATTTATGTCATGTAGTCGCATGTAAACTGCGACGGTTAGACTGTTCAAAGTGTATTTCGCAACAACCTTTAAAGCAGATGTTATGTGGGGGGATGCTTACTACATTATTGAATGCATAATTTATGAATTAGTGAAGAAATAAAAAACAAAGACAAGCTGCTGAGAACAGAAATAAAGGGATCGTCCCGACAGTAACACAGTCATGAAACCCCCACAATCCAATGGGCTTCCAATTAATATCCATATAGGCCTGTTGCTATAGCGTAGTTTTCCTCTTAACTCTCTCAGACACAGTCAGCATGTGTCAGCTTTGCATTATGTCTTCTGGAATGTGAAGGAGCTTTTTATATTGGAACACTGCAGCGCCAGGACTCCATAAAGCCATCACACAAGCATACAGCCCATAATGTGATGCATGTCAGAGACAGTATGCTGGCTCCAGTCTGCCTGAATAAAAAAATCTGAGTTTGCCAAGTATCGTTGGAAAGAGGAGTGAAATGTTTGGTGGAATGAAGTGAGTGGAGCAAACATAGACACGGAGTGTTTGTTTTATGAAGAAGCCGGGACTGGAAACAGAAACATTTGGATCAGCGTGAGAGGAGTGGAGATTGGAGGCTCGCATTCTCTGCGCGTCATCCTGCTGGCACCTCCGATGCTAACTGCTAACTGCTGTGGTTTGTGGTTGGAAGGCTTCTCGCCACTGTGTCACTGTCCATTCACTCGCGCGCGCACACACACACACACACCCACGCTCACAAAGGCATTCTCACAGAGAAACGATGACTTATTTATTATAGACTCACACAGACAAAGGACCGTCTGTAATCCCACCCTTGAAAACTGAGATAGTGGGCTCCATGCTAACACTTAAGCATGCACTGTGTTCACCGATAGCAGGCTGAATTTGATGACGTTCAACTCTTTGCTCCGGGGCAAGATATCTCAACAAGCCCTGGACAGTTTGCTATGAAATTGGGTATGGATAGTCATATTACCAAGCGGATGAATTCTAATGATTTTTTGTATCTCATCCACCTTTTCTCTCCAGCACCACCATCAGATTAAAGTTCCTCAACAACCTTTTTCTTGATAACTTAAAAATAATATTCAGATCTATATGGCATTCCCTGTAAATATTCAGGTTCCTCAGAGGATGAAGCCTCTTTCTCTCTGGTCATCACCCTTAGCTTTCCTGTCACTATTATGCTAAACCATATATATATATATATATATATCAGTGGTGGGCCGTCAGGGCCAGCAAAGCCTTCTCTGCTGGCCTAGACAGAATCATAAAGTTATAGCTATTTTATAATTTAATTATTTTTCATAAATACACTACATGTATTCTAAATATTTTTTCCCATATTGTCTCATTGCACAGCTACTGTCTTCCAAAGTTGCCCTGCTTTCAGCGCTGCAGTGCAGCTTGTTTTAAGTAGAGCTTTTATCCAATCAGATTTCACTCCTATGCTGTCTCTAGGTAAAATAAAATCTGCCCGCAGGCCTTCAGAATTACAAGTGAAACCCTTTGCAGTTTAAGTGAATGGGGACGATATTGTTGATTGTCATAGTCTTCAACCAATCAGATCTTTAGTTTGACATGTTGGGCGTATTCTTTTTCACTTTTCGAATGTTGCAGTGTTATGTGAATAATGCGGTTTTTACACTAAGAAATGATAACACGTAGCTGTGGCATCATAATGACGTTATTATGAGGTGGTTTAACTGTAGTAGGACAGGACTGAAGGCCCAGGTATAAAACACATGGCCCATATATGTAGTATAAAATCATAATGGTCGGATTTGTGTGAAATTTACGGAACTTATTTATGCTCCCCATAGGATGAACCCTCTCCATTTTGGACTCATCATGAGCTTTCCTCTAGCACCATCCTCAGGCTAAATGTCTTGAAGAAGAAATTCATAAAAATGTGTAATTCCTTGTTATTGTACATACACAAATACACACACACGCACACACACACACACACAGGACCCATAGTCATGCAGTTAGAAGGACAATAGATCAGGGGTCTCCAACCTTTCTTTCCTCTGAGAACTAATTAGACAAAATGAAAGCCGCGAGCAACTCATAGCTCCAAGTTGTAAATTGCCAATAGAAGGCATAATTTCCGTCTATCTTTATGGCCCTTTAATAATGTTTCATCCACTGCAGTCATCACCTCTTTTTCTATCCCGCCATGGGTGAAGGGCTTTTTGTGTGTAGTTGGGATGTGCACCACTAAACTAAGCCTCCGTTGCTGCGCTGGCCTTTTTATTCAGTTTGGTAAACTGTTGATTTTTGAGGTTTGTTTTCACCTTCTATGTTCCTGGACTGATACCAGCCAGCAAGTCCCATCAAATACTGCTGCAGAGTTTGGTGAAGTGGACCATTCAACTTTTACCAACTGGTAAGCTCAATGAGACACACACATTTGTCATTCACTAAATCTGGTGTGCGCTTGCTAGTCTGCTAACATCGCTTAATATTACAGCATCACTGAAAACTCGAAAGCAGCGTAACTCGTTCAACTGTCAGCTAATTGTGCCAGAAGGGGGCGGGATGTCAGTGTATTTGATTGGATAGAAATTTAAACGGGTTTACAAACTGACTTTGTGTTATAAAATTCACGTACACATTCTTTAAACCTTTAGTGAGCCACTCAGATATAGTAGCTCGCGAGTGCACAGCCATGTGTAGTGCAAAGTATGTATTGAAGTCAGCCTTAACCACATTCTCTTTCCCTGGGGAACATGAATGTCGTTCTCTAATCTGAACTGCAGTTGCAATTCGCAGATATCAAAGCAAGAATGTCAAAGCGTGGTGGTGGCCGCGTAAAACGTCGTTGAACGTAATTTGTGCTTTTGCGGAATTGTACCACAACAACGTTCCTGTCTGGCAATAGGGTTGACTATAACAATCAACAGCAATTGTGGAGCAATTATTAACACTCAGTGTGGGTTATTTGAGTAACCCACATATATGTTATTATTCAACATATCCTCTGAGTTAAATCCTTAACATTATGTCATCTATAGCATGGTACTATCTATCTGTGTCATTACACCTCATATCTGTGTGTGTGTGTGTGTGTGTGTGTGTGTGTGTGTGTGTGTGTGTGTGTGTGTGTGTGTGTGTGTGTGTGTATGATACCTGCCCTGTGGGACATATACTGTATAGCTTAGTATGATTAATAGGCCTTTAGGTTTGGTGAAGTGACTTTTTCCATTCACTCATATAGAAGCTGTCATAGTGTGTGTGTGTGTGTGTGTGTGTGTGTGTGTGTGAGTGAGTGTGAGTGTGCGACCTATAACCTCTGACTATGACTAAAAGATCATCACTCACTTACACACATGTATAATGGCTCACATTCTCAAACATACATTCATACTCCAGCACATGATTCTGTTGCCCCCCCCCCCACACACACACACTGAGGGTGTCAGTGGTAGGTGTCGCTAGGCAGATGATGGCGAGGCGGCAGGTCATGAGCTTGAGGGAGGGTTTGAGAGTTAAGAGGTTCAGTGGGGGGACAGCACTCTGGCTGATTGGTTATGGTCCCATGGGATGGGGGAGGCACTGAGACATGACATCATACTGTCCTGTGAGGAAAGAGAGAGGGGGAGAAAGAGAAGGTTGAAGGTCAGAGGGTCATAAAAAGGAGCGTTGGATGGTGACAACAACGCCAACTGCATGAGGTCAACAGCTCATTATCAACAAGTATCCTGGCGAAACTACAGTTCACTGTTAAGCTCAGTTTAGCCTCAGAGTTACTTTCTCCAGGGTGGAAACAGTACATTACGTAAGTTAATCAGCAGTTTCAGAGGGCTGCACTCTAACTTCAATCCTGCTGATCCATATCATGGTCAGATGATTTGGATATAGTTCAAATGGAATTAAATTTGGGAAATGTTAAATTTCCTTGCATATGAAATGTGTAATGCATGGCGTCATGCTCCAAAGAAATAAGGGGCAGCATTTCACCTCTTCTACTGGGTCCATACAATCTAAATACAATCGTACAGTCTAACAGTCAGTTATCAAAGAAAAACAAGCCAACTAACAAAAAATGAAAACTTTGGAGTGGCCTAGTCAAAGTCCCGACCTGAATCCGATTGAGATGCTGTGGCATGACCTTAAAAAGGCGGTTCATGCTCGAAAACCCTCCAATGTGGCTGAATTACAACAATTCTGCAAAGATGAGTGGGACAAAATTCCTCTACAGCGCCGTAAAAGACTCATTGCCAGTTATCGCAAACGCTTGATTGCAGTTGTTGCTGCTAAGGGTGGCCCAACCAGTTATTAGGTTTAGGGGGCAATCACTTTTTCACACAGGGCCATGTAGGTTTGGATTTTCTTTTCCCCCTTAATAATAAAAACCTTCATTTAAAAACTGCATTTTGTGTTTACTTGTGTTATCTTTGTCTAATATTTAAATTTGTTTGATGATCTGAAACATTTAAGTGTGACAAACATGCAAAAAAATAAGAAATCAGGAAGGGGGCAAACACTTTTTCACACAACTGTAGAGGTCATTGACGTAACGTCAACACGGTCACATTCTGGCCAGATACACACTGCACTTTAACCATACACTACACAGGTGTTGATATGAGGGTGGATCCCAATCTGAAAAGTGCACTACACTGCACAAATAGCACCTGTATTATATTTGTCACATATGCCTGTGAACAAACATCGGCAGTGATATCTCGCCGTACACCCCCGCCCGACCACTTCGCTCTGCTGCCTCGGGGCAATTGGTCGCTCAGAGGTCCCTGCGGCCGATCGACCTGGTCACGGCTAGTTTCTGTCCTGGCCCCACAGTGGTGGAATGAAGTCCCCACTGACGTCAGGGCAGCGGAGTCGCTGCCCATCTTTCATCAGGCTGAAAACTCACCTCTTCAAGAAGTACTACCCTGAGCCTTCCACTTAGCACTTATTGTATTCATACTAGTTTGTTGCACTTATTGTATTCGTATTAGTTTGTTTCTGCACTGTACGTTGGCTCTGGTTTATGCTCTGAGATGCTTGTTTAAAAAAGGAGATGCACTTATGACTTCTGGTGACTAGTAGTTCTCTTGAAGCCCTTCTTCCAAAAATACAATATCCCTACTAAGCTGTTAAATGACATTTAATATTCCTGTTTACATACAACCAAACATACTCTGATTAATGTCAAACTCCCCAATGACACATTGGGATACATTTTCCCTCCTTTTCTATTTGCAGTCATGTTGCTCCGGTGGAGTACAGCAGCAGGGTGAACAGGCTGAGGCTGGGTGGGTTTTGTCTTTTAATATCCTTTTAGTTCTTCGCAGGCACCTCTTCTCACCAATATCACTGATGCTCAGTAGGTACCAATGATCTTTTGGGCGGTGTTAATCACCCGCTGCACATCTCATGCCAGTTTGTAATGTTTGCAGTCAGGATGCTTTCTTATATGCTGTATACATTTCCAAAGAATGCTCCTAAAACCTGAATAATATCGGCATATTAATCAGAAAATGCCACAAATAAGGCCTAATTCAGAATATCCAAACGGATCAAATTTGGAATATTGTCATATTTGGAATAAAAGTGGAATATTAGTGTACATATGTGTAGTCAATGTTTTATTATTCTTCGCTCTCTGTTTCTCAACTTAATTGTCATCATTTGTGTGTGTAAAAAGCGTATTCATCATTTTTTTTGAACATTGTATAATACATCTGGCTCCAGTTCTGTAGCTAATGCACAAGCATGAGATTGATATCAATCTTCTCATCTCACTCTCAGAACAAAAGCTGATTATTTTTTCTAACTGTTGAACTGTACTTAACACCAAAAAAAATCCGATTTACATTACAAGACCTACAGGCTGCAGTCATGAACTATTTCAATAACAGCAATATGGAGGTTAAGAATGATAAAATGTGTGAAAAAATGTATTTATTCAAAGTTATTGTGTTACATCCAGTAATGTAATTGAATCTGTAATTCTCTGCTGTCCAAAAAGTACTTTAGTCATATTTAAATCGCTGGAGGAGCACATCTGATATTTTATTACCTTCATTATGCTGTAAATCTAATCTTGTCCAATGTTGCTGTGGAACGTCTGCACATGAAGCACATCACCTCTAACGTACAGTATAGGAATTGTAAAAAATGAAGTGTTTGCCTCAGTTTTACTACAGCGTGTGGAGAGAGTGAAAAAGATCTCTCCGTGATTTATTGGGAGGTAAAAGAAGACGGTGTGGAGTGGAGGAAAGAAAGAGGCTGCTATCTCTTCCAATCACTACCCACTGCTTACTGGCTTTGATGGAGGACGGATAAATGAACGGGCCAAGGGAGGGAGGTGGTCGAGTAACATAAGAGTGACTGGGGCATTCTGGTGGATTACCGCAATGTCCAACCCGTTCTCATTCCCAACTCAACTCACATTGGGACGCTTGGAACCCCAGGCTGGTCTCACACAGAGTTCATACCCACACGAGGATGAATGCACTGCAATTCATAGACAATCGTTGATCTACAATGTTCGTATCCCTCCTGTTTCGTTTTGTTTGGCCTGTTCTGCTTTCTTGGATTTTTAGTTACTACTATTGTACTCACCTGGCATGTAAGTTTTCTTTATTAGAATCTCTGTTTATTGTCCTCCTGCTCACCAGGTCTGTCTGTATGTGGGGCCATCCCCAGTTGTCCACACTTTGAATCCCTGTTGGTCAGGCTCCAAAAACACTCGATCCTACACTCTCCATATTGCAACTCCTGACCATGTTTTTCACGTTTTTCAAACTTCATACCCCAGTTTTTAATGCAGGGTTTTATGTTAACAATGTTTACAATCACAAAGTGAGATAACTGCACAAGACTTTGTGATTACAAAATCACTCTGCCTAATGTTAGGGAAAGATCATGGTTTCTGGCGAATGTTAATAAAAAATATCGTCTTTCTTATCAAATCAGTCAGCACATTCTGATTCAAGACGTCCCAAATTATTAGTATATGATGTCATTTCTTGGAGACGGTTGCTGTGGCGTCACCTACTGTACCAGTGTTATTGGAATTAATGAAAATGTTGCATTTTGTTGTTGCTCCAAAGATAACTTGAGAAATTCTCCCTATTAACTATGTCTTTATTATCGTATTTTATCATGATTTTAGTGTGAAATGCAATAAGCTTTGCAGCCAATTGGACCCACTATCAGGGCTTCACTTCCTGTGACTGATGTCCAGATGGGTTTAACAACTCACAATATGATGACTGGAGATAGAGTCAAAGTGAACGTATAGAGTGGTGTGAAAATGTACCATCGTGTTATACTCCACAAATATATTTGGTTCATAAAAAGATGTTTAATGCAGGTATTTATACAAGTTGTACACAAATGTAATATATACAAAAATAAAACCAAGTGAAAATATGATAACTGCTACAGATCAAATTGGATAATGAGAAGGAATACCAAAGGGAAGTCCATAATGTATGAGCAGTTATTCAGCTCCAACGATGCAGTCACATGAAATGTCCCCTTGAAGTACAGTGTGTCAAATCAACATGAAATAAGTATAACTGAATATATATTATTAGAATTTGTTTCATTCTCTTTTGGTGCATCAACATTTAAAGAGAAAGCGTGAGAGTCATATGTAATTCCATTGGTTTAGGCCTGACATTTTAAATTGGACAGCTACTATTTGAATCTATGCAGTCTGATATCTACTTCAGGCAGAAAAAGGTGAAGAAGTGTTTATCATTTATAAATAATGAAAAGAATCCACTATTCAAATCCAGTACTCTATTCATTATGGAGCTGTGCATGTGCCTGCATTCACCACAGCAGTGTCCTGCAAATCTTTCAGAATAAAAGCCTGACACAGAAAAACACAAGAGGGCAGTTGTTGGGTTAAAAATAAATAATAGTAAAGTTCTTCATGTCTGTGTCATGCTGTACAGATATAGATGTCGAAACTGTTGTAGCGTTGCTAATATGATGTCAATATACTGTCAAAAGATCATTACCACCGTCTGTTATTAATGTGAACCAAGTGCACAAAAAGCCCTGGTGGGATTATTCTCAGTGTGTGACCATGAGTGCCAGTACTGATTGTGGCCTAATCAACTTTAGACCGCTGGGACTTTGTAATATACTCTAGACTTCTATTCAAAACCCGGCAGATTGGCTCCCTAAAGCCAATCAATTCACCCTGAATCCGTCAATGATTTTCCTCGTGGATCGGTGACGGAATGGATCTCCTGCATTGTGCTGCGTGTCGATAAAGCTTAGAAGAAGAGGACAGAAAGAGAGGAGGGAAAATAGAAGACTGGCATTCGTATTTACAGGATTCCAATTACTGTTTCAACTCTCAGTCACTCTTAATGCTCAGCATTTAACACAGATGCAGTTATTTGCAGGACGTTATATAGTGTGATGTTTGGACATGTGGCCTTGTGTTCATTGTGAATTCACTGTGACTGTCCCAGTTTGGTAATTTGTCACTCTGGGATTGCAAAATGGTGTTTCACTCAGCGAAACTGAGTGGCAAGCCCACTGGGACAGTCATGCTGGTTGTGATTGCCAGTTTGAAAAAGAATAACCAGCTCTGACATCAGTGAAAGCCGCCCAAGGCCATGAAAACAATACTGAACAGTGGGAGCCTCACATGCTGTCTGCAGAATTCACTCATCACAAGTCCACTCTTTGTATTTCATGACTGGGAGCACTCTTTAAAATGTACATTACAGACATTACAGTCATTTAGCAGACGCTTTTATCCAAAGCGGCTTACAGTAGGTGTATTCAACATCGGTATTCAAGAGAACTACGAGTCACCAGAAGTCACAAGTGCATCTCTTTTTATAAACAAGCATCTAAGAGCATAAACCAGAGCAAAAGTACAGTGCAGAAACAAACCAATACAAATACAATAAGTGCAACAAAGGGCTAATACAACACAATATGTGTATTGTATTGTATTCAGAAAAGGATCTCAAGGCACTGTACAAGAATGTACAGAATAACTGTTAAATGTATAGATTAACCGAAACGTTGATAAAACAAAGACTTTATGTGAGCTAGACACCTATAACCTACCTGCTTATCACCAAAACCCCACAGTTTACATACCAGCTGCTCGAACAATAAACTTCAACTTTAAGAGGAAAATCGGAGTCAGGCTGAGGCAGTCAACGTGTCCTCATATAACAGTTCCTATGATATCTTATGAAAAATGACTCCTCATTTTTTGTGCGTTTTCCTGCAACACTCCAGCCACACTTTTCAATTTCCACTCGTTGCATGCAAACATAAACCTAGTTAGGTCTAGGCAACAAAACGAATTAGTTGGCTTCAGGAAAAGACCGTCATATGGGTAAGAATAACCAAGCAAGCGTGAGTGTATGAACACAGTGATTGGGGGCGGGACTGGCTGCGATGCAGAGGGGCACCAGATTGGTCAGGACCAGCTCTGAACCAAACGCAAAGTCCTTCATGAAATCTCTGTTTCCTGGTGTTGATCCATGCTGTTGACAGGGAGCTCACCTGTTACAGCGTCAAGCAACTGTGGGACTGAGGGGAACTCACAGCCTGGTCCTGCTTGATGCCCTGTGACAGCCCTCTCTTCTCTTCATGTAGCCAATTCACTTTTTTACTTTAGTTTCTGAAATTGTTTAATTCACCCGCTGGATTCCTCACCTGCACAAGCCATTTAAAGCACGCGTGCGGGTCATTTTTATGGCTTGGCTTACTTCTTTTTTTATCAGCTCAGTATGAAATTTGACTTTTGTGTGAAAAAGGAGGCAAGAAATGTGCTGATCCTGACCCACCAACCACATGGGAACGCGAACATATAGTCCTGTTTGGGAACCCATATGACAACATTAAAGCCATCAGTAGAGCAAGACCCTGTTCAGATATGCTGGTCTGATGTCAGCTACAGGTGCTACTCTCTGTTTCTTTCAGCCTGTATTTGTCAACACAACGGCAGATGATCAGCTGTTTGCAGTGTACCCGTGTTTGAACAGACACCTTGAACTGGAACACTTTGATACTAAAGTCAATCAGGTATTCATATAATCACATGTCATGTGTTCAGATTTAACTGAAGGAGCATGCTTCCATTGTTATTATTTCATGCATTGATTTTTTTTTTCATTACTGGTGTAATTGATGAAAACATAATGGAGAAGTAACATTCCTGCGGAGAATAGAGATGGCCGTCTGGATGGCGATGATCCGATGGAAATAGATTTGAACCTGGATGTTTTCGTTTTTTGCTTGCTTGTTAGTTTCTTTCCCACGACCACTTGATTTTGTTGTGATGTCTAATTGTCAAGCAGGCGCGAGTAAAAGTAATTGTCTTCTGTAAATCCTCTGGCTGCCAAATAAAACAAAAACATAAACATGCAGTAACAGATTTCTGTGTCATGCATGTTGTCCTGTTTTATTACCGTGGAATATCTCCACGTACTGTATGCATGTGTGTGTGTTGGGCAGCGTGTGTGTGTGTGTGTGAATTGTGACCCAGCTGCTGCTGAGCCCCCCCCCCCAATTCTACAAGGACGTCTGGCCAACAGTGAGTCAACCCCTTTGTCTCAATGTCTCTCTATACCTCTCTCACTTTGTCCATGTTGTCAAACCTCCTCTCTCTCTGTCCCTGTATCGTATATGTCTCTGTCCCTGTGTGTCTCTGTCCCTGTGTGTCTGTTTTCCACATCTCTGTGACTCTCCATGTCTCTTTCTCTCTTTTTCCCACCAACTGCCTCCTTCCCTGTTATCTCTCCATCTCTTCTCTGTCATGGCTCACTTTCTTTGTTTCTTTTCCCTCTATCTATCTCTCTCTATCCCTCTCTCTCTCTATCTCTCTCTCTCTCTCTCTCTATCTCTATCTCTCTCTCTCTCTCTCTCTCTCTCTCTCCTTCTCTACCTACATCAGCGTCTGGGAAGTAGAGCGCTATATTATCATCTCACCTCATTTCCAAGGCTGGCCTGCCACCTTGTGGCAATGGAGACAATAGCACTGCATATTGCATAATTAGACCACTTTTATGTGACATAAATTACTACTCCAAATATTCACCTCCTCCACCAGTACTGGGTTATTTTCAGGGTAACATGACTAGATAAATAGATGAGTCATCTTGAATGCCGGTTACAGCAGAGTGGTTCAAAGAGAAACTTCTACTTTGGTGGAAAGTACGTTTATTTACTCAAGTACTGTACTGCACATTTCAGCTACTTGTACTTTACTTGAGTACATCCATTTCATGTGACTTTATACTTCTACTTCACTAGATTTCAGAGAGAAATACTGTGAGTTATGTGACAAATTTACCAATGAGCTTTTTCATACAAAACATATGATAAACATATACAATGTGATGCATTGCTATCGATGAAACAGCTCAGTAATATATATCAATGAGTTAAAAGCATAGCTGGAAAAGCAGGCACACTAACCCTATGTTATATACTGTCGCTGCTCCACAACACAATCCAAACATAATCTACCAAATTCTGTTCTCAGAACAATGATTTTCATGATTTTTGCAACTCAAAATTATAACTTTCCTCGAAAAATAATAAAACATGTTGACTTTGTTCTCAAACCAATGAACAAATAAGATAAGGGGGAAACTAATACTGTCTCATACATTATGTAGAATTATGATAATGATGGTAGTAGTTTCATGTGGATCATGTAACTACAGTGGACACACTTACTGTAGCGCTGTACTGAATGTGGGTCGTGGGTATGATGCGCTGCTTTTATTACAGCATAGAACTTTGTTCATCGGTTCAGTTTTGCACGACTCCCTCCCTCTGTCAACTTCACTTTTAAGAAATTTGGCATGACTGCAATACAATCATGCCAAAGCATGTTAATACAAACTACACAAATATAATAAACAATAAAGATGCAAAAGGCAGGAAAAACTACAGGGCTATGGATAAGGATAACACAAGACATAAATACATACAACAGGCAGGGGACATTAGCTATTTGCCATGTGAGAGAGGGAGCTCTCCATAGAAATAGAATAGTAGTAGAACAGACATCAAACTGTATGGCGCGGATGGTTGTGTCTTGAAAAAAAACTCCAGGGTATTTATTGGTAATGTAAAAATAAATGATGAAGAATAAATACTATTAAAATGAGCCCCCGTCTAAAAGCAAACACAGTGTTCATAAAAGACATTAAATTAAAATGAAAAAATGATCATTTGAAAAAGGGAAGCCCCAGTTTGGGTCGTGATGTTTCATTCCCAGGTTCAGTCGCTTTTCATAAACAGTGCATTCGGCATCAGAATGGCACCATTCATTGTCACATTTATTCATTTCTATTTTGCAATTTATACATTTTATGCAAGACTGTGACAAAGTGGGTTGGAACATGTTTCTGCCGTATCTCTTGGTAGTTCAGCCATGCTTGTTAGTAGTTCATCATTGCTCTGGGACTGAAGACACATACTATCCGGGTTTGAGTGTGTTTTGCATGTTGTTTGATTACAGTTCATAGAACATGAGACAGTTATTGTTGTGTTTAGTTATTGTTTATTGGTTCAGTTCTGCATTCTATAAGATGCTGTGTTCCACACACAAAAGGAGGAGGTGCCTAACCACACTGGACGAGTTCAGCAGTGATGTCATTGGGTTAGGGGGGCAGATTAGGTTAACGAATGTATTTATGTTGATTGTTCTGTGTGGTTTCAAATGTCTTTCATATGGTAAACTATGTGAAAATGTTCTCCAGTGGAAAGTTAGTAATAATGATGAATCTGAATCAAATGGACCGAATGGAAATCAAAGACAAACGTAAACATACATTTCAACTCTTGTTACGTTAAGAGCACAACAGACGATTAACAAATCCTAATCAACTAAACAAAAACACAGCTGACCATTTGAATTAAGCCAGCAGTTGAATGCATACAGAGCCAACAGATCCACAGAGGACCGTGTCCTCAGCCCTCCCTGCTGTGGGACAGAACGCCTACATCAGGATGCTTTAGCTGCTATCAGCTCAGCATTCATTCCCGTGCACTATGAAGGGTGATTAAAAGCACCCAGAACATTATTGCTACCGGTCTACAGAGCACCTGTGATATCGGTGAGAATATTTCATTTCTTCATCAGAGCTTCTTTTATAGATTGCTCTCCGTGTTATATTTTATTCTATTTTAAATATTTTGGTATATCTGTTAATACGTGTGTAGCAAAACTAGACTGAATTAAATGAGTAGAAAGTTATAACACGTTTAAGCTTGGACTCAGGATCTCATTAGTGTGACTGCGCATATTAGTTATATTATATAGTATTGATAACTTGTACACTCATTGCATTGTTTTACTGTTGGAAAAGGGTCTCTGCATCGCGGCTCACGTCTTCCTCAGGGCTCAGCAGGGCTCACACACAGCAGACATGTTCCTGGAGGTTTCTAAAGAGAGAATCAGGACTACACTCTCCTCTCAGGAACACTGGACAGACGAGGACGTGGACACAACCTGGAGTTAGTCCAGCTGGAGGACTGCTTCCTGTTCTCTCCTCTAAACTTTCTTTAGACGACGAGACGCAGCAGTTAACTAAGTGTCTGAGTAACAGACGGTCTCTGATTACCAATGAATCTGTGTCTGTCATGTAGTGGTGAAACAGATTATAAAACTCATGGTGCTGGATCAGCTGGTCTACAAGGCTCCAAGAAACCATTTCAACCGTTCTGAAGTCAGTAAACCATCAAATTATAGTCATCTATAGTGTTACACACAATTCAAATAAGGAAATAAAAGATTGTATTTTATGGATGAACACAAATCTTGTCATTAGTAGTTTTAATGATGTATTCTAAGCTGCTTAGAGCTAGTGTTAATTCATCTCTAATATCTGTCGATGTTATTGTGAAAACATCTTCAAACATCTATGTGTATTCAAGTTTCTCACCAGCACTACATTTTACGAGGTTACATGTGAACACATCTTAATAAAGTTATAATTTACCTTTATACTCATTTTCACTAAAAAGCTTGAACGCATCATAATGTAACTGAACGGAACCTTTGATCGTTAGGGGTGCTGCTAACGTTGCTAGCTCTCCTGTCATTTTAAACACGGATTGGTTCTTTACAATGTAACATTATCAGAGGTCGGAGACTAGTAAAGCATAAATGATGTCCTGATCACATGTTTTACTGAATATTGATGGATAACGATCGTCAGTAAAACTTTATTTCACACTGCGATGGTTAACGTTAAACTGTGTAATTAATCCGGGTTCACATGCAAGCAGAACCGTGAGGGAGGATCAGTACAGATCACGGACCATCAGTGGTCCGTTTCACCACTAACCCCAGTGCAATCAATTAAAACAAGTCCCCTTCAGGAAACTACTTTTATTCAGAACTTCTTGACGGTAGATAAGTAAGAGCAGGTTGACGGTGAGCTGAATTCAGTCGGACTTGCACATGTTGGAAAGTGGTTTCATGGGATGCCTCACAGCTTTTCCCCATTAAAGTAAACAGACACAGAGCAGTCAAAGGATCAGCAGGATGTCTTGTGTGTCACACAAAGCACGTTCAGTCCTGGCCTGCTCTACTCCTATTCTTCAGTTAACGTTACGCGTTGGGAGCGGACAGCACCCTTGTGTGGCAGAGCATAGAACTTGTTTTTTGGTAAATAGCGGCTCACAATCTCAACAACACTCCCACTAGCACAATGGTACCTTTTGATTTTGCAAACATTGTTTTATTAATCCATTTCTCAGTTTGTAATGTATAAATTACTTTTAAAAAGGTGAGAAGCAGATGCACCTACAAGAAGGACATGGCATGAAAACACGGGAGTCATAGAAAACTTAGACTGTGTTTAAAGGAGCCGTCCAGGTCCACATCTCCCAGAATCCTCTATTGCCTCTCCAGAGCGTATTTATCTGGGTTTTCCCTCAGTTACAGAACAAATGTGCACGGGGCATTTTTTAGAATTTAAAAAAGTTCTATGGGCGTCGACCTGCCTCCATGTGCCAGCTCCCTTTCCTGTCTCTTCTGTGGCGCTCAGTCCATCCAGATCAGTGCAATGCGGGGGCCGTAGCCCGGGGGGGAGGGGGAGGGGGGGCGGGGTCGGGGAGACGGGTGTGTTGGCAGACTAAGGCGTCTGGTGGCGTGTTGGTATCTCCTCCTCGTCCCAGCTCACATTTCGTTTGCCACGTCGTCGTGCTCTCCTGCCGACAGGTCTCCGTTGGCACTGATTGTGGCGTTGTTGTCCTGGTAACCGGGTGGCATGAAGGCCAGGCTGTAGGGGTAGATCTTATGGCAGGACACTCGGTAAGCCTCAGCAGCCTTCTGCTGGCCCTCGCCCAGCTGTCCGTCACGCAGAGCGTCCAGCACCTGAGTACAGATCTGCAGCACAGAAACACATGCAGAGTCAGTCTGGATGTCTTGAACCTAAAGAACCGCATCAGAAAACTCACGGCTCACAGCACAGAAGACAAAAGGAGCAACTAGAACTCCTAGAGATCACTGATCACGTTATTTTGCCACCGATACTAATTGATGATCCATATTGGCAGATACACATCCCTTTGTTGTTTGATTATAGCAGCTGGTCTACAAGATCTAGACCAGATCTAGACCATGTCTTTTTTTATCACCGCCCAAAAGTCATTTCAGCTGCTCTGAAGTCAGTGTAAACCATCAAATATTCTAAATGTTATCCTTTTACTTTGTTGTATGGTTTACAGTGGTATTTAATAACTGATCCCATACCTGGATGCTTCTTCCGGAGAGTGACTCGTCCAGGGCCGTGGCTATCTCACAGGCCATCTGATCAGAGAGAGGCTCCAGGTGGACCATCATCTTAGCAGCTGGGAACGCAACACAGAGACACTCTGAACAACAGCACCTCCTCATGCTAATCTTACATGTTCTTTTACATAAAGGTCACATTGGCAATCACACTAGGTCCACCTGTAACACTTTCAACCCAACACAAGTCTGAATTAAATACTTTAATGTTGACAAAATAAAGTATTGATGCAGCTGAACTAAAAATGATGGTCTTTTTTTAGTACACACCTTCTTCTTTCTTGTCAAAAACCTGGCGCCTACATTACCCACAGAGGGAGGAGGACAGAGGACAGGAGGGGGAGGGAGGGAGGGAGGAGGACAGGAGGAGGAGGGAGGGAGGGAGGAGGACAGAGGACAGGAGGAGGAGGATAGGAAGACAGAGGACAGAGGGAGGAGAACAGAAGGACGGAAGACGGAGGACAGAGGGAGGAGGACAGGAGGAAGGGCTGATACTGATGTTCTTTACTCTTTATAAACTTAATTTAGGAATGTTATTCATTACATTTTAGTTTTGTTTCAATATTTAAAAAGTGTTATGTTCACATAAATTCCTTTTCCCTCATTGAATATGAACATCCGAGTGATGCTCATTTCATAAATCGGACCCTGCTGGACACCGGCTATCACCTGCTTCAATGGTGGTCCAATGGTGGCGGCTTCATCTAGTTTCCACTGAAACTGTAGATAGATGTAATCCTGAGGAGTGTCACTGTGTGTGTGTGTGTGTGTGTGTGTGTGTGTGTGTGTGTGTGTGTGTGTTCTGCTTACCGGCCACTCGGTGTGGAATGGAGCTGGAGTGTTGACTCAGGTAGTTCTTGTTGAAGCTCTGAGGGTTGCTCTCCCCAAACAGCCTGGAGATCTCCTGCTTCAACACCTCCCTCACTGCCTCCGCCAGGTCTGCACTCTCACGCACTGCACACGCACACGCACACACACAATAAAGGACCCTTATGAATCGTAGCTCACGTCATTGAGGCACGTCACACTATTGAGGAAACGCCCACAGACTCATGAGTGAATGGACAGTATACTTGACCTATATATGCTTCCACAATCCAGACAGAAAGGTTTCCCACTTTGATCACACAATGTTTCACACTCTTCATGTCACTTTGAAGCCCCTCCCCCACAGCCCCAGTAATATGCTATGAAACATCAGCTCAGTGTGGATTATAACCTCTTGTTCCGATACCGAAACCAGTACCTAAGGTATCGGATCAGTACTCTGTGTCGGCCAATAAGCAGGTTGGGGTAAAACGGTATCAGAGCATCTCTACCTCCTTTGAAGAAGCGCACCAGACACTGGTGCAGCCATGGGTTGGAGGGCTCTATGGTTACAGCCCGCTTTATCGCCTGAAGCATCAACAGGTACTTCTCTGAGGGAAGAAAAGACAAAAGAGAATGTTAGTTCAACAAGTAATGATGCGGTTACACCCGAGATTCTAAATAATCTTAAAAATGAGACAGAATATTAAAAAAAGAGTGCATGAAACACAGAGAAACGCAGGCTGGCAGTGCTGGTTAGACCTTTCCTGAAGTAGATCTCGAAGGCCAGGAGGTGAGTCTCGATCTTGTTGCGCACGAGGTTCTTCAGAGGGATCAGGAACTTCACCGCCTCCTCCAGAGGATTCTCTGCCTGGTGAAAACAAGTGCAAACGCAGTACACGTCACACACTGGGAAGACATTCCAACGGGGAAAAAAGGAATCTGCCTCCGTTAAAACTCAGGAGGAAGACATAAACGGAGGAGGAGTCCGTACGTCGCCGTGACAGCACTCTGATTGCTTTGGTGCTGGTTCTATTTAATCTGAATGTATGTTTTCCTTGTTATTGGTCTCTGTTCAGCAGCTGCATACAGCTCCACTCCACAGAGCTACATTATGATGCATAAACCAAGATATTAGCACCGACTAGGCTGCAACTAGAAGCACATTCATTGACGAGTAGGACTGTAAGCGGCTGAAGTAAATGACATGGCCTGTCAGAGTCAGGTAAATATAGGACTCAGTGATCCAGCCGACACTATTAGCTAGAATACACATAAGTCATGACATGTGACATCACTGCAGCTCCCTGGTTATTTATTACCAGCCTTAACGCTTTTAACAGAGGTATTGCTGGCTAACGTTAGCTAAACAAAGTGCACATGCTAACTTAGTTCACTGAGGCCCAAAGTTAGCAACGACTTAGCCTTAATAATAATAATTACACTAATAAGCGGGATCATTTTGGTAACTTTCAGCCCTAACACACACAGCCATCACCTTTATGACATGACGCTGTATTCACACAGCTCAGCTACTACAAGCTTCTGTCATGGCGGAGTAACTGATAATATGAGCCCACCTTGGCCAGTTTGTCTGGTACGAGCTCCTCTTTGGGCCCTCCTATCTCCTCATCGTCGTCCTCTTTCTTCTTCTTCTGGTTCTTGAGCTGTTTCTCCTTCTCCGCGTTCTTCTTCTCCTCCTCTAACTGGGCCTTCTTCTGGGCTCTTCGCTGTTTGTTGCGCTGCTTCTTCAGCTCCTTGTCTGTCAGATTCTCTACGGAGAGCAAAACAGCAAACGGTGCGTTTGAATCCACAGTGACGCTCTGAAGACACACCGACAACAAACTAGTATTGTTCCTATCGGACCAAACTGTTCATGAAAAATATGGAAGCACAGACACTAAAGATGAACAGCCGTGAAGATGCGGTACATCTGGCTGATGAAACATTCAGAAACAATGGCATGGGTCTGTGGACTTCTGTCGCATGCCATTCCTCATCCCTCCCTTTCAATAATCTCTCGATGTTACACCTATCTAATAAAAGCATAAATATGGAAACAACACAGAATCATCCTGCTTCTCATAGTATTTGCTGTTACTTACGGTTCTTATTGTACATTCTGAGGAGACCATAACGGTATTTGCGGAGAAATATAGGCACAATCTGGACAGTTTCACTATCTACAATGAGCACAAGTACATAAAGGAATTGCCTTTACTCTCGGTGTTCACAGTGAAACTACAACTAGCCTACATACTACCGAGTATGTGGCATGTTATTCGCAGAGCACCAGATTTACGGAACAGTCCGGTTTGTGCCAGAGTGCAGTCAATGACTCAAGAGAGAGAGTATCTACGGACGCACCCCGGTGACTAGTGGTGTAACGGATCACGGATCGATCCGTGATCCGTTCGGATCAGCCCTCACGGTTCGGATCACTCGTGAACCGCGGATCAATTGAGTATTTTTTTTCTTTTTTTTTACACTTTAATCATCACAGTGTGTAATACAGTTTTACTGCTGCTGTTCCTTTTCAAGTAACAACTTCCTGAATATCAATGCAGAGTGTCAGTGAACAGATATAAAGCAGTAGTGTGTTCACGTGAACGGAGCAGGTTAGAAGCATTTAACGGCGAAAGTCATGGCGAGCGGAGGAACGTCAGAAGCCCCCGGCGTCATTTAAGTCGCAAGTTTGGGAGCATTGTGTCTTCCCTGCAACTTATAATGACGGATGAGGGTGGTGGACAAAACCGTTACGGTATGTAGGCGTTATTTAAAGAGAAAGACACACGACAACGGCAACATCGGGCATGTCCACACATATGAAGAGACACCATCCCGTCTGTCAGCGACGGGGGACACTCCGGTGTGGAAAACAAAGGATTTCAAAATCTGGTTAAAATGCTTGAGCCACGCTACGAAATCCCCTCACACACCCACTTCAGTGTGAAGCTTGTTCCAGGCTTCTATGAGAAGGAAAAGACTGTGACTGCTTTCACCCTGGCGGAGTGATTCATAGTCCGGTGCTGTAGACACGCCCCCTCTGTGAGAGTCACACAGACACACACCTGGGGTAGGTGCTGACAGAAGCAGCAGAGTGGAAGCTAGACAGGCCCAATAGCAATATCCCAGTCACCACAGAAAGGTCTACCCTCTCCCCAGGCAATGGAGATATTCTCATCTTTTTGAAAATAATGTCACAGCAATGGTAAACATTATTGTGTATTTGAATGACATGACCTGACAGGAAGTAAACATAGACCCAAGTTGTTGCCGAGCAGTTCAGTTCAGTTGAAACAGTGGAAGCTAGCTCACTGGCTGTTTCAAAGGTCGAGGGTATCAACATACCTCATGTTGCACTTAAACTTAACAGAATTCTTGAATGTTTTATTTTTATTTATTTATTTCATTTTGTTTCAAATTGGACATCTTCAATATTTTTGTTTTTAGGTAAGACTCAAAGTTCTTTTCTTTAAGTGTTCTTGAAGTTCTTTAATTAATAAATGGAAAGCAAAGTTATATTTGACTCCTCCCCTTTTCTTTGTTGATCGGAAAAATGATCCGAACCGTGACTCAAGAACCGTGATCCGAACCGTGATGTTTGTGATCCGTTGCACCCCTACCGGTGACACAAACTCTGTGCTTCAGCTTACGTTAAGTGTGCCAGGCTGAGGTGGATTGTGATGGGAAACATGAGAGCGGAGCCGCACGCTAACGCGCACACATGGCACTGACCGGTGTCCGCCTGGCTCTCCTTGTTGTCGTCGGCCAGAGGTTTGTCATGCAGCACCAGGTAGATCTGGATGGCGGTTCGAGCAGCTTTGTAGTAGAAAGGGTGTTGCCGCAGCACGTCCTCCAGCTTCAGCAGGTCCACGTAGGAGCGCAACGTCATCTTCCTCATGCAGTAGGTGTGGAAGTCGAATTGGTCATCTGTGATCTCCACAAAATGCTGATGGGGGGAGAGAGGGGGGGTGAGAGGGTAATGCCTGCGTTTAGATCTGCTGGTTTTAGAAGAATGAATGTCAAACTCCTCTGATGGGAGTGATGGCGGTGGAGAACACCTCATAATAACCTCAAGTGTCTCGGTAGAGATAAATGTGACTTCTTTATTCTTCTTTTCACATTCTGGACTGGAGGTCAGGGTTTGTCACCAGAAGTCTAATCATGTGGCAGATGAATCAAATTTAAACATTGCCTTAATAGAGTTAGAAAACAAAACATTCCATTCTTTTGTAAAAATAAAGTGCTTCTACATTTGTTTCTGTTCAGTCGGATAAGGCGCTGTGCAAAACACTTAGCATGGTAGAGAAAACCCTGATTTCCATAAATGACATCCACATTTTGGTCAATTCCATGATATTGTGCATTTTACAGCGGAAGTCATCGGGCCCTAGAAAGCCTGATATCACACTGAAGGCACAGCAAGAGTGTTGCAGCATCAAAAGAACTATTTTATGACCGGGCTCTGGAGGAAGGAGGTATGCTTGGGACAATTTAAAGATGCACACAAAACAAGCGAAAATAAATGATATCATAGCAGGAAGAAGAAAAAAAACCCACTGGACTTATTTGAAGGCTCCACCTAAATAATGTTAAAATATTATAGGGGACAGAAAATGAATATATATTAGGTTGTGGAGGCTCACCCTCTCAATCTCATGGCACTTCTTCAGGGCCTCTCCAAACTTGTTCATGGCCTTGTAGGCCAAGGCACACTCTGTCTGGAACCACATGCACTGCATCTCATTCAGGTTGTCCACCGCAGACGCCCCCTCCTGAGAGAAAGACAAACACACCCATTGTCACGGCTCATACAATGGGAAGTTACACCGCCCCTCTGAACTCAGTGACATCATCTCTCACATCAGCTTTCTGGCTTGTACCTGAACCAAAGGGTTTTATGAGCTGAGCCAACTAGAAATATCTCCGTTTGCCCAGTCGTATGAAAGGTCCGTCCTATTTACTGGAGCAGTGAACAACAAATTCCATCCCATAATGATCGTTCCAAGTATTAGAAAACCAGTGAAACGGAGTGAATGCAACAAATTGCTTGTTTCAACCTGATGATTACCAGTTTCAGTCAGAAAAATGTTATTCGAAAGTATATAATATAATAATAAAGTGTGTGTATATATATATATATATATATATATATATATATATATATATATATATATATATATATATATATATATATATATATATATATATATATATATATATATATATATATATATATATAGATATATATATATATATATATATATATATATAGATATATATATATATATATATATATATATATATATATATAGATATATATATATATATATATATAGATATATATATATATATATATATAGAGATGTATATATATATATACACACACACACACACAGTACTAAATTGATCCCATTGTCAACAATACCCGATCCAGCTATCTGGATCAGTATAGGCGTGATGTCCCTAAATATAAGAAACACATTGTTAACCATCAAACTAGAACACTGCACCAATACTACTCATCTGTGTGGTGGATGGACATACGATTTATTGAGCAGATCAAAACTACCTGGCAACAAATAACTTCAGCCACATTCTCTTCCGACTCACCCGTGTGAACTTGGAGCACATCTCCTCTGCTTCTTTAATGAGGCCAGCCTTCAGCATGTACTTGGCACACTTGGAGTTAATGAAGCGGTCAGCAGTGTCCAGGGCCTGAGCTTCATCCATCCACCGAGCTGCTTCCTTTATGTTGCCCGTGTGCTGCAAGGACAAAACACAGGGACAGTGTGAATGCTCATGATACACAACAGATCTCAGAGTCCAGTTCCATCAAAGTCAAGAACCGTATACATATGTGCAGACTTTCTACTCCACCTTGTAGATCTTGGCCTTGATGAGGAAGAGCTCGATGAGCGTGGGCGTGCTGTCGATGGCGGTGTTGATGTACTCCAGAGCGAGGCCCGGCTGGTCTATGAAGTCAAAGTGCTGTGCTAGGAAATACTGGACCCACAACAGGGTGGTAGGGGGCTCCTCCTTTCCATCATCTGCACACACGTTTTACAACAGTCACAGTGTGCAATTCAGCCTCCACACGTATGAGAAATCTAAATCAAACAAACACATTGAGGCCAGAGAAAGGCCACACTCACCATTTTCACTAAACATTCGACAGGCCTTCAAACAGGTTTCATAGCCAACTACTAAGTCTTCAATGATTGCAACCTGCATAGGAAGAAAACAAGTGAAGAACACATATACATACATACATACATATATACACAGGTTATTTTAAATGTCTCCATGCGTACCTTTTCTCTGTCGGTGTAGAGGGATTTGAGCGTGGTGAAGACGGGGGGGCAGCCTTTACTGAAGTTCATCCTAAGGTAGCTGTCCAGACATTCACCAAACTTCTCCCCTGCCCAGCACAACACACAGTAGAGGTACAGTAACGTGAGACTTGTATTGAGAAAGATGACAGTAGTGTACAGGGTTTGATCCCACACCTTTTTAACCTGTGGTTAGACTCAGTGAGCATAGAACACGTATGGTAATATTTGGGTTTGGAACATAAAATGAGCCAACTCTGCACACCGGTAGGTGGACAGGTACTGAGGTTTGAAATAGCATGGAAGCTGGAGGGATGAACTGACATTTTCATTTATGCGCTTTTCTCCGGATTGTGCTGGATCCCGGGGAGCCAGATTTCGCAAAAGAGTTTTTTGTGTATTTTATTCAGTACTTTTGGTCAGATAGATCTTGTTTTGGCCTTCGTTAATCCCACATTATATTGTTGCAGTTCATTGTTAGCTGAAACTTAGTTGAATTATTAAGTAATAAATACTTGTATTGAGGAGGGAACAGCCTCTTACTGTCATGATGTGCTTCTACTCCCCTAGATAGAGGCACAGCAAGGTTTAGAAACCAAACCTTCTTTAGGTTTAGGCACAAATTCTACTTGGCTAGGTTTCAGAGAAGATGATGGTTTGGGTTAAAAAAGTAGTTCATCCTGGAACTAATCTCAGGGAGAGTGTTGTCTAGTAAAGTGGGCGTATCGTGTTGCCTGTGAGACTGCTGATGGAATAGCTGGCCTCTAACAGGCTAGAGAGTTTGTGTCACAATATGGATATTATATTCCGAATCATCGTGGGCATTTGCTCACTAAACATGACATACAGTAGATTGAGATTGAGATTGAGACGGACAGCATGGTGGTGCTGCAGGCTGTACTGTGTTTACCTGTGAGGAAATTAAGAGGCAGTCTTCGGAGAACCAGGCCTTTAGGAAACTTCACCCAGGAGTCCTCATAAATCTTCTGACGATCCTCTACACTTCCTGGAAAAACACACACACACTGTAAGGAGAAGTACTATCCAACCACAGCTGATTTACAGCAACAGACATCTGAGGCTCCAAAGACTCATTGGACACACATCAGGGCTTCCCCCTGAACAGTCAATCCTTCAAATCATCAGCCCAATCTCATTTTATAAGTCAAATCACTACATTTCTTTGTATTTTCTTATATTGATGTTTAACCCGTACAGAGAAAAAGGTACACATTAGAACATGATATCCATCCTCTATCCATCACACACTCTGCCTTTCTGTCACGGCCAAGAATGCTCCCCAAACCTTCTTAAAGACAGCAGTCAGCCTCTCATATCATCACTCATTCATTTAAAGTCATGACATTGATTGGTTTCCAGTGTCTTAAAGCAATTCTACTCCCTGTTATTGTGGCCAACCTAAGTGATAGTCTCGGATGTTTAGTCAGTGTATTGGGCTCAGGCATTAAACCAAGTATACACATGAATCAGTGGTACTTTCACAGTCTTAATGGATACGCCCTTAACTGGTTACTCTGAGATCATTTTGGTTCTGGTACAGCCCTCTTCAATAGCTACAGTAGCAATTGTCAATCCACCATATTGCGTGGACTGCACCAGTGTGGGCCTGAGGGTAGTGTTCACCTGGCTTTAAGGCCTTTTCCAGGCCCTGGTAGTAGGCCCAGTTCTCAGGGTTCCTCTCCTGGAGACTTCTGTAGACCTCAGAAGCCTCATCAGGCCTCTCCAGATTCAGCAGCAGCTCTCCTACACACACACAAACACACTTTCAACATTAACTAAGCACAATGGTTTCATTACACAAGTTATTCAGTCTAAAATATCAAGCGGTACTGAAATATAAAAGGTGCTCCTTAGCCAACCTCAATTGTGTTGTTAGCTCCGTCACACGTTCTGTCCAGAGAGAGCTGGAGAACCGACAGAACCTTTGTAGCTCCTCTGCATTAACACAGCAACAAAGTGACGCCGTCGCCATCAACCCACCTCTCGTTTCTTCCACGGCCAGTTTGTCGCAGATCTGTTTCTCATAGTTGTTGAGGTGCTCGAGGGCCTCCTTGTGCAGGCCGGCCTCCCTCAGGACCTGGTTCTGATACAGCAGCAGTTCACTGTACTCGTAGTCCACCTTGTCTGGAGACGTCTACACACACACACACACACACACACACACACACACACACACACACACACACACACACACACACACACACACACACACACACACACACACACACACACACACACACACACACACACACACACACACACACACACACACACACACACACACACAGTGTTCCAATGTTGGCTTCTGTTTTTCGTGGGCACTACAGAGAGGATCATTTCTACACTTGAGAAGTTGAACCAGGACTCGGAGCCTTGTCTACACGTATACAGATAGTTTTTGAAGATGGACATTTTCCCCCTTCGGAAAGAAGTTTGGGTCCTGCTAAACAGCTGATTCTACATCAAAGTGTTCAAAGGTTCTCTCTGCCAAAGCTCTCCAACATGTCTCTCTTTGCCGACGAGAGACGGGCGCACAGGAGGACAAGAAATGTTACGAACTCATCTGTTATATCCATGTCACTACGTATTTATGAAATATGGATGGAATATGCACAAACATTAAATGGCATTTGACAACATAACGGGACGCACAACAGAAGTGATCCTGGGCCAGTCACAAGCACATTGTATAAATAAATACTCTGTAATCCATCCAATCACACATCAGGATGTTATATTACCAATTATTAAATTACCAACCAAAACGCTTGATATCCATATTGTAAGATAGTGTAGGAAATGACATCACTTTGCTGTAATGCAGCCTGTAAAACCAGGAAAAGACAACACTGATGCCTTCATTACTAATCTGAGACGATATGTAGCCTCCGTATAGTATCGATATATTGCCCCGTCCTAATTCAGAGACAAATAACTGGTTTATTAAAAATGGCGTATGCAAAAGTAGCCGACAGCAGAAAAAGCATGTCGTAACATTTTACTTCAACTTGTCGTCCAAAGAATTCAAACCTACTATTTCTATACCACCACTACTATAGTACTACTACGATAAAGCTTTTTTAGACTTATGTCTTCAGTGCTTATGAATGACTTTGAGTGTGATACAGTTTGTGCAGACTGTAATAGAGTCAAAGCTGTGGCGGGAATGAATGGGAAACACTGCATGAGTCATAGAAAACAACAACCTACATAGTTCCTCTTCTGTGTCGAGCTGGTTTCAACCCAATTTAGAAAATGTCAAGAAATGCTTGTCACCATTCACTACCATAAAGCCATTATTAGGAGTTGGTTCATTCAACAGTAGGTGGCACCAAGTCTCCAGTCACAAAACCCAGAGAGGAAGAAGAAGAAGATGACCCTGAAGCACAAGTTTCAGTGGACATTGAAGTCTACAATTTCACGGACGTCATGATTTCCATTGAACTTTATCGCATTTCACTCCTTTTTTCCACCTCAGCCGGCATAAACCTTCTTGCCATATTTCCCTATTCATTCCTGATATACGTTTTCTTGTGTGTTGACTAAAGAGAGTATGATTTTTGACTCAAATACATCACACAGTATCTTTGCCTGACGTCGCCTTTTGGCTTGGTCCTGTGGAATGTCTGCTACAGCCCATATCCTGGAGCTCTCTATAACAATAAGTAAAATTACTGAGGACCACGGCGAATATCTCCTTCCCCCCGCCTCAACCCCTATAATGTTAATGTAGTGTTGTTAGAGTGGGTCTATTAAACACGTAGAACGTTTGTACAGAAACGTGTACGGTTCTATTGAGTCGTCTATAGCTCTGGCCTACCTGTTGCGTTTTGCGGAACTCCTCAACGATCTTGGCGGCCATCTCAAAGTCCTCCAACAGGTGATATGCTACAGCGTATCCGATCCACGAGGCCCGCTGGGCCGGACGGAGCTGCAGCAGCTGGTACCGGGTCTCCTGTCATAGCACAGCAAAGTGAAGGCAAGAAAATGTAGGTTTTATAATCCCGTCCAACATTGACATCTTCATTTCCCCCCTCATGCAGGACCGTGGGTGACAGTATGACCCTGCACAACCTCCCGCCTCCAACCCCCTTCATCCATTCAGGCGTTTCATCTCGACGGTTTATATTTCCTACACATGTCCTCCTCCCTCTGCCACACTCACCCTGTATCCCTCCAGGTCCCTCATCTGGATCTGCAGCAGGGAGAGGTCTCTCAGGATCTGCAGGTTGTCCTTGTCCCACTTCAGAGCGTTGCGGTAACATTTGATGGCCTCGTCGTACTTTTTATCGGAGCGCTGCAGCAGGCCGTACACATGCCAGCCTGGAGGAGCGAGTTCAGGAAATAAAAACAAACACACACACACACACACACACACACAGACACACTATGCGGGTTTTCACATGTGCTTGAAAATGTAAACACACACAAACTAAATCAAATGTCTGGAAGAATTCACAGAGTGTTTTACAGAAGCAGAAATGACGTTAAAGAGCAAGTACAAGGTCTTTAGGGGCGAATGCAGCTGCTGTGGTGCTTAACTGAATTTGAATGAAACCCGGCTGTCCTGAGGGGCTGATGTAAGGATACAGACGTGGCTCTTGAGGTCGTTGCGAAGGCCTCGTCTCACCAGCTCATAGGCGTCCTCCTTCTTGCCCACACAGTTGAGGGTTAAACCCTTCATGGCCAGCGTCTCTGGAGCACAAAGCAGGGGTGGGAGGGAGAGGGGTGAGACATCCGGGGACATGACTTGTCAAGAGTGACACTAGCCGTGTTCCGTTAAATTGAAGAAGCGAATTATTAAAGCGAATTTTAGGCGAACTTTTCAAATGCTGTAAAAACAGGAAATGCAAATCAGGTGCATCAGCACGGTTTGGTCAGTAGTTGGCTGCCTTAGGCTATGCTTTACACATGGCCGTAATCTGCCAGTAAACAGAGTGGAAGAAGTAGGTTTTTGAACCGGAAAACAAAACAATTAGCTCTGGCCATCTGAAGACGAAGACCAGCATTCACGCGTCATGACAATATTCAGGTGAGACGCAAACATTACATTACATTACAGTCATTTAGCAGACGCTTTTATCCAAAGCGACTTACAATTCAGAGTCTATCACATTTCTACACCGTAGGCACAGCTACGGGAGCAATTTTGGGGTTAAGTGTCTTGCTCAAGGACACATCGACATGCGACTTGCAGAGCCAGAGCCGGGGTTCGAACCACTGACCCTCTGATTGAGAGGCGGCCCTGCTATCCACTTAGCTACAGTCGCCAAACAGCAGAAACAGCTGATCAGTCATAAGAGGTAAATGTTCACTACGTCAGAATATATTCGGCGTTTCCATAATCCATCAACTCTTTTTCCACAAATGGAAAAAAACACCTCAAGTAAGCATAAAAACCTTTTTTTTTGTATGAAAAATGTCAATGGGAACACAGCTACTGATTACACAAAGGATTGTTTACAGGTTTATTAACATCGTGGTTTACTTCACAGTATTTAAGAAGCTAGCTTGCCAGATAAATGGAACAGGCGTGAGTAATAAAGTATGAGGCACATGGTGAAGTCCCACCATCCTGGAAGGAGGCTGTAATAACAGTGATTCCTAAGGGAAAGAACAGTGATACCTGCTCTGGTTACAGACCTATATCAATTCTTAATATAGACAATAAATTATATACCTCGATTATTGCAAAAAGGTATGAGCACTTTATGAATGATATTATAGATGAAGACCAGATGGGCTTCATCAAGGGGCGCCAAACCCAAGATAACATAAGGAGAACCCTACATATACAGTGGGTACGGAAAGTATTCAGACCCCTTTAAATTTTTCACTCTTTGTTTCATTGCAGCCATTTGCTAAAATCAAAAAAGTTCATTTTATTTCTCATTAATGTACACTCAGCACCCCATCTTGACAGAAAAAAACAGAAATGTAGAAATTTTTGCAAATTTATTAAAAAAGAAAAACTGAAATATCACATGGTCATAAGTATTCAGACCCTTTGCTGTGACACTCATATTTAACTCATATGCTGTCCATTTCTTCTGATCCTCCTTGAGATGGTTCTACTCCTTCATTGGAGTCCAGCTGTGTTTAATTAAACTGATTGGACTTGATTAGGAAAGGCACACACCTGTCTATATAAGACCTTACAGCTCACAGTGCATGTCAGAGCAAATGAGAATCATGAGGTCGAAGGAACTGCCCAAGGAGCTCAGAGACAGAATTGTGGCAAGGCACAGATCTGGCCAAGGTTACAAAAGAATTTCTGCAGCACTCAAGGTTCCTAAGAGCACAGTGGCCTCCATAATCCTTAAATGGAAGAAGTTTTGGACGACCAGAACTCTTCCTAGACCTGGCCGTCCAGCCAAACTGAGCAATCGTGGAAGAAGAGCCTTGGTGAGAGAGATAAAGAAGAACCCAAAGATCACTGTGGCTGAGCTCCAGAGATGCAGTAGGGAGATGGGAGAAAGTTCCACAAAGTCAACTATCACTGCAGCCCTCCACCAGTCGGGGCTTTATGGCAGAGTGGCCCGACGGAAGCCTCTCCTCAGTGCAAGACATATGAAAGCCCGCATAGAGTTTGCCAAAAAACACATGAAGGACTCCCAGACTATGAGAAATAAGATTCTCTGGTCTGATGAGACCAAGATTGAACTTTTTGGCGTTAATTCTAAGCGGTATGTGTGGAGAAAACCAGGCACTGCTCATCACCTGCCCAATACAATCCCAACAGTGAAACATGGTGGTGGCAGCATCATGCTATGGGGGTGTTTTTCAGCTGCAGGGACAGGACGACTGGTTGCAATTGAAGGAAAGATGAATGCGGCCAAGTACAGAGATATCCTGGAAGAAAACCTCTTCCAGAGTGCTCTGGACCTCAGACTGGGCCGAAGGTTCACCTTCCAACAAGACAATGACCCTAAGCACACAGCTAAAATAACAAAGGAGTGGCTTCGGAACAACTCTGTGACCATTCTTGACTGGCCCAGCCAGAGCCCTGACCTAAACCCAATTGAGCATCTCTGGAGAGACCTGAAAATGGCTGTCCACCAACGTTCACCATCCAACCTGACGGAACTGGAGAGGATCTGCAAGGAAGAATGGCAGAGGATCCCCAAATCCAGGTGTGAAAAACTTGTTGCATCATTCCCAAGAAGACTCATGGCTGTACTAGCTCAAAAGGGTGCTTCTACTCAATACTGAGCAAAGGGTCTGAATACTTATGACCATGTGATATTTCAGTTTTTCTTTTTTAATAAATTTGCAAAAATTTCTACATTTCTGTATTTTTCTGTCAAGATGGGGTGCTGAGTGTTAATTAATGAGAAATAAAATGAACTTTTTTGATTTTAGCAAATGGCTGCAATGAAACAGAGTGAAAAATGTAAAGGGGTCTGAATACTTTCCGTATCCACTGTAATTGAACATATTAACCATAAAATATCAATGCAGCCCTAATAAGTCTTGACGCAGAAAAGGCATTTGACAGTGTAAACTGGACATTTCTGTATAAGGTACTTGAGAAATTTGGACTAAATGAAAAAGCTATTCAATGTGTTAAAACACTTTACCAAAACCCAACAGCAAGGATAAAAATAAATGGCAGTCTGACTGATAGTATAGCATTAGAACGGTCTACCAGGCAGGGATGTTGCCTTTCACCGACTATTTGCAATTTTTATAGAACCTCTGGCACAAGCAATTAGGCAGAATAAAGACCTTAAAGGGATAAAGGTCGGAAACGAAGAACATGTCATTGGACTTTTTGCAGATGACGTGATCTGCTATTTAGAGGACCCTGACACATGCCTCCCTATATTAATCAACCAACTTGAGACGTTTGGCTCTTACTCTGGATATAAATTGAACTTGTCAAAAACAGATTTTAACACTGAACTACAAACCAACCGAAACTATACTTTCGGACTTAAATTGGAGTTCTAAAAGAATGACATATCTTGGGGTTACTATAACAAAAAGTATTGATGACCTATATAAAGCCAACTATAATAAAGTGGATCAGGACATTAGGATGATTTGGAGAGGTGGGCTGTTCTTCCACTAGATTTCAGTTCACGGATAGACACTATAAAAATGAGCATACTTCCAACACTATCTCTTTCAGTCACTACCAATCGAGATCCCTGAGAAACAATTTAGAACCTGGGATAAAGTTATCTCAAGGTTTATATGGAAAGGTCAAAGGCCAAGAGTCAAATACGAAACATTACAGATTGGAAAAGATAAAGGGGGCATGTCATTACCAAATCTTAGGGTATATTTTCATGCAGCTCAAAATAGACCAGTAATTTATTGGTGTACCAATGATTATGAAGCTAAATGGAAAAACCTAGAACGATATATAGAAGGAAGGGAAATTCAAAGCCTTATCGGAGACAGAAATATAGCAAAGGATTTTCTTGACCAGATGGATGTTGTCACCCGATTTACATTAGAGATGTGGTTTAAACTGATAAGAAAATACAGATTAGAAGAAGAGCTCAGGCTTCTACGATGGATAGCCTATGATAGACATTTTATCCCGGGTACTCTCGATCTGAGGTTCAAACAATGGATTTCACATGGAATAACAGCTATATGCACAGTCATTAAAGATGGGAGCGTTGTGAGTTTCCAGGAGCTGAAAGACAAATACTCACTAAATAACCAGGACCACTTCAGATATCTGCAATTAAGGGACTTTTTCGACAGAGAAATAAAGCACAAAATTAACTTGGATAAAAATGGAATAATTAGAACCATAATAGGAGTTTACAACTCAAAGAAGTATATATATCAACATCTGATGGAAAAATTAGAAAATACAACTTTTTATGTAAAACTGAAATGGGAACAAGAACTTGGTGTGGATATTACAGAGGATGAATGGTTGAATATCTGGAGGACACAACAGTCTTCAACATCCTCGCGTATTTGGAGAGAACATTGTTGGAAGAATGTAATCAGATTCTCTATTACTCCCCAAATTACAAATAAATGTCTGTCTATGTCTGCCATGTTGTAGGAAATGTGGGGCAGTAAATGTAAACGACTCCCATGTATTTTGGCTATGTCCGGAAATTGTACAGTTTTGGGGAAATGTCCATATGGTTATAGTCCAAATTCTGGGCTATGATATACCAAAGTCATGTATGTTTCTCTACTTGGGTAATCTGACAGCAGACACTGTGTTAAGAGAAGACAGGTTTTACTGAAGATCTTGCTAGCAGCTTGTAAGAAGGCTATCACGAAGAGATGGCACAAGGCAGAACCACCATCACAAGATGGATGGCTGAAAATTGTGACTGAAATGTATGATATGGAACTATTAACTCATAGAATAAGAGCTCAAGTGGAGCGATGTCGTGAGAAGTGGGAGAAATGGACGATGTTTACATGTGAACGATAACACAACCTGAATATTTCACAGGAGTTATCATGTTTTTGAAGAGACAGAGCAATCCAGATCCCTTTTTTTTTTAAATGTATTTATTTTTATGTTTTTGTGTATGTGTTGTCTGTCTGTCTGGTGAAAAGCCGAAAAAATAAAGTGTGAAAAAAAGTATGAGGCACTGTTGAGAAAACAATACAACCGCAGAACAGGTACACTATTAGAAATCCTGCTACTAAACCGCTAAAAACTCCCAATGGAACACAGCATAACTTACATTACAATGATCAGTATCACTGCACACATCAGCTGATAAGTAACAACACACTGAAACAGCCATGCTATTACAGTTTACCCATCAGAGAGGACTGAGAAATGATCCACTCAGCACATATAAATATTGGTCAAAATTCTTTAAAAAAGCTAAATTAAGGGATGTCAGTTTGTTATGTTACAGAAATATCAATATGTACTTGTATCTGCCTAAAACAATCTACAATCAAACTCTAAAAAGACCGCTGTGTCAATGTTTTGCTTTATTGTACCAATTTGTTTGCCATCAATGGTCAACGTTAAATGGACTTGTATTGTCTCTCTCAAGTCTTCTGACAGCTCAGAGCGCTTTAACACTATATGTCAACGTTATCACACACACATCCACACACCGATGGCAGAGGCTGCCATACAAGGTGCCACCTGCTCAGCAGTTCTAATCACTCACACACCGACAGCACAGGTCCTTTGACATGAAGGAGCCGGGAATCGAACCGCTAATATTCAGAGCAGAGGTAGACCTGTTCTACCTGACCCACAGCTAAAGCGTGTGTACACACACACACACACACACACACACACACACACACACACACACACACACACACTTGTTCTTACTTTAAGTTGCTAGGACACCTATTGTTTTTTGATGACTGGCTTTTTCACCTCAATCCACATTTATTTAAATGTATGTGCAACTGTCAAGAGGAGAAGGGAGGTTGTGTGAACGTGCATAAACACAAATTACACAGTGATCCATTCCACTGTACGTCATTAATCTGTGTCTTACCTCCATGTTCAGCAAACTTCGGGTTGTTCAGGATCTGCTTGCAGAACTTCAGGCCGTTTCTGTACTGCTTGTGTTCGTAGCATCTCTGCAACAGACAGACAGAGCAAACTTCACACCGGGCGTCTGAGGGACAACAGACCGCAACGCTCTGCTGCACTGATCCTCAAGACAGTCGGCTTCAAGTGCACAAATACATGTACAGTGTTGTAAGTGCTGAATGCAAACCACCGTGTTCCAGAAAACCAGCGGAAATAGTCCAGTCAGCGGGACTGTTGTAGCGCTGAATGAACAGCAATTGAGAGAACTATGTTGATTAAAAACGTTGACACTGTAGACGAATATGTTTTAAAAAACGTTAAACTAACCCCTCAACTACCCTCCTAACTTAACGCTGAACTGTGTATTGCTGTACATGCCGAGCAGCTCTGTTACTGTTGTACTTTACTTGTGTTTTAAGGCCAATGGCAGAGCTACGACACCACACGACTGGTTGTTAGCCAAGTAATTGCTGTTTCCTTAGTTTCATTGTTACAACCACTCGTTAATAACAGAGACGTGAACAGCACAATGCGTTTGGTGTACTGAAATATTTGGGTTAATTCAGTAGCGACTTCCTAGCTACTTGCTCTGACTGCTACAACTGACGGCTACTTGGCAAACTAGCATTAGCCAGCAAGCTAACGCTTTCTCAGGCATTTAGCCTACCAATATTCTCTTGAAGAGAGCATTCTCCTTCGGCGGTAGAGTGATTGTGGGCATTGTGCTGGCTTCCTACGCCTCTGTCGAGTCACACATCAATAGTATCCTCTTTGGGTTCAGATATCCTGGGCTGTGTCAGTCTCCAACGTCTCACGTGTTGAAGCCGAGGCCCCCTTCCGAGCAAAATGGCCGATGTGCTTCTCCTCCGGGTCAGACTGCTCTGAGTCTGCGTGTCAAACACGGACAAGCGGGGCTGTATGTGGCTGTGTGTCACTTAATGGCCTTTGGACAAGAATAACATGTTTAACTGTACATTTAATCACGTGTATCTGGTTATATTAAAAAATAAAACATGTCCTATGGTAGCAGGTTGAATGGGGCAGTAGTAGCCTACTGTGTCCAGTGCACTGTGGATGTATCGAAAGTTGCAAACCAAATTCCAAAACTGGGTAACGTCAATCGAGATGTAATCGCTTTACAATAGTAAAATCCAGACATTTGTTGAGTTTAAAATTTAAAATGCTATTAGTTTGTTAGTTTTTCTCATAAGTGTCCTAGCGATTTATCGGTGATCCTGTGATCAGCTACTCAAGTCTTCCAGGACGTTTAATCGATTGCGGAGTGGCAGATCGCATGAAGGAAGCTGCTCTGAAGCTAAAATGACTTTCAACAGGATATTCTCTGGAGCTGCTTTCGTCGGCAAAAGTAAGATTAGGACATAATCGTAATTCTTTCACTGATATGATTTTGAATAACGTTTTTTTGTCTCGCTGTTCACAGCGTGAACGTTGTGACGTATGTGTATGTTGAAGCCTGACCTTAGCTTAGCTTCATGTAAGCACTGCAGTCACACACAGGCGGGTTTCTCCCCCATTAAGTTACGCATTATAAGAGTGTTTTTTAGCTTAACGTTAGTGATTTCAAAATTGTTTACCCAGCTGTTGCGAATGTATTATTATTATGTTTGGTCTAGTTAACAGGAATGATTGTAATCCAATCTGTATCCACGTTATACCTTTCGCTCATGTATGAAGAGGTATTCACGCCAAACTTCTTTCAGGATTTGTGCGATTTCTTTCTCCTCTCTCCTGCTTCTTGTAAAAACAAATTCAAATACATGCTGTCAAGTAATTACTTCTATGTTTGCAATGGTCCATTCCTGTAACCATGGTATTGATGCGACCCTTCATGTCTGTTTCAAGTCCAGTCAGTGTGCTTGTTTATGATGTTGTGCTGTTTTCTCTTTTCTCGCAGTTGGATCCAGGTCTGTATTCACAAGCTCCAAGCCTGACAGTGGTAACCCCAACTGGTTGAGAGTGGGACTTGCCTTTGGAACATCTGCTCTCCTTTGGGGCCTGGTAAATGAACACATCATATTATCATCTCTAAAAACGGATCATTTGTTGTTGTCAGAGTTCTGTGTTTAATTCACACAAGGGGTTCTTTCAGCCCATTGAGTTCATGTCTGTCCCATTGAAAGGAGACCAAACTGACCTATTCAGAAATGTATAGGCCTGCATGTCTTTTGGCAAGATGAAATACTTTTATTTCTGAATCATGCAGCAGATTGTATCAGGTCAACTATTCAGCATTTACTGTACCTCAAAGGGACAGGAGAGGGCAGCAGTGTTTTATTTAAAAAAATAAATAAAAAAACGTATGTCACATTTTGGATTTTCAGTGAAGCGTAGGCTCAGGACAAAAAAAACAGTTTGCTAATTTCTAAGCAGAACAATGAAATATTTCCTCATGGCATATGGTGTGATATTCTCATCGTAAAAGGAGCATTCCTTGATTTGATTAATGTAGTTTAAAAGAGAAGTCCTATAGTGAAGATTGGTTGTCTTATATTGTTATGATTTCCTTTTATTTAATTCCAGATGGCGATAGATTATGTAATGTAGTTGAATATGAAGAGTGTTCTAATATAACCACTTGGTGCCATTAAACGACTTGTGGTGTCCGTCTTCCACCCGCAGCTCTTCAAGCAGCACAGTGTGGATGTACACGAGTACAAAGTGAGGAATGGCCTGGAGTAACCCAGCACGCTGGTATGTGAGTGTTTAGTTTGTTTAGATGTTACTATAATCAACGTACAGTATACCATTATGCCTATATATGATCTGATGCCATATAGCGTTATTGGTATTCTGCCATCCAGTGTGAAGATGTATATTCTATAAATAGATGAACACATTTAAACATGATACTCTTGTCATTTCTTGTCCTATTTAGGGGTCGTCAGGTCCTGTCTATGGGATGCACCTGTTTGTCTGCTTCTTTCTGTTTCCACTGCTCTAAATTCTGTGTAAAATAAAAAAATCGAACATGTGAAATATACGTGAGTCATGTTCATTTTGTCTGCATACATTCACAGTTGCTGTGGTTGTTTTATTAATAATATACATAATATGTTTTGTTGGACAGGACCTCATTCTTTGTACGTGGAGTTATTCAAATTACAATGTTGACGATTTGACAGAAGTCGTGATTTTCTTTTTTTTTTTAACAGTCTGGAACTGTTGTCAGGGCAACTGCAGATTGATTGACAGCTAGCTGGCAATCGTACTTTATTACTTATGTTTGCCAGAGATCGGGAGTACATTCCAGCATGCACACACAGATGACTGCGGTCAAGGTCTCCAAACAGATCACGGCTCAGTTAGCAACTGCATTTAGCTCAACTCAAGTTAGCTACATCGTGATACATGATCAACATATTATAGCTGGCAAGACTGAAATTAGATCCAAATCAACTGTTTCATGGCTCCGATTATAACTGGCTGGACTGATTTAGTTAATTTATGAACATGGTAACAAGTACCGCTCTAAAGGCCCAGATTTATAGAGGCATGTTCAAATTTGAGGATTAGCACCAGCTTCTGACAATAACAGGAAACATTATCGAGAGAGCTGGCTCCTGAATATTATGAAGTAGCATTACCGGTTAATGTTTGGTTAGGTATTGATAACAAAGCTGCTCAGTTACGATCAAATACATACTACCGGCTATGTGAGTTAAGCGGCGATGAAAAATAGTGCCAAACAAGACCGACTGTCGCTCATCCATACTGGGCTGCCTCGCTTTAATTTCTAATGTCACTTCTGAAGGCTTTTGGAAGCGAAGCAGCAGTCAGCAGCGGGGGGGGGGGGGCCTGTTCAGATTGTTCCTTGTCCTTGCCTTGTTCAGATTGTGGCCTTGATACTGAAGGAGCAGTGATTCAAGGATCATTTGTTATCATTATGCAACACAGGGATGCAGTTGTATCCCATTTGTAACACAACAAACACATGACAAACATAACTAAGCAAACACAGCAGTGCATTCCTGTAGCGCATGTTGGGGAATTTGCATCAGGAGGAATGTCAACAACAGCAACAAAAACAAATAATATGGCCGATATCTCCACATAATTCAAAATGAAGGAAACATCGTCCATCAACTTTCAACATGTTTGAGCACCAAGCATCATGATGTAAACACGGAGTCCACCAGGAGTCCTGCTCTCTGTCCTGCTGTCCACCCACCAAGTGCTGCTTGATCCAGGATGCCATGATGGAGTCACCGACCTCCCGTCACAGGGTTCTCCTGAAGTCTTATTTCATACCATCTTATTTTCTTTGCGCCGCGTTTGGTGTGAACGCACCTCAACGTTAGCCACGCGACTTATAACTGTGGTGCTGTCACACAGCGAGCCTTTATCATCGAAACACGAAGGCAGACTATGAAGGCAAATCAGTGTCAAAATCCGCGAGCACAAATTAGATCCGTGTATGTAGAGGTCCCACGCGTGCAAATCAAACAGCCGTGCACGTGTATTACTTTGGCGAGTGCTTTTACATCACTCCGCGCAGAATATCTCTGCTCGCGGAAGCAAAATTTACACTATTTAATATTTAAATTTTTTGAAATTGCTAACAGCCGTTCTCGGCTTACACAAGACAACAGGTAAGGTAAGACAGAGAGAGAGAGAGAGAGAGAGAGAGAGCACAATTGCCAACTATCTCCAAACTGTTCTCTTTGCAAATGACATGTGAATATTAGTGTGTGGAGTTATAAAAGGTCATACAGTAGCTAACATGGAGGACAACACTTAAGTAAAATGTGAAGAATCCACAGCAACATTATCTTGTGCATGAAAAACAGAGCCTGTAAAAGCAGAGTTGAGTACAGGAATGAGCAAGCATGAAAAAAAAAATGATAACAGTGTCATTTTGTGTGTGGCCTCGACCTTCTGTGCTTCTTGTGACGTGACTCTTCCAGGTCAGAGGGGTGGAGCTGATGAGAGTCACCATGATGTATGGAGGGTGATCGATGCCATGAAAAGAAACAGCAGCAGGGAGGACTGCTGTAAGTTGACACGCTTTGGTGGGAGATTTTTAAAAAGCAGTTGAGAAGTGCAGTTGTAGAGGTGGATATAGCACGAGTATAACTTTCTACACTTTGTTATGGTATTTCCCAGTCTCATCTTATATATATCTTAGGTTTTGAGCATGTGTGGTGTAGAGCAGGCATGGGCAAACTACGGCCCGTTGGGCCGGATACGGCCCGTTGGGCTTTTTAATCCGGCCTGTCAAATATTGGGCAGTATATCGGTTTTAATTTCCCATATGGTATGAATTCTTCACACATACCAGTGCATAGCCAAAACAACTGCTGTCTGCTTTCAACAGGCAGCTAAATGCATTATTTGCTGCTAATGCACAGTGGTCAGCACTAGTTGTCTTATATGTATTGAGAGGGAACCCTAGTCATGGTCATAACTTTATAACACAACAATTAACAACCCACAACTAATGCTCTTTAACAGAGAAAAACACCACAGCACACAACAGTCTGTGACACATAAACAATTTGTAACACTAATAATTGTACATTTATAAAATTTCACCGCCGAACTGCATGCTGGGTACAGCTCGCGAGCGAGCCTGCTTGCTAGCACAACAGTCTGCTAACAGCTGGGAGAGGCTCCGTCGCTCCAGTAACGTTACATTAAAGAACAGAACAGAGCGATGCAGGATGAACAAAGACAAAGAGCAAAGACAGACCGGAGATGCACCGATAGAGTTTGACACATATGCAACGCTGATTACCGTGTAATATGTGTGGTATTTGTTCTAAATGTATGTTGATACATAGAGGGTGATAAGAAGCTGTACTTGGAGGGGCTTAGGACCCAGGGGAATGTAGGTGAAGGAAACAGGAAGAGACGGAAGACACTCCACACAAACAGCTGTTCACCGCTCGTCATGATCCTGCAGACCAGTGATTCTCAACTGGTGGTTCGTCGCGGACCCGTTTTCAGTGGGTCGCGGGCCTTTGCTTCATGCAGCGGAGTTATTCACGCTCCTTTCCAGCATTTACGGCACTTGTTCAGCGGTGCAGGAAAAACACCGACCAATGCGTTGTAAATCACGTCACGTGATGCAGTTTAGCCAATAAAATAAGGGTATTCTGATACGTTTACTGACGCCAGTGAGATGTACCCACACCGTGACACAGGGGGGAGAGACAAGGAAAGACATTACAGAGCAGAGCTCGGATAATGTTAGATGTGACAGTCAAGTATTTGTATGATCCATCAAAGAATCAAACTGCTAAAAAGACCACAGGTATTAACCTTTACACTAAAAACACTGTGTCAAAAATGACTACTTAATAAGTAAGTGCGCGATAAAATATGCATTAATGCGATAACAAAATACCGTGTAAGATCCCAGCTAACTGATGAACACCTCAGATCTGTTCTGAGAATTGCCACAACCAAACTGACACCAAATGTTGACGCACTGGTTAAAAAGGGTGACCAACAACACTGCACTGAAATTAAATGCAAGTTACTTTTCAGGTCATGGCTTTTACTTGTAATTTATTTTAGTTCACACAAACACTCCATTCATCTGCTACTGGCCCGGCCCGTCTGTCAAATATTAAAACTCAATGTGGCCCCCGAGCCAAAAAGTTTGCCCACCCCTGTGATCAGTGGTAGTCGTGAGAGAAAGTTATTTGGACATGGTAACCCCCACATGCTGCTTTGAAGAGGGTTGATGACGAATTCCATGAAATGTACACCTTCATACTGATCTATTTCAGATTGTCTTCTTGTGTTTATTTGTGGTGGTGCAACGGATCATAAAACTCACGGTTCGGATCGTATCACAGATCAGAGTCACGGATCAGATCAGAGATCAGATCAGCACAAAAGAAAAAAGGGAGCAAATATAACTTTTAGATATGCCTGATCCTGTTTTTTTGCTGCCTATACTAAATGCCGATCATTATTGATCATAGATTGGCAGATACAGATCCCTCTGTTGTTTGATTATAGCAGCTGGTCTAGGCTACAGGCTATTTGTTTGTTGTTTTCCTTTCAACCATTCTCAAGTCAGTGTAAACCATCAAACATACCAAATCTCATCCTGTTACTTTAGAATAGCAATTTATAGTGGTTTTTTTCTTTATGAAAACACACAATGGTCTTTTATTGACAAAAACAAATCTTGTCATTAGTAGTTTTAATGATGTATTATAAGCTGCTTAGAGCTAGTGTAAACAGCTCATAATTCATCTCTAATATCTATCGATGTTATTGTGAAAACATCTTCGAACATCTATGTGTATTCAAGTTTCTCACCAGCACTTTTATGAGGTTACATGTGAACACATGTTAATAAAGTTATAATTTTCCTTTGGCCAATACTAATTTTAACTGAACAAAGCTTGAACGCATCATAATGTAACTGATCGGAACCTTTGTTCGTTAGCCGTTAGCGGTGCTGCTAACGTTGCTGCTAACGTTGCTAGCTCTCCTGTCAATTTAAACACGGATTGGTTGTTTACAATATAACATCAGAGAGGGTCCGTCGTCTCTTTAGCCACTTTTATATGTTGAACGTCCTTCTCTTCCAGGGGTCCGAATGACTCCTCATACTCCTCACCTTCCTCTTTCTGTGGCATTAAGCACCCTTCATACAACAGCGCCGCACAACCACATTGCGCAACAGAAAGCAAGTGTGCCCTCCGCCTCCTCCTCGCACACGTTTTTCTGACCAGACCAGCCATTCATTCATTCATCCAGCACTTGCTGAAACTGCTACATTCATTCCCCCCCACCGTATCCCGGAGATCAGCGATGTTTTCCTGCAGAGCGGCCTGGCAGAGGTGTGGGCCTCTGGCGCGGAGAGCAGCCTACAGGTTGCCCCGGGATGGTGAGTGTTCATCACTGGGACTATTGGCAAAACACAAAATCTGAATTTCTCGTATTATTAACCGTTGTCTTTAACGCAAGACTTGCGCTTTTAAATGTGACGTTTTCTCGCATCATCCGTCGCCTCCTGACTGAAGTGTGTGGAATAGTACACGTTGTCCTCGTGCGAATGTTTCTGCATAGCTGCATTCCCCCACCAAGCTGGATAATGGCAATGGCTGCCCATAGGATGTGAAGGTCAACTCGAGCTTTTTTTATTTGGTGGGGGGCTGAAGCTGGGCTGTAACACGTTTGTGGTGTACTTAAATTTTTCTTATTTAAAGTGTGCGTCTCAAGACGTACGGGTATACTGTGAGCCCCGGTTGGAGTATTTCCGAATGACAGTTACCTCCCTTCTATCCACGGCCAGAGTGTTAAACAGAGCAGCAGACTGCAGGTCAAACCCGCAGCGCCCTTCATGTCACTTCTCGGCTTGTGTCAGTTGGCCTTTTTTAAATTAAATGACATGTGACGCGTTATACGGTACCGGTGTAAAACTGGCCTCACCGTGCACACGCGTCCGAATGAACGCGGGCACGCGCCCTCTCTCTCTCTTCTCTGGGAAGTTCATGCCGTTTGAAAAGCGAACGTGAGGCATGTATATGTTCGTGTGTGACCTTCACGGGCTGCGGGTGGCGTGGAAACATGGTGGCCGCTGTCGGTCACGTGATGCGCTCGTGTGACTGCAGTCTAATGTAAAGAGTGCGGCTGACGTAAGCTCTCTGACGTCAGTGTCAGCAGCTTCTCTCTCCATCGCTGATAATGACCTTACATAACCACAGGTGACACATGGAAACATTGGAAACTACTTAAGGTAGAGTGAGTGAAGATGTCGGCCTAATGATAGAACACCAGCTGAAGGGGGTGTCCTTCAATCAGAGGATCGGTAGTTCGATACCCGCTAGTTCATGTTGATGTGTCCTTAAGCAAGACACTTTACCACTTAACAAGAGGATGGTATCATGGTCTAATCCTCCCGACATCTTGACCTGCATCCCCCTCCACTAGCCCCCCAACTCCAACCTTGCTTAGACTTTAGCCGGTAAAAATAACAGGGTGTCCTGTCAGAGCCTTGGACTCCGGATTAGTTCCTGAGAACAGGAAGAGTTTAACCCCCTCAACACTGGACATGACAAGTCCCCGTACACTGGCTATGGATAAGTACTACACACAAACCCACTTCCATACAGCCAAACTATCTACTACAACTAGTTAATGACATTGATTCCTTTCATGTAATCTAGGATTATTGATGACAGTGTCCGCCTCATAGAGTACATTAAATGTTCTTTAATCGCTATTCGGAGCATTAATACAGCAGCGAACAACCCCAATCCATCTGTGTTTTTGCACTAAGAGTCTGCGGGGCACGGCCCCCACCAGAGGGCGCTGTTGTACAAGAAGTTATAGGCTTTTCTCCATTTCAGATGCAATAATGGCAAAGCTTTGTCTACTTCATAAAATGTTTGCAATTTGTCATGTTCTGAATGAAATCTCTTCTCTAGAAACACATTGCTTTGTTGTGTGTGTAACTTGTGTGTCTTTGTGCCTGATGCTGCTTGGTCGGGCAGACCCGGCCCTACTGCACTGATCATGAGTGGGGCCTGATAGCCAGGGTCCCTAAAAGCATCCCATTGGTTGATTTTAAGGGGTGCAAGGGTGTACACGTGATATTGTACTTACATTAACGTTACAATAGTCGTGATGACTCGTGTGGATTATTTAACTACGGTACGATTTAGCACTTTACACCTTGAGCAAAAATTGACTGAATAAACGGGTATGCTCTTGGCAGAATTCTAACCTGTATGAAGCTTTGTGGAAAGTGCGACATTGCCTTGCGTGGACATGACGAGTCTGCCGGCTCGGTGAACCCTGGCCTTTTCAAATGCATATTTAAATGCGTATTAAAAACCCTATTTTCGGGCACTTCAGCCATTATTCAAAAACAAACTTTTGGATTGCATGTACAATGTTTAAAAGGATGAGGTTGCTCAACAGATGACAAATGCACCTTTGGTTGCTGGCCATGATCAGGCAGGCTGTTGGATGTTGACCTTTGGTGGTCATATGTGTTGGTATGGTAAGATATGTAGTCAGATCTTCATCGTGTGATTTTTAGACGGTGTTATTCGGCTGAAATTCGGTCGCCACTGCTGTTGGTGATACATTGGTCATGGCAGTGTCTCCACTCTCTCACTCACGTACAGCCGTATGTTTGGATTGCATCATCACATTTTCTCGTGTGAATATTGTGTGGCCCCACCCAAAATGTTCAGACCAAAATTGCCACTTCTGCTATCTGTTCAAGGATCATTCATTGGCATTATGCAACACAGGGAAGCACAACGAAATTCAGCTGCAACACAACAAACACGTGACGAACAAAACTAAAACAGTAGTGCAGTCCTGGAGCGCAACTCTTGAATTAGCATCATAAGGAATGTAAACAGCAGATAATATGGCCGACATCTTCACATTAAACACTCAACATGAGGAAAAACATTATCAATCAACTCTGACAATGTTTGGAGTCAGTTGAAAGAACTGCAAGGCACTCGTGTGTCCTGTTACCTGGATCTGTTTTATGAAAGGAATTCATTTGGGTGCTGTTTAGGTGCAGAGTTCATTGATTTACACAGTTTTTATAATGAAATGTTAAAAACTGACTTTGTTTAAGTGATGTGATGTCAGGAGTATTGGTAAAAGGTGTGGACTCCAGTCAAGTTTTTTTATAAATAGTATTGTTAAATATTAAAATGGATTGCGTGACAGGCTCAAACCGAACTGCGTACACGAGGGTGTATGCATCACCTTGCAGGTATCAAACAAGCCCTGACGAGCCTATTTTTTGGTAAACTTGATCTACTCTGCTGAATCCAATCAGAGCGTGAGGCATCGTGAGCCTCTGGGTGCTTTCTCACCATATCTCCTTCTACACTGAGAGCTGAAGCTTCGGGCTTGTGCAGCACATTGTTGTTATCCAGACCTGTGGGATCTTTTGAAAAGCTGCCGTGGGTCAAGTGTCATCAACAGTGAGGACACATGGAGGCAAAGCAGCCGATGTGAACAGTGAAGGCGAGGTTTATCATCCTCTGTGTTCTGTCTAGTGGTGCAAAGTATCATACAACTCACGGTACGGATCAGAGTCACGGATCCGGTAACCGATCGGATCAGCACAAAAGAAAAAAGGAAGCAAATAGAACTTCTAGAGATCCCTGATCACGTTCTTTTGCCGCCGATACAATTTTTTCTTCATAAAAACACTCAATTCAAATGATAAGGAAGTTAATTAATTATTGTACTTTAATGGATTAAAACAAATGTTGTCAATAGTAGTCCTAATTATGTATTATAAGCTGTTAGAGGTATTATAAACAGGTCATAATTCATCTCTAATATCTATTTATATATGTTGTGAAACCGATTTATTCAAGTTTTCTCACCAGTTTAAACACTGATTGGTTGGTTACAATGTAACATTATCAGAGATCGGCAAACAGAAAGCATAAATGATGACCTGATCACATGTTTTACTGAATGTTGATGGATAACGATCGTCAGTAAAACTATATTTCACCCTGCGATGGTTCACGTTAAACTGTGTAATCCGTGGTTCACGTGCGTGCCGAACCTTGAGGGGGGGATCAATACGGATCGACAGTGGTCCAGTACTAGTTCTGTCACTCTATTCCTTTCAGTGAATCACTTCCTGTTTGAACCTTCTCTAAAGCCCCCTTTTTGGACTGCAGGAACCTTCCCCCGGGACTAGTAGGAACCTTTCTACCTGCGACCTGCAGAGGCCCGGGTTGAAATAAAGTTCTGGGGACACTCGACATTTACCATCCCTTGTCCCCTGTCATGTTGCTTCTCATATGTCGGCGGACCAATTTGCCTAACCTGGGGCTGTCGGCCCAAACAGACGTTTGAATATTCGGTCTAGATAAACACATATTCATGCCCTCGCTAGCAGGGAGCCTCCGTTTGGATCCCACCGGTTACGTGGTTTGTTTGCACGACGTAACGTAGCGCTTGCTGTTGCCTCTGCCAACATTACGGTCGTTGTTGAATTATTCCTTGTCGAGCTTCAACCAACGTTTCCATTCAATGTTAATTAATGAAAGTGGCATTGATTGGCTCCTGTCATGCGGTTCATTCAGCGCTTAACATGTGACCTTTTAATCCTTTCCAGTTGTGCAACGGCGACCGATGTCATCCGTTCCTGGTGGGTCTGGAGAGAACATACTCTACACCCTGCTGTGTGGTGGAGCCTTTGTTGGCGCTGTGTCATACGTAAGTTGTATTGTTTTTCATCATTTGATCATCATGATACTACCACGATACTAACCTGCACTTAAAACCATTGGCATTGTGTCCTCAACAAAAGGTTTAAGCACTCAAGTGCAACAAATGAGCCAATCTTGTAGAATGACACAATTTGCAAAGTACCTGCAGTTTTAAATCCTTTCATTTTACGAACTGGAACTTCTTTCCTCCTCCCACAGGCATACAGCACTGTGAGCACAGACGGCGCCAGGTTCGACGACCGCATTGCAGAACTCAATGCCAGACCCAAGGTCGAGTGGGTACCTAAGCCATGGCCCCCTAAGAGTAAGTATTCCTCACCTGCCACTCTTTTCCACCACTCTACCAGACTACACTAGTGTTGATTCAAGACCAGATCCCCTCCACTAGCTCGCTAACTGTAATGCACATTGGGTTTGTGCCAGTTTATTCACATACTCAAACGATGACAACATGATGTTGTTTTATACTTTCATTTTGTTCTGTCATCAAGTCGCTCACAGAATTAGTGTTCAGGCCAGACGGAGAGTTTTCACTCTGCGTACTTTCTGGTATTCAGAAGATGGGAGATTTTCAGATCCCTTTTGGATCTCCACATCCTTCTCCAGTGCATTGCCAGTGAGATGGTTTGATGTCAATCATCAAGCGGTTACTGGATCTAGTCCAGCCGGACGATTGTTTCAACGCCGTCGACTGAAAGTTGCACGCTTTAAGATCGAGGTTGCCTCGACACTGTAGACCGTAAAATATGGACATGGTCTCTGTGCCGTCACCCGTAGGTTTAAAAGTGGGCGGCTCTAATGGTTAGCGTTGTAGCACAGCAGAGTGCAGTAAGGAAACACAGCAGAGACTCATTTCCTCTCAATACAAACATCCTCTGGTCCAGTACACACGACTGTGTGTATTTAGTTTGAGTATCATATCAGTGTTTGTGATCCCTGATAGTCTGCTTTCTATTGGTTCTGGCTAGCAGAATCTTAACTGCCCGTGCCCACTTATCTCATCCATCCCAATGTGGAGGAGATAAGTTAATTTGATCCATTTGACAAGTATGAATGGATCAAATGTACCAAATGACAGTGTGCTCCCAAATCCCATCAGCAGCAGCACAATCACTGCACAGACACTAATGTGTAGAAGATAAATCCACTGTGTAAAAGACTTTGCTTATGCTAAGTCTATCCATCACATACGGTCAGAAAGGATCACCTCCAAGCATTGACAAATGTAGTTGGTTCCACAGAACTACAGTTTTAGGGGTTGTAGAACTGCATTTTTTACTTGAGGAATCTTTTGTCCACCTTCAAACCAAATATTCCATTTTTACGAAGTTAAGTTAATGCATTCGTTGCTCCCCAAAGGACAAATCCTGTGTGATAAATAACAATAATGTTGGAAATTGAATATCCATTTCAAAAAGCATACCTAAGACAACAAATGGCATAACTAGCATGTTTGTACAGAAACTAATTGATTGAAATGCATATCAAAAGTCATTGTTCTTAAGCTGTAACAGAATGTAAACTGACCGTCCGACTGTAACGGAAAGAGAAAAGTTAACGACCTTTGCTGAACCTCTGCGTGTCCTCACTGCTCAGCTACTGTCACTGTGGCTTGATTCTATGACATGAATGGTGTTTCTGTTTGCTTGCAGGCCGGGACGAAGAAGAGGGTACGTCACAACACCTTCAGCATTCCATTCATTAACACTGCCTGAACACTTTCTGAATGCTCACTAAAATGCTGTGTTGAGTTCGGTTATGGGCTGGATTGGGCGTCTATGGGCTACTTTTACTATCCTGACTCCAACATTGGTTGCAATGAAAGTTCATGATGGCACTAATCATTGTGTATTTGTTTTAACACTCATGGTTCCAAGATCAGCCCGCCAACGGCGGGAAGGTAATTAGTCAAGTGACGTACACATTAAAATGGCCACACCTAAAACGGAGACAATCACACAAAATAGAGGTTTGTTGGGTGAGCTATAGGTGAAACTGAGAATGAGGAGCACTTTTTGTTTTACTGTCCTGTCTACGGGGACATGAGGGATGTACTCTTTAGTAAAATGACTTCCATTCATGTAGATTTCTTTTGGCTGGATGTCTATGGAAACCTTGAGCTTGCGCTTCAGGAAAGCAGCCTTTTTTTGTAGCAGATGTTATTCACCAGGTCTGGGAGAGAAGGCAGAATAGTTTAAGACCGAGCGGTGAAGTAACCTGTTATTTTGTAATTGAATGAAACTTAATGGAATGTGTCCACTGCAGCTGTAATTTGAGGGTTGGGCACGTTCATGACATGAAAATAAAGATATCAGTCAATATAGGTTAAATTATGGATTCTACCGATGAACTCAATTTGCACAATATAAGAAAAGGATAGAACAAAGAGGTTAGCGGAACAGGTTTTTAAAATGGGGAGGGGTTTGAACTGAGGAACATAAATACATTTACAGCAATCATTTAGTATCAGAGTATCCTGAGGAGCTAAGCTGTGTCGGTGCCCATATTTGCAACTCATTTTTAACATAATCCTATTCTGCATAGAGCTTGGCTATACTCGGCCAATCCAATTTTGACAAATCCGTCCTCCCATGTGACCCCAGTCTCAACTCTCCTGAATTTTTATCCTACTGGCCAAAAGGCTTAGGCCCAATCCCAATCTCCAGTCTCACAGGCTTTAAGGTCCTCCAGGGTTTAGTTCTGTTCTACTGTCAAATCATCCAGTGTTTTAGGACTCTTTCAGACATTAGGAACACTTTCCGTCACTCCACATTTCTGTCGACTTTGCTCAAGGGAATTACCCACAATTCATAGCAATATAACGTTAAACACGGGGTTACCAGTGTTAAACAAAGAAGACGCCACATGGGTGTTCAGCCTGTCGTATTGCATTTACTCAGAAACATTAAGGATTAAAGATTTTGTCATTAAAGCTGTTTTGACAAAAATGAGTGAATAGATTATTTGAAATGACCTCATCTTGTGAGGAAAGTGCCTGGAAGATGTTCAAATCAGGGAGTAAGAAATGTAAAATGAATACCCACATCATATTGTCATGGTAACGTGAAATGTTGCAGCAAAGTTGTTCCATTCGTATTCACACCATTTCATCTACCAGGAGACGTCAGTTAAGTCCCTGAGGGTTTTGGGTTTAGGGCCTTAGGGGGGACCTTGGGATTGGGCCTTAGTCTCCATCGGTCTCTTCCTTTGGTACCACTCGATCCCTCGTTTCTCTCTCTTCATTGTCTCCCTCACACTTCTCTGTGTTTCCAAGAGGCTTCAGATAAAAACAATCGATATCTCTGCTCCAAGTGAGACAAACTGCTGACTTTTGTCATAGTTTGCTGATGACTAAAGCTTGTTCTCACTAGAGCACTCGCCATCAACCTCACCAGTGCATCTTGGTAGCAGCTCATACCCATTTATTTATTGTTTTTTGCTACCTACACACCGCTTCTGTGGTTGATTTGTAGTTTGACGATGACCTTGTGTAAATTGAACTGGGCTCTTTTGAGAGAGCAAGAGTCCTTCCTCCCGTTTCTCTAATGCTTTGTGTCTTTGCTCTTTTCAGTGTAATGGTAAAGCTAAGGTCCTCTGTGGCCGCATGGAGATCCGTCCTAGAACTGGATTCTTTGGATCTGAAAAGGGAAACAAAAATCCCTCTCTCCTCCCTCCCTCCCCCTCCTGTACTGATAAGAAAGAAAGAGTGCTCCACTCAGCCTAAAACCTCGGGACAAGTCTGTGAAGGATATTGATTCCGTGCACCGTCCATTCTTTTTTTGTTTACCCCTCTTGCTGATAAATATTAATGTGCAACACTGTGAAGAGGATAAATGGACTCGACAGAAGAGTCTGAAACATTCGAATGGATTTTTCTTTAGTCAATGGACTTCATCACTGCTCAACACCACTGTGGGTTTTAAGGAGAGGATTTGTTTATGCGGGACATTTGGTGAACATGTGCTGTAGATGTATCTGTGGTGAGCAATTATTCTATTCATCCACTGTATTTGCAGCCGCAAAGGGCCACTTCAAAAATCATTCAAATAAATCGTTATGCATTGAGACTTGGGGAAACCTTTTCAGAGCAGTCGTGTTTTCAGTATGAAAGTAGCATTACAAAACATTAGAGTGGATTAAATGGTTGCAAGTCGCTTCCTTTGATCATGATCCCGGATTGAGCTTTTCTAGCTACGGGGTTCATCTTTCGATAGTTTTCTAAAAGGAGGAAGAATACTAGAAGCGTAGACTCAGTATAGAGGTGTGTCTGGATGTCCACCACTGTAAAGTCTAAATTGAATGAATACAAACCGCCATTGTCTTACCTTGGCGTGCAAATGTGGATCGGAACAATTCTGAATTCCAAGCGTAAAGAAAACTCCAAACTGAAGCAGCTGTCGATGACTTGCAGCACCTCACGGCCGGTTAACAGCAGTCGACAATCCTATAAAACACTGCAACCATACAGCCATAAATGTCCCCAAAATATATTATATATATTCTAAAAAATAAATGTTAATGCATGATCCCCTCCAGGCTTGCACCAGGTAGAGAAAATACAGTTATTGTATTTTTCTAAACATTAACACTGAAGTGATGCTCACTGATGGCCATAACATTGACCTATAGTTGGTATTGTTACATTTAGCGGGAGATGCCTGCACTTTTAAAAGGACAGTGGGGATAAATGCAGAACTAGCAGCTCCTCCATGTTGTATGCTCATGTCTTGAGCATTTTACCAGTGGCGGGCCGTGCATTTTATACCTGGGCCTTCACTGCTGTCCTGCAGCTGAAATACCACCTTATAACCACATTACGGCGCCACAGCTATTATTCATTTTTAATGCTGTAGCTATGTACGTCTTCGCATTAAACCGTTCGGTACGAGTCGTTTGAATAATGCTAGAGCATTTAGAAAATGCAAAAGCCTAAATTCAGGAAAATATAATGTTCTCAACTGGTCTGGCTGTGGGATCCACCATGATTCCTTAATGACAAGCAGCGACCCAAAGAGATTATCATAGGATTTTATTTTCACAATTTGAGCGTTGAACGTCCTGCTCTGCAATGTCTTTCCTCGTCTCAGCACCCTCTCTCATGGTGCATCTCACTCAGTCAGAATGCATTTTGATTGGCTGAGCTGCATCACGTGATGTGATTCACTACCCATCAGCCTCTGCTGGCTGTTAAGTTTCGTTTTACGATAGTCACGTGCTCGCCCACTGACCAATTACAGCACACTCTGCACCTCGCGGGAAAGCTACACACGGACACTGAGCGGCATGTAATGCTGATGTCATAGGCCTGAGCGCAGGCTCTGACAGTCAAAGAATACGCCCAACATGTCAAACTAAAGATCTGATTGGTTGAACACTATGACAATCAACAATATCGTCCCCATTTACTTTAATCTGCACTGGCTGCAGGTGAGAGTCTGCAGGCCTCGGGCCTCTCTTCTTACCTAGAGACACAGAGGTGAGATCTGATTGGATAAAAGCTCTACTTAAAACAAGCTGCACTGGAAGCAGAGCAACTGAGGAAGACAGTAGCTGTGCAATGAGAAAATAAGATAATGGGAAAAATATTTTTATAAATTATAATACATGTAGTGTATTTAAGAAAAAATATTAAATGATAAAATAGATATAGCTTTGTGATTCTGTTTAGGCCAGCAGAGAAGGCCTTGCAGGCCTTGCAGGCCCTGACGGCCCGCCACTGCATTTTACCCATATCATGAAATTCTAACGGACCAGCTGGCTATTGTCGATCCCAATAGTCACCGCTCAAGTGTTGATCGAGTCAAAGTGGACTCCTGGACCAGTCTCCCACAACTCTGTGTGTTTCTGCTGATGGTCAATGTGGATGAAATGGTGGAGGATCTCTCTGTTTAAAGATTAAAGAAGCTCAACCTACTTGGGCTCGCTGTCAGACTCGCTGTCGGAGCTCCAGATAGCACGTAGTTTGTTAATTGGATGGTAAGAACCAAGATTCAACTTGACCCCCTTCTACCCTGCACCTTGACCCGCACTCCTCTCCTTCCCCCTGCCCCCCCCCCCCCTCCTGTCTATGTCATGCCCCTCCCTGTCTTTGAGTTTGCATGCGGTTTAGTGTCGTGAATGTGTCGCCTCTTTGTTGTTTTTTCCCAGGAGAAGTATTCACTGAGGCAGTGGTGTGTTTTAGAAGTGGCTTGTCTACAAGAAGTGCTTCTGGATCAGCCTGCTAGGTTTCCATCCAACGGCCTGTCCGTCTCATGTTTTACACAGCTGATATACACTTCTTCTAACGAGGTTACACTTGTCTTTGCAATGCACCTCTTGTGATCGGATGCACCACAACGGAGCTCAGCTGTGTCCCCACATGTGTGTTGACAGTTAACGCAACCTCAATGATGGCCATCGGATATATTTTGCGGTCAAAAGAGCAGCTATAAAAACGGTAGATTTCATTTCCTATAAATTCTTCACAATAAAAGTCCCCCGTACTTTTTTTTTTTTTTTTTTCTTTGCTGCCTTCTCTTCCTCCCTGTAGTAGTAGTTGAGTTATTGGAGAATGGCTGCTGACAAAGCTCATTTTCCTATCTTTTTTCCCTGTTGTATAAAAGCTTTTATTTTAAATCATTTTCATCATCAGTAACTTAACAGGACTCAGAGAGCAAGCTGTGCTCCAGCCTGGTTGTCCTCTCTTCCCATTGCTGTCCACAGGAGATGATGATGGAGACCTACATTTAATAAACTGTCTGTGTTGTGTCCACATGCTGTCCACACCTCACTGAGACCACTGAGGTGTGGACAGCATGTGGATACAACACAGGCCACCTCGGCATACGGCCCCGGCTGGTCCGATCCTGATCTCCGAGCGCACAGACTTGACAGTCAAAGCGTCCCGGCATGACCGGATGACAACAGTTTGCACTGAAAAGACCCGTGTAACCCCCCCCGCCCATAAACCTTGAATGCAGCAGCTAAGAGCTGTGCGAGTTCAGGAGAGGGGCACATCTGCTGTTGTGTGTACATGAAAGAACAACGCTCACTATCTGAAAGCACCCGACATTTGAACAACCCGTTATCTTTGACAAAGATATTCAGCACACGTCTTTTTGTCATCTACATTGTAGAGCTGTCACTTCAAAAGAAAAACATCAAGTTTGAATGAATGAGAAACTAACGTGCAACTGTTCAAAAACATTCCTAAGAAAGTCACGTACCCTCGCTCTGCATCGTTGAACCGTATGTCCGTCCGGTCCGTTCTCATGAACACCATATCTCAGAAACACGATATCTCAGAAACACGATATCTCATGAACACGTTATCCCAGAAACACGTTTTTTTTTTGTGAAAATTTCTTTAATTTTGGCACAAACGTCCAACACGTTTTTGGCCGTAACTCAATAATTCATGTGCTAGCTATGCTAATTATGACACTTTCACATTTAAAAGTATAAAAATAATGAAGAGATGATACTTTGGACGGACATGGATGAACTGCAACAGGAGGTGTTTTTCCACAGTAAGATTGTTACCGGTCAGATGGTGTTCTTTGTATCCCACTGTTGTAAGGGTGGTTTGGATTTTGAATAAAGAGTGACAGCTCTACTACATTTGAGTGCGCCCTCTCCGTTGTGTAGTTCAACACACCTTGGATGGAAACCCAGCTGCTGATAATATAATAATAATGCCGCTTTTTAAAATGCTGATTTATCTTCTAACATGCAGCGTCTGTGTCTGTAGAAAGCACAGAGCAGCTGCACCGCTGATTTGATATCGTTGAGGGAGGGTGGCTGCTTACTGTAGTAGATAGAAGAGCGTGGTAGTGGTACTCTGGCTAATGTGCTCCTTCTGCTTCTTGTGTTCCAGTTGGAGAGGAGGAGGAGGGGGAAGTGGCAGCTGAGGAGGCCGGCGAAGAGGAGGCGGCCGCTGATGGCGAGGCAGAGACCGTAGCCGAGGCGGTTTCCGAGGCCGTGGCGGAGGAGGTTGCCGAGGTGGCGGAGGAGATCGCTGAGGCAGCGCGGGAAGTGGAGACGGTTGCGGAAGAAGTGGCTCACATAGCCGAAGCGGTCCAGGCTGCCGCAGAGCCAGCCGCCGTCCCCGCCGAGGAGCCCGACAGCAACGGTACGACTTCTTCACCTGAGGTGGTGGTGGAGGAGGAGGCAGCTGCCTCTGAGGCCTGAAGATCCACACAGTCATTATAGGGAAACATACACACACACACACGCACTACCAGACACAACCTCGACTATCTCTAAACCACTTTCAATTAAGAGCCACTGAGAACAGTAACACTGGTAGCTCACTGTCTAGAACCCCTAGAGGGTAGTTGCTTCTCCTTGGGTGCCTGGGTTCACCTCTTGTTCATCATCCTCTATTAATTTCCTAAAGCTGTATATTATTTTCTCTCATATTTATTGGAGTGGGTATCGGGCGCAGCATTGTGCAATTGAAGCGTTTCTTCTCGTAAGATTTCTGTTGGTGTGCAGCGTAGATCACCGTGTGCGATGTCTATATTTGTTCAGATTATAACGGAGCCCTCTACTCAGCAGGCTCCTCTTGGTGTACAGCTGCACACCACAGGGAAACATTTCCAAAGTGGCAAAGAGGTCTTTATGTGACTCTTATGCAGTTATGGGTGAAATAAATGTGATCACTGTGAACACAGAATTGGCAGGAACAGCCCTCAAATACTGTTATATTATTGGTATATTTTTGTTTCGAAGGGCCTAATGCTATTTCACGAGATTTGACCAAACACTGTTTTTCATTGAAAATCTCTGTATTGTTGCACTTCCTCGCCACTTGTCAAAGAGCAGTTGTGTATACCCGACAGCAAAAGGAGATGGCTCTGTACAAAGTGTAACTGCTGCAGTGTGCTCTTTTTATCTTCAGTGTAATGTGAAACTAGTCACCGAGTGATTTAACCCATATGTGATCATTATTTTATTTGACTTATAACTGGTTAATGAGCACTGTGAACATTTTAGGGTAACTCATCAAGCCACACAATAAAACCTTTATCAAAGCGGAAAGGTTTACTGCCGTCTTTAATTTGTCTGAATTGGTCTTTTAATCCTAATTTGTATTGGAGCTTTTAAGGATCTTTTCTAGCTATCCATTCCACTTTAAAGTCTCTCATATTGAATGTTGTTCTACATGGAACTTGCAGACGTAAGCTCGCTCTTTTCATTTATTAAGTGAGCATTTCAGCTTGATTGAAATGCACACTTAATAAATGCATTTTCATATGCATTGCATTTTCTTCTCACTGCTTTCTGCGCCCAACTCTACTTTGAGAGATGCACTGTGACCTGTATTTGTCAAGACACACAACCCTTACCTTCTGCATGGTTCGATATGTGCACGATGACCTAAAGTATGTTCCATTTGTATTGTTCAAAATTCCCAGTCTCTTCACAGATACTGTGTATCAGCACCGCTGCATGTTTTGTGGAAAAGGGAAAGAAATCGCATACGTACGTGCGTGTTGATATTTATCATATACTCGTATTCTGATATGGAAGATCTTCATTGGTTTATGGCACTACATCGACACCCGTAGCGACTAAAACTGCTTTCCTGTTGCACCTTCTTCTACTGCAACTGCTGTTGACGTTGCACCTGCACGTTGTCGCAATCCACCAGATAGATTTGCTGTCACTGGATTTGGTTAAACACCACAAGTTGAGTTACCTTAATGTGGGAAAAAATATATAACTTCAGCATCAGTGATGTTTGGATGGCTGGATTTTGTGTTTCAGTGCCGCTGGCAGCTGCCTCTGCTCTAGACGTACCAAAGATCACTGAAGTAAAGGAAGAGGTGGCATCAGCTGTTGAAGACATCGATGAGTCCGTGGCACCAGTTGAGGAGGCTACTAAACCAGCAGAAGAGGCCCTTGCCCCAGTAGAACCTGCACCCACAGAAGAGGTCCCTGCACCAGTAGAGGCTGCACCTGCTGAAGAAGCCCCTGCACCAGTAGAGGTTGCACCAGTTGTCGAAGAGGCCCCAGCCACAGTAGAGGTTGCACCAGCAGAAGAGGCCCCTGCACCAGTAGAGGTTGCACCAGTTGTCGAAGAGGCCCCAGCCACAGTAGAGGTTGCACCAGCAGAAGAGGCCCCTGCACCAGTAGAGGTTGCACCAGTTGGCGAAGAGTCCCCAGCACCAGTTGTCGAAGAAGCCCCAGCCCCAGTAGAGGTTGCACCAGTTGTCGTAGAGGCCCCAGCCACAGTAGAGGTTGCACCAGTTGTCGAAGAGGCCCCAGCACCAGTAGAGGTTGCACCAGCAGAAGAGGTCCCTGCACCAATGGAGGCTGCACCAGTGGTTGAGGAAGCCTTGGCACTAGTAGAACCTGATGTTACCACAGCTCTTGCTGAAGAACCAGTCACCACCACAGTTGAGGAAGAAGTTGCGGCAACCCCTGCTGCAGAAGTAGTAAGCCCTGTGGTGGTGGAAGAAGTAGCTGCTGAGACCCTGGCAGAAGGTCCAAAGAGAGAGTACATTGTCGTGGTCCTGGAAGGAACACCTAAAGCTGATAAATCGCCCAAGGTGCTTGGAGTGGGGTCCATGACTGGTAGAATCATACCAGCTCCAGACGACGACGGCCCTGCTTCTGAGGTACCAGATAACTTTGTTTTTTGACTGATCTCAGATTGGTTACTCCATGTCCTAATCTTGGTTTCAGTGTAGCAGTGTTTTGAGAAAGGCTTTAAGAGACCAATTTGTGTTATCAGTATGCTTCATTAAGTATATATAGTGGTTTAAAAAAAAATCTCTTTAACATGGGTTTTTACACTCTGCTACTCAGGGTAGGCGACGCCTTCTTAGGATGCAAATGCAGTAGTTCCAAATAAGGTACTGAGCCTTTGATTTATTTCTACCATGGTAGTTAGAGCATGCTGTGGACATGACGTACTTGTTCTTAAAATATAACATTCCCACCCGTCCACATTTCTATGCTTACGGTTCAAATACACTCCAGGGATGTAGAATTGTTTTTTTAAATATATTAATATTGGAATATATTAAATATATTGGTGTTTGTATGGCTGCAGACAGTGTACACTACTATTGACTTCTGTGCTTCTGTCCATCACAATAAACAGCTTCCTGAATGATGACTTTCTATCCTGCAGAAGAAGATGGATGTGCCTTCCTCCAACACTTTCCCCTTACTCCCATAAAAAACACTGCAAGGGATAATATGTCATTCCAGTGTAAAGATACACATACTGCACAGTGTTCAATGCTATGTGGAGCCATCAAACCGACATATGAGCCCATTACTGTGACACTCTACACCGACTTCCATGTCTTGACTCCATAGTCCCGGATGAGCCCAGTCAGTAGTTGAACAGATCTCTGGTATATCTTTTAGTAGCCTCACTGAGCCATTCAGTTACAGTCAGTGTTTACTGCTTCAGAAAACTACCAGAAACTAGTTACACATTTTAGAGAGGCAAGGGGGGGGGTTGTGTTTTACTTCATCAGCATTCTGAACAGCTGGAAAACACCTGCTGTACTATTGTTATGAAGAAACACCTTGAACACACTGGCTCAACGGCCCCTTTGTACAGAAGCTACCTCACCGTTCCTCGTATTTTCAGTCCTTACAAATGAAACTCCTGACCTCTTCATGACGCAGTCACACGGAGGTTACACTTCCTAAGCCAACAACACAGTTGCTAAGCCACTGACTTCAATATGCACATCGTTATTCTTTTCAAAAGCTGTCATTTGATCACCCAAACTCATCTTATAAAACTAAATACTACAGGCGTTTTGATTTCACGACACTTTTCTAATTATTATACAGTGAATGTATGAAATACATGGGACATTTATTAAACTTAGCCAAAATCCTTTTTATCCACATCTCCGCCTCAGTCATTGATCTAGATTCAATACGTAACACTGTTTGTTTGTCTAGGCTGTGGGTTCAGTGAGGTGGATGAGCAGCATTGTGTTCTTTCACTCTTTGCTTTTCTTGTCTTCGTTCTAGCGGTCAGATCTGTGTAGATGTGTGATTTAATGGCTTTGCAGCAAGTATGACCAGTAATAATATCAGATATGTGGGTGTGACATGAAATGTGTGTGCGTGTATGTGTTTTGGAGGTGTTGCGTAATGTCGGAAGTGAAGTCTCCCGTGTGAAATGCTTTGACAGCTGCTGTTGTGGTCCTTTCTTCAGGGACTTCCTCTTTCAGATGTTCTCACCTCTACTATTGAACCTCTGGCTGTGTTAGCTTTGTGTACGGTATTTGAAATGGAATCACTGAGGGAAGATTTGAACATGACTATGTATTTATTTTTTAAACGGAAATGAGAGCAATTACACTCTTGACGGTCTTCGCTGCTCGCAGAAAGGATTTTGTAGTCGGATGTGAGTGGATGCCTTTGACTTAGCAAAGGACTGAAACTGTGACTGTTTCACATAATACAGTTTTTCTTGTTTTTTTGCTTAATAAAGTGGGATTAAACATGATTTCTGTGCTGTCATTCTTTAGCCAATTTTTCCCACAACAATTGACTGCTTGACTCACCCTAAGTTGACATAAGTGTGTGTGCTGTAAAGTCACAAAAAAGACTTGCAGCCCCTGTGCTAAATGATTCAAGTTCAAAGTAATGATAATGGGTTACTGGTCATTTTAAATGCTGGTGTAATACATTGTCACCCTGCAGCGTTCATCTCCTGTGCTCTCTCTGTTAGTGCTAAACTCCAACCACACACAATGCCAGTCAGCTGACGGGCCGCGGTGAAGACGACAACTACACTCGTTACTGTTAGTGCAATAAAACTTTCTGGAGTAAAAAGTCAAAACTTTGTCAATAAATCTGTTTAACAAGCATGAACATGTAAACGAAAGAGAAATTCAAGCTGCTCTCATCCACCACCGCTGTGTTTACGGCACACTAGCTCGGCTAAATCTTCTTTTTTTTAAACAAAAGCTGTGTGTCTGTCTAACTGCTTATCTTAGTTTGTTCTTGTAAACGTATCTGCTGCCTGAGACAAAGCAGCTCCTCCTCTCTCTAGTGGTACCTGCAGGCAGTGAATCAGCAGAGGACAGAGGAAGGAGGGAAGAGGACAGGAGGACTGACTCATGTTCTTCATTCATTATAAACTTCACTCAGGAATGTTGTTTATTAGGGCCCGAGCACCGACGTAGTCGAAGCGGAGGACCTATTGTTTTTCGATTGTTTATTATTAGGGCCCGAGCACCGACGTAGTCGGAGCGGAGGACCTATTGTTATTCGATTGTTTATTATTATTATTAGGGCCCGAGCACCGACGTAGTCGGAGCGGAGGACCTATTGTTATTCTAATGTTTATTATTATTATTATTATTATTATTATTCTTAGTGTTTCGTCGCAAAAAGGAGGTGCTTGGGATACTGGGAATTTTGTGAAATTTGGCACGCAAGCCAGAATTTGCGAAAATTGCAGTCTGATTGGGGTGTCCAGCTGGGCTATGAAATATTGGCTCGATAGCGCCCCCTATTGAGTAGCCCCAACATCGGGTTTCACCTAGCTGTATGAAATTTGGTAGGAATGTGGATCGTGATGAGACGCACAAAAAATCCTCTAGGAATTTTTCTCTAAACCAAACAGGAAGTCGGCCATTTTTAATTCTATGATGTTTTTGGACCGAGGCGTCATACTTTAACGAACTCCTCCTAGAGATTTAACCCGATCAACTTCAGATTTGGTCAGTATGCTCTTGAGACCTTGGCAGTGAAAAGTTACTCAAAGATCAAAAAGTTATCGAACTATGTGTCCGTGGCGTGGCGTCAAAAAAATACCATTCGCCGCGAAACAGGAAGTTGTTGTAACTCGGCCGTACATTGTCGAATCTGCTCCAAATCTCTCATATGTCATAACATCCTGACCCGGAACACATCTATATGATAATTTAGAATCATAGTAATAGCGCCACCTAGTGGCAACTGGAAGTTGTAAGTTGTGTACTTTGACATCCTGCTCCTCACAGATTAATCAGATCCCTCTAAAATGTTGTCAGAACAGCCTTAAGACCTTGATAATGCTTCATTGTGAAAATTGTAAGAAGTTGATGAAGGGCGGCGACGTGGCGGCTCGGTGAATTTCGATCCTTCGCCATGAACGAATAAACTGATGTAACTCAACTCCACGTCATCAGATCTTTACCAGCTTGCACATGTTTGATTAGACTCCCGGCCTGAAGACATCTGCAGGCCAATTTTGAATCATAGTCATAGCGCCACCTACTGGTAACAGGAAGTTAAAGTCATTATACTTTGGCTTGTTTCTCTTAGTAGGTAAATCAAATCAACATCAAATTACTTCCACACAAATGTAAGAAGTTCATAATACCAGTTCATGAAGCTTTTGATGTTTCGTCGAACGCCGTTGCCGTGGCGATGCAGTCTTCGCCGTTAACAACGAAGGTCATTTTGAGAGGCTAAAAATGCTCGAAACATAAGCAAACTTGGCAAGCAGATTACAAGCCCAAAATTTAGTTATGGAATATGATTTTATTGGTTCAGAGTGGCAAATCGGCTCAATAGCGCCCCCTACAAAATTTCAACGAAGCAGCCCTCACTGTACGTTTCACATAGATTTACAAAATTTGGTAGGCACATGTATCACATGTGGACTTAAAATAAAGTCTCTTGGGACCATGCTCTAAACCCAACCGGAAGTCAGCCATTTTGAATTTTGTATGAATTTCTCGTGTTTTTTTCCATTTCCAGGTGCTGTACTACGAACTCCTCCTTGGGAATTAATCCGATCAGCTTAGAATTTGGTCAGAACAATCTAAAGACCTGAGCGATTAAAAGTTACTAAAAGCTTTAGGTTTCATCGAATGACGTGGATATGGTGTGATGGCCATTTTACATGGTTCGCCATCAAGCTGTTGTAACTCGACTGTACTTTGTCAATACTGTCCCAAACTTGACATGCTTGTTGACTGTCATGGCTTTAGGACTTCTGCATGCCAATATTAACTCATAGTCATAGCGCCACCTACTGATAAGCACGGACGTAAGCAGGATTCTATAATTACAACGGCCCAAACACTGAACTTATTGAAAGGGTTTGTGGGCACACCATGAGAAAAAGACTTCTCTGATCTAAATATGTGCAAACTAAGATGCTTGGAGAGCAAACGTTAGATAACAGTGGATTAACAGTGGATCTGTCCAGAGCTTCTTCATGACAATCAGGTTAAACGTTATAATGAATGCTTCACACTACAATCTAAAGTTACAGAAGAACTTAAAATGAAAACAGTGTTAAATTGAAGTGTTCAAGTAACAGCAAATGGCACTACAGTTTTGTTAACTTTCATGTAAGTCCAAATACAATCAGCAGGACACTGCAGGGAGTTGAACCCCATCACAGTAAACTGACAGTCTGTGATGTTACAAACACTGAAGCACATTCACACGCATTCATTTTCTTAATGATCTTTTAAGGCTTACATTTATGATTGTATCGGATGTACACTCAAAACATTTGAGGCTTAAGACCTGGCAACATGATCTTGCTACGCTGCTGGTCTACGCAGGAAATATCTCACTCGTGCACGCAGTGTGTGATGGACACGGAAATTCATGGCCGCGTCACCCAGAGTCCTGCCAGTACCAGGAAATACCGTTGAACTCGTGCACGCAGTGTATGACGGTCACAGAAATGCATGGCCAGAGTCCTGCTCGTACCCTCGACGTGCGTGAAGTTGCGAGGGCCCGATCAATGCTGCTCGCAGCTTTAATTCATATTTGTTTCCAGTAAGATATTATTGACTTTAAAAGTGACTTTGCTGCTGTAAACATGACTGTTGCTGCTCTACAAACAGTATTTAGTTATATCTAGTGTAAAAATATATTATAATCCTGCTCTGAATTAATTTTATTAAATTATATGTTTTTATAATTAATTATGTAGTCATGAAGACTAACCGGTATTGATAAGAGTAGCTCCTAGCAGTAATACTATCCTAAAGATACCTATCTCTACCTGAAGGACATCGCGTTCTACACACTTAGAGAGGGAAGAGTGAGCTGAGGGGTATTTAGTTGGTTGTAATCTGCAACTCACCACTAGATGGCACTAAATCTCACACACTGCTCCTTTAAAGTTACTGGGAGGAACTTTTAACTGGTAATGAAACAGCCTCCGTTTCATACTGATGCATTTATATGACCTACATAAGTGAAGGAGACCATCAGCTATATAGTTATTCTTCATGCTTGAAATCAGATGAAATCGTCCGGGTTCACTGGAAACTCCTTCAGGTCAGACTCCAGCGGGGCCTCCAGCAGAGACCAGCCCACCATGGACAGACACAGATCCTCCAGCAGAGACCAGCCCACCATGGACAGACACAGATCTTCCAGCAGAGACCAGCCCACCATGGACGGACAAAGATCCTCCAGCAGAGACCAGCCCACTATGGACAGACACAGATCCGGTTTCACTGTTGCCTTCGACCTTGCAGTCGAAAGCTCTGACGGGAGGAGAGCTCGGGGCCTGTCAGCAGCGGCTCCTCCTCTGGCCAGGAGCAGAGCTTAGCTTCGCTGCTCCTCCGATCCCTGCTGCTGATGGGATGGATCCCGCTGGAGGGAAGGGAGGCAGGGGAGAACCAGAACCAGGACTGAGCAGGGCAGACTGTCAAACCCTGCTGCATAAAAACAAGAGCTTTTTTAAAGGGAATCTGGTGCACGGGACCCCCCCCTCACTTTCATCCAGAGGGACTGCCAATATTAACACAGAATGGAAGAAAGGGTATTTTTTGAAGCAGTTTGTTATGATGTGATCATACATTAAAACATTTTTATTATTCTTACCATGCAAGAGGCCACCTGCTAGGTGGACTATCTAATCATTCATACCCATTCATACACCGCAGGCACAGCGGTTCTGGAGGTCAAAGGTCAAGGTCACTGTGACCTCACCTCTAACCCTTTCTCTGGAATGTGTTATGTCTGGAACAACAAATTTCCTCAAATTTAACACAAACATCCACCTGCACTCAAGGGTGAACTGATTAGAATTTGGTGGTCAAAGGTCACCGTTACCCAGTGGTGTATAAAGTATCCAAAAGCCATACTTGAGTAAAAGTAAAGATACCTTACTGGACAATTACTCCGGTAAAAGTGAAAGTCACCTATTCGAATACTACTTGAGTAAAAGTCTTAAAGTATCTGATATTTATTGTACTTAAGTATCAAAAGTAATTTTCTGATATTAAATGTACTTAAGTATTGAAAGTAAAAGTACAAGTAAATGCTGTTAATAAAAAAGCAAAGGGTCAGAATTATGAAGTTTATTCTTTTAATAAGTGCTGTGGCCACCATGACCAAGGACATGGAGCTGTGTTGAAAATAATTGGGTTGGCTGTGATCCATCCAGGAGCAACAATGTTCAACATAATATATTGTACATAAGTATACTTTTGCATATACTATGAACTTATCATCATAATTCTCCGAAAAGCAATATGACACTATGAAGGAGTTGTAACAGTGCGTTTATAAGTATGCTCATTCCGACTAGAGGATGTAGAGGGCAAATGCATAATATTGTGTTCAGCAAAAAATATCCACTTGATGCATCAGGTCAGTGTTTAGAGAAAGGACACCTGCCTTGTAAACTATGGGCCTGATTTGAACACAATAGGCAAAGGTTTTGCTCAAGCTGAATCTGCAATTGGGCGACTGCTACCATCATAACTCCATCTGATCATCCACAAAATGACTCAAATATCAAAACATGATCAATACTAAAGCAGCAACCCAGTCATTACTTGAAACTGAAAAATGTCCTGTTCATCTTCAAAAGAAGTTGGTTTTCAAAATTGAGAGAATTCCGTCTCGCTCTTCTTGGGCTGAAGACTAGTCCTGCGATGCTAAATAGCCTTTCACAGGCCGCTGAGGCAGGTAGAGGTGTGTTCAGCTTCACACACAGCTTGCGCACAGCTGGGAAGGATTTCCCTAATGCTAACCCTAATGCTAACCCTAATGCTGCGCTCTCGCAGCTCCTGTCAATCCTATGGTGTGGTGGCTAACGTTAAGTTAGCTAACATTAGCCAACTAGTGCTGCAATGATTATAGCTAAGATGACTCAAATCAACAAAATCTCACAACTGTCAACACTTCCTCAGCTCACTAACTCGCTAGCGATCCACGGGTGTTGGTCTTCGTCACCACCGTAGATTGTTTTGGTAGTAGCAGGTGCTTCCATTTCTGCTTCCGTCATGAAATCAGTCATCGTAGAGTGGAATTATACTCATGTAGTCGCTCGCTAGCTATAGCATATAGCATCCTGGGCATCACTGGGAATCTAAACACCGCGGCTTTGACAGCACTTGTTTGCAATTGCGCATTAACGTGATTAACCAAAGATTTAACTTGCAAGCTAGGACCACTGATTCACCAAACCTGCTGCTTGCAGTCTCTGTTCCACCACAGTCCCCGACGTTGGTCTCATGATTCATTTGTTTCTAAAGATAGATTTGATTTTGTAGCGAGTAACGAAGGTTTCAGGGGAAATGTATCGGAGTAAAAGTATCAGTTTTCTTTGCAAAATGTAGTGAAGTAAAAGTAAAAGTCAACAGAATATAAGTAGTAAAGTAAAGTACAGATATCCAAAAAAACGACTTAGCTAAGTACAGTAACAAAGTATTTCTACTTCGTTACTATACACCACTGCCGTTACCTCACAAAACACGTTTTTGTGAGAAACAAGTGACAGAGGAGAAATGGCAGAGCGTACATATCTTTACATTACAATTCATAATTAATCTGGAATGTAAACAACGGTTTTTGAGGGAGGTTACACATTTACCATTTACTAGGTCGTGTCGGCTACTTTGCATGTGAATAAGGTGCCAGAGTGCATTAAAAAGCATCAAAATATAGCAGGTTGATTGAAAACATTCCCCGGGGAAGATCCCCCCCAGGTCCACCAGTTATAACTATTCCACACAAATGTTAAGCATTTTTTTGAAATGATACTGACTGCCTGTAGACTTAGATTAACTTTTGGATGTATTGTGGAATGGAACAAAGACTGTGGATTTTGTCCCTCATCTCTTAAATTAGAGGCCTGTAAGAGTATAAGAGGGATGATTATGGCAAGTAAAAACGTTAACGATGTTCGTTTGGGCACCTGGTCGTTGTTTTCAGATGGATTTGAAAAATTGTGAACCTATCCTTTAATAATCACGGCAGGCTAATTAATATGAGCTTTCATGTACCTTACTTGTTCATTAATTGGTATGACTGTTTATGTTAAAAAAGATCACAAAAAAAGAGAAATTCTGAGATAGAAAGTCGAAATTATAAGATTCTTTAAGACAACAGTCATAGAAGCAGCTCTTTGGTATAGGTTACCCTACATTTGACAGAAATGTATTGTGAGTACATTGAAGACTACTTTAAACATGGCTTGACAACAGATGAAATACTTCAATTGCTTGCTGTTTCACGTGGGATTGTACTAAGCAAAGAAGCAGCAAGAAGCAGCTCTGGCGTAGAAAGAATAAAACCGACTTTCCATCTCATATTTCCTCTCTTTTTTTGTATTTTTTTTTTGTAAATTAAAAATAATAATAATGATAACCTTTTTTAATTTTATTTTTATTTATTTTTGCATGCGGAAATGGGCTTCCATACTTACGTGCTTTCTTTCTTACAAAAAAAAAGGCACTTACGAGGTTGCGCCCATTGGTGGGGTTTTGTCGTTGTGACGTCACGGCGGGCCGTGCTCTGACCCGCCTGGATATCCGCTGCAGCGAAGAGGCGACGCGCCGGAAAGCTACAGGGTAGCAAGAAACGAGCTGGAATCAAAACACCACTTAAAGGCTTGCGTCCGCGTCCACTCTTTAGATCCCGGCGCAGGAAGGCGAGAAGTGTCTGCAAAAGTGATTTTGAGGGACGGAGGACGTGCAAACACTGGTTTTATGCGAGCAAAGTAAGCGTTTTGGCCTTGACAGCTCGGCTAACGTTAGGCCCAGCTAGCGATAGCCGCGGAGCTTTTCTTCTGACAAGCAAAAGCAAAACAAGGTAAGGGGGAGGAAACTCATTGCTATAACACACCAGCGAGCTCGGATAGAGCACAACTCCCAATACAGACGTCTTAATTGGGCCACTTGGTCAGTCAGTGACAGTGTACTAAATGTTAAGTGCGGTGTCAATGTTTGCTAGCCGTATGCTAACGTCAAGTGTTTCGAGCTTGTTCGTTAAACTTAATGCTAGCTAGCCATTGCTATGTTATTCGGTGTTGGGCGAAACCATCTTTTACAGGAGAATGCTCTGTTTATTTATTCTTATGGAACGAAATGTGTGAGGTTACGCGACAAAAGTGCATAACGCGAGTAGGAGTAACGTTAGCTAATTTAAGTTGTGTTCGCTAAGTAAGTAGCAGGAGCGTTGACGTTAGCCGCAGAGTTTGTACAGTAGTTGTAGCTACGGACCCGCGCAGGAAGTAAACATGAGCCCGTGTGGTGGAGAGGCTCAGCGGCGTCTGAGGGGATGGACGCGGTTGTAAAAATTAGTCGTGCTGGCATTTTGCCAACGGTACGGTTTTTCTTCTGGATCCTGAATTGCATGCATTTCGTACTAAGTCATGAGAGGAGCCGTGGGGCTTTCACATGATCGACCACAAACACACAAACACACTCCCATCTTCTCCAGCCTGACACCGTGTACTTGTTTGTTTTGGTAGGAATGAGTGATGACCTCTGTGGTGGTGTCAGATGGTGGAGGGAACATAGTGGAGTATGTCACCGTGGTGGAGGAGCCCCAGCAGGTAAGCCCTTACATCCCCACAACAGCTGTCAACAAAGCCAGTTATGTTGGAACAAGACTGAGTTATGAAGGAAGCTATGTAAAAAAATAATCAGAAATGCTTTTGTTGCCAAGTACGTTACACATACAAGGAATGGTGCATAACAATAAACACGGTGCAATAGTATAAGACATAATGGGAAATAGAAAATATGAAAATGTACGATAAAATATGATAAACAGACAAATAAGAGTATGTTAAGACAAGTATGTTATTAACATGTCAATTGTATATTAATAGAGAAGAGTTGTGTATATATAGGCGGTTATTGTCAATGGACTAGCCTATTAATACAGTTTGGTGCTTTTCATATAGGATGGGGGTGGTCCCACTTAAATAAAGGTATGGAGCAAGTATACCTATTGTGATATTAGTATAAACTTGGTCAATAGCAAGACACTAAGCGTCGTACTGGAAAGCTAAATGCAAGAACAAACATAGTCCTGATACCAAAGGCACAAAACATAAATATGTTTTCAGAAAATATGCAGCATTTATTCAGTAATGATAAAATCAGGACAGTATCAGTGTGATAAAATATTCATCAAGTGTACTGCTGCTGATGAAAATTATTTATCATTTCCCAAAATTCTGTGGTCCAAAAGATTTCAAGCCATTTGTTTTACTTTTTTTTTTTTGTACATGCTAGTGAAACAAATGTTTATACTGAATTATATAACACTGACTACGTTTACATGCATACTAATATTCCACTGTTATTCCCAATATGGCAATATTCTGAAGTTGATCTGGGTCCTGTAAACATCATGTTGGATATTCTGAATTCGGCTTTATTCCAAACGGAGCATTTTCCGATTAAGACGTGTGGGATACGCGATATTATTCAGCTTCTATGGGCATTCTTTGGACATGTATCCAGCACATTCAGAATGTGTGCATCAATGAGGCGTGTTAAGACGTCACACTGTCTGTTTACGGCCAGCGCTGTGCGTTGAACACAAACTACGGTTTGAAAAACATATCGCAAAAATAATGAAAGACGGAGGCTGTACTCAGAGTATGTATGGCTACATGTAAACAGAAATATTCATTGTCATTCGGCATGTAAACGGCTCTAACTCGACAAAAACAAAAAAAATCTCACTTTTCTCACATCTTTCCAAACGGTTCAGTGTGAGCAGCAGCACACTGAGGAGGAGGAGGAGGAGGAGGAGGAGGAGGAGGAGGAGGAAGAGGAGGTGGTTGAGCAGGAAATAGTGGCTGTGATCGTGGGAGGCGGCGAGGAGGTGGAGGAAGATGTGCTGGAGGAGGAGGAGGGCGTGTTGCTGCAGGAGGAGGGCTGTCCGGCGGTGATCGTGGAGGAGGTGCCGAGTGCCCAGGTGGAGGAGTGCTACTCAGCACAGGTCCTGGTCTACGATGACGAGACGTACCTGATGCAGGACGTGGCCGAGGAGCAGGAGGTGGTGACAGAGGTGTCCGAGACCGGTAAGGAGTTCTCTGAATCCTATCCCTGTGAAATCCTATTGTGTGAATGAGAAGGGGCAGATTCACTCTGTGTCGTTCACATTGATCTACATTGACGGTACCTGTTGTTGTGTATGACTGCAGCAGACTGCCCTCTACTGGCAGCATCAACGTCTTACTATTTACACCAGATTGCTGGCAACGTGAAGAACAGACGTAACCCAGAGTGAACATTTGAAAGTGGTTGCGGCCGCAGCGCTGTGCTTTTGTGAATGTGACCACGGACGGGATGTTTGAGGAGTCTTGTAGCCTCTCTCTGCTCCTCTTCTCAGTGGAGCTGTCCGGTCATGACATGGTGTGTTTCGACAAAACCTTCGAAGCAGCCGAAGCTCTTCTCCACATGGAGTCTCCTGGAGGACTGCACAATGAACGCAACACAGGTAAACGCACCTCAGCGCTTCCTTCTCTGTGGTTAAGGTTAATGCTGTGTTTCATAAATGATGTCAGCAGCTTTTTAACACTGGGAAACATTGTATATTTTTATTAAAAAAATAGGGCTAGGCGTATGGCCCAGATTTATTTCAGGGTTTCATTTTAAATCAAGGATGGTAACAGTTTATATCACAGTATATTTGTTTTTCCTAAAATGTCAATACAAGTGCTTTTGCATTTCTACCAATCATTACTGAAACAGAAGCGTAGGCTGTGCCAGCGGGGTTTGATTACACCAGAACAGATCAATCGATCGATTGTTAGCGTAGAAAAAGACTGAACAGCAAAGAAAACGAGACCCCACTTCATCAAAACGATTCAGAGTGATGCTTCTTCTCTGAGGAGTTCATCTCTGACCAAGCAGAACTAGTACAGGTACAGCTGCAAAACAAGAGAGCATATTAACCCATGGGCTGCATTCCAAACTGCCTACTACATACTACGCAGTTCATTTTGCATCGTACTCGGCCAGGTTCTAGCCTTTAAACAAGCTCTTAAAGCACCGGACAAAAAACTAAGTCATATGAAAAGTACAAGTTACTGACAGCTGCTCTGAGTGAGGTCGTGCTGGACACACAGAGCTGCAGCTCTTTACAGACAGCAGTGTGAACAAACAGCCAGACCTCACCTGAGCTGTTATTGGCCCGCTGACCAAAGGCCGACGCCCAGAAAATGTCAATTTAAGATGTTTTGATCATATTTTGATCATTATTGGGACCACATGGTTAATCCCTTTTTTTCTGTCCAGGATTGAATAGAGTATACGGTGTGTGTCATGGAGTCTGTCTGGCCCTTTGTCTCGTCCGGTGAGGAACCGACTTGCAGCCGTGAGGCTCCAACTGATATGTGAGTGTGTGTTTTGTCTGACAGCAGAGGATGTGATGATGGAGACGGTGGTGGAGGTGTCTACAGAGTGCGGACCCATAGAGGAGGAGTCCTTCCCCATCCCTCCTGACGGTGAGCCCGCTGTCAAGAGGAAGAGAGGTCAGTGTCACTACAACACACCTCCGAGGCTTAATGTGTGCTGGAGGCCACACAGGTTCTCCATGCCACACACATACACTGTATGAGTCATACTAGATAAGTGCAACAGATAAGTCGGTAACGGTACCACACATGTTTGGACATGAGATCGTGACATGGTGCGTAAAGGCTCCCGTGTATGTGTGATGGGTGCAGGTGGACGCAAGCCCAAGACCAACCAGCCCGCCTCCAACAGCTCCTTTGACCTGGGCATCAAGAAGAGGCCGAGGGAGGGCAAAGGTTAGTGATGCTCAAGTACACTTCTATCCAGATCACCCTGCTCGCTAGAGTGGAGAGTATTAATATTATCAGATACATTTTTGAATCCCACTTAAAGTGACTGTGAGGAACTTGGAACTCGTTGTGAAACAGTCTCGGTCATCATTGTGCTTCTTGGCATATCGTGTTATTGATATACATGTTGTCATGGAATTCAAGACCTGTGTTTTGTATAAAGCCAGTGTGTGATTGTTGTGGAGTATATCTGACAACATCTTGACTACTTTTACTACTCCAAGACGTCCCCTACTGGATGTGAAGGGAGACTCAAAGATATTGTATTTCCACAGCTTTTAAATGAAGCTCTAGAACTAGAACTTTGTGTTTTAGCACATCTTTAAGTCCATTAATATTCAATGTGTTCGGTAGAGTCTCTCTATATAAAAGTCTTCTACGTTGCATAGCAACTTGTGAGCTTCTGTATTTCATGTTGGTGTGCTCCGTTTCCCCCCCCAAGGCAACACCACCTATCTGTGGGAGTTCCTGCTGGAGCTGCTGCAGGATAAGAACACCTGTCCCAGGTACATCAAGTGGATGCAGAGGGAGAAGGGCATCTTCAAGCTGGTCGACTCCAAGGCCGTCTCCAAGCTGTGGGGGAAACACAAGAACAAGCCTGACATGAACTACGAGACCATGGGGAGAGCCCTGAGGTCAGCCCGTCCTCCCCGCAGACACCCGATCCTTTAGTAGTCCTGAGCAGAGTCCGTCTCTGTGCTGTCTGACAGCATAGCTCTGATGTTGCCTGTGTGTGTGTGTGTGTGTGTGTGTGTGTGTGTGTGTGTGTGTGCAGGTACTACTACCAGCGCGGCATCCTGGCCAAAGTGGAGGGACAGCGGCTGGCCTACCAGTTCAAAGAAATGCCCAAGAACATCCGAGTGATCGATGACGAGGAGGACGGAGACGAGGTGGAGGACAGCGAGGGCGTGGTGTCTGGCCAGCTACCTGATCACCAGCACGGCACAGCCAGCCTGGGCACCAACGCTCCCGCTGCCACGCAGCCTCAACATACCTACATCACCGTCATCCCCAGCAACGCCACCACCAGGTCTCTGCTCCTTGTCTGTGCCCGTATGAAAGGGATCATGTTAACTTTTGAATGGTAGTTTATGGACCACAGTGTTTTGTGAAACCATCACATCACATGTCAAATATGCTTCTGATCTGGTCTAGTGTCCCAGTTAGAACAGTACAGAGACCCTGGAAGGGAAGCAGCTAAATGGAACTCAGCCACCTTTCCTTTTCATGACGCCTGTGCTTCTCTGACTGCGTTGTGTCAGTCACAGCTGTAGTGAAGTGTTGCAGCTGAGCAGAGGTGTAACCATTCACCCTCCCTGTGCTTCTCCCTGCAGGTCCATCCGAGCCATGCCGCTCGTCATGACCAACTCACTGGGTCAGATGACGATTAACTCCTCCTCCATCCTCACCACTGCCGCGGGGGTCCCGGTAACGGTGGCCAACGCCTCCGCCGGCGCTCCCCCGAAACTGGTCATCCAGGCTCTGCCCACCATGCTGCCCCACGGCTCCAAAATGGGGGAGAAGATCACCATCATCACCATCCCAGCCAGCCAGCTCGCCACGCTGATGCAGGCCAACCCGTCGGGCCAGATCGCGCAGCTCTTCCAGGCTAAGCCCGTGGCGACGCAGTTGGCGCTCGGTGCCGCCGCCAAACAGGCCGCCGCCGCCGTCTCCACCATCCAGCTGATGGCAGGCCGGCAGACGCCGCACCTCATCCTGGCTAAGCCGGCGGCGGTGGCCCAGCCGCTGCCGCAGCTCTCTATATCGGTCGCCCAGCCTCACCCCGCCCCACCCAAAACCCCCACCCAGCCCTCCAAGCCCCCCAGCAGTCAGCCTGAAGCAGCAGCAGTCGAGGCTCCACCAGCAGAATCAGCAGAAAGCACTTCTTCCTGAGCGCCCCAGGGGCCCTCTGGTGGGGTACAGGAAGTGACTGTTGACACTGCTGAGGAAGTGCAGGACACATCCCCCCCCCACCCACCCACCCACCCACCCTAGTCACAGAGCAGAGCTGCTCTCTGATTGGCTCAGACTATGGAGCTGGTGAAGCCTCACAATGGATTAAAGGGACACGGACGCACACACAGACCCTTCGGAGCTCAGGAGACATGGGCAGCCTTAGATTGTAAATGGAAAAAACTCGTTTTTGTAATCAAACGTAATATGTCGAGACTTGTAAACAGAAATGTAAAAAGCTTTTTTTTTGATACTCAGCGGGTATGCATCAGTCCAGTCCTTCATGTCTTTGTTTCATTCTAACGGTTTGTCTGTTTTTTACAGTTCATAAAAAGGGAGTGAAAGATAAAAGAACTAAATGATGTGCTCCACATCGGAAGGATAATATACTATTTTTTTTCCTTTTACTATCATTGTATTGACGTAGATTTTACTGAAATGTGTATTATAAAAAAAAATGACAAATGTGAATTGAGACCGACTGAAGTTGTCTTTTTCAGCCATCTTTAGTGGCAGTTTTAGTGCTTTTAAATTAAAGAGTGCTGTCACAAAGCTGCTAATAGCTTTGTATGCTTTGTATGCTTAGTGTACAATTTCAGAAAGTCCTGACGGCAAAGAAACACATGAGATGCGATCTATGCAAACCGGATCCAAAACAAGCACAGCATTGGGGGGGGGGCCCTTCAGCCCGGGTTCAGTACTCCCTGCTGTGGGAGTGAGGTTAGCTGCTGGTCTGAGCAGGCCGAGATGCTATGACTCTCATACTATGACTTATCCAACACAATACTATTTTGACATACTGTGTATGTTTAATGACATTTTTTACTACTTTTGTTTTTGTATACTTGACTTTTTATAATTGGACATACTTTAGTCTGACTTTCACCACACTGTTTCCACATATACTGTGACTTGTTATGACTTTATTTAAACAGCTATACTATCACTTTTTATAACTTTGGAATAAATTATTTGATTTTTTTTTTTTGACATGCCATAATGTGACCTTTCATGAAATACTATGACTTTTTTTGACATTACTGTGCATTATTGTAATTATAATACTTGACTCTTTTTAGACATACTATGATACTATACTGTGGCTTTTATATGATGTTTTGGCATACGATATGTCATTTATTTTTAAATACTATACTCCGACTTTGTTGAAATCCTGCAGCTTCACCTGAAACTCCTTCAGCAGCAACCAGCCCATCGAGCACAGAGCCAGCTGCGGGGCCCCTCCTCCAGCCAGGGGCCCAGCTCCTTCTCGCTGCTCCCCCATTCCTTTTGTTTACAGGGGCCGCCAATACCAGCACAACATTTAAATGAAGTAGACTTTGTACATTATTCTTACTTTTATGTTTATTGTCATAATTAAAGAGCAGTCTTGAGAGTTGATAACATGCTGAAACAAATGAACAGAACTCCTCAACCTTGACTTCTACAGCTAGGATGTCAGCAAGAATAAAAATAACAGTAAAAATAACTATTTTTATATATATATATATATTAACATTTCTCCTCATTGTAGTCACAGGAACAACATTGTCTAACTGCAGAACTGTCGTCAATGACTTTAATGCAAAATAATTCATTTAAAAACTAGGATGAATTGTTGATTGTTTAACCAAAAGATAGAAAGTATAATGGAATAAATTAATGTAATAACAGTCGGTTTGCAGAGGTCAAAGTTCAACAGATGAAGCACATAGCTGCCGTTTCAGCTGCAGTTACCGACAGGCTCCTCCTCAACACAAGTCAGTGGATCGAATCTCAGTTATTGCTAAAACTACAAGTAGTTTTTCAATCAGATGTGATGATCTTCTAATATTCCACGTTGTGACTCGTTAAATAGCAACAGTACAGAAAGTGGTTCGTATCTCATGATTGCAAATTATTCACAATCCAATCAGATTTCCCTCCATCCGGTAGATGACGTCCCGTTCACTCTCCTCTCTCTGGTCTGCAGTGGAGGTGGACTATTGTTCCCAGCAGTCTCCTCCCTCAGTGCATCTCTTGGTCCAGGGCTGCTGTGATTGGCAGCCTACATCAACCTATGGGGCTCCTCCCTGAAGCTGACGTCACAGAGCAGGGATAGATGGTCAGAGGGGTAGTGGTAGGAGGGGAGGCGGTCTGGGCCGATCTGCTCCTCTGTGGGGATGTCCAGCAGGCGCTGCACACTCAAAGCATCATGGGTATACCAGATGTAGTCCAGGGTGCTGCAGCTCTCTCCGGAGGGGCGGATCTTCCACGTGGTATAGGCCGGCTCCATCTGTCCGTCGGAGCTCAACAGCTTGTACGCCGAGTTCAGGCCGAGAGCGGAGGAGCTGAACCGCCGGTACACGTCCTCCGAGGGCTCTGCGTTAAAGTCCCCGCACACTACCAAAGGGATGCCACCGGACTCCGCCTCCTTCTGGCTGCCGCCGCCACATTGGGACGTTATGCTGCGCAAACTCTGCAGCAAGTCGGCACCCTGAGCACTCCGCAGTCTCTCCCAGCCGCTACGAGCTTTCAGATGGGTGACAGCAACGCACAGCCGTCGGCCAGTTCCCCGGCACTTCAGCGTCTGGACGATGGCCACCTGGTTGGTGGGCAGCATCATGGCCGACAGCCGCAGGTGAGCCGTGGCCTGGAGGGAGAAGCGCGAGTGGCGGTAAAACAGAGCGCAGCCGTCGGGGCCGTTATTCTGCTCTACATCCAGACAGGGAGACCAGGGCTTGGCCAAGAAGCTGCCTTGGTAGCCGAGGCTGGCCATGATTGGCTGAAATGTGTCGTAGTAGTGGTCTACTTCCTGCAGGCACAGGATGTCTGGGCGGTAGGTGAGGATCTCCTCCAGGATCAGGTACTTCCTCTCCTGCCAGTTGAGAGCATCCAGCGGACAGCGGGTGAACCCGTCCTTCCCCTCACCGAGAGCTGGAGAGAGAGAGAGAGAGAGAGAGAGAGAGAGAGAGAGAGAGAGAGAGAGAGAGAGAGAGAGAGAGAGAGAGAGAGAGAGAGAGAGAGAGAGAGAGAGAGAGAGAGAGAGAGAGAGAGAGATTCATTTTAATGCTTCATTCATTCATTATCATTATCAGCAGTGCTTTCAGCTAAATGGTAATACATCTTCATTTAGTGTGTCAGCAGAATTAGCATAATAACCAAGTGACTGAGAGGTGCATGAATGTCTGAACCAAAGCTGATGGCAATACATCAAATAGCCGTCAAGATATTTCACTTCAAAGGGATCACCTAAATCAGCTGGATTTACCCTCTGAGGACCATGAATGAATTTCAGTCTGGACTGACCGACAGCGGAGCTGTTGGCATAGTAACCTAAATAACCGCTACATTTCTACATGTCACTGGAGTCCTCACAAATCACAAAGTTGTAGTTTATCCACAGATGTCTACCTTGTGCCAGTATATTCCACTGCATGATCCGTATGGGGGGGTTAAGCTTGTGGTGGCAGGGCGCCATGCCGCTGGGACGGACCAGGTCTCGATGCGGCCTGGCCGGACGCCCCTGCAGGGCCTCTTCACACTCTCTGAGCAGCTGGTCCGGGTCACTCTCGACCACGTCCTGGTCTGGGTTCTCCTCTGGGTACGGGTCCGACTGGTCCAAGGGGGCGCTGTTCAACGACTGGGCCAAAGTACCAAACAACCTGCTGCCGCTGCCACCCATTGGACAAACTGATGAAGGGAAACAAGGGACACATATGTGTGAACATTAAATGGGCTTTGTGTAGGTGTGGCAACAACAGGCGCCAGAGTTTCTGAAGATCCTGCTTTGATTCTTCTCGGTGCCATTTTCATATTGTGTCACACTACCCATGAGGCTTTGAGTGAGTGAGTGAGTGAGTGAGTGAGTGAGTGAGTGAGAGAGAGAGAGAGAAAATGGGATTGATTAGAAAGATCGACCGGAGTCTCTCTGGTGTCAAAAACAACCTTTACCCCACTAACCCAACCGGGCAGGAAGAGGAGTAGCATGAGCACCACTGAACTGAGAGAGCGTACATCTCCACTGCCAACATTAATGAAGATATGCCAACAGTCAGCACAAAGGTTGTGTTGCTTTATGGGGACTTTGGCAGTCACAGAACATACTCACTGATGGCTGACTGCTGGACCTGGTCTGTTCAACAAAGTCACATCACCTCTACATAAACGGCTAGCAGGGAGCTCCATCTTTAGACGGGCTATGTGGTAGAATGTTAAACAGAGGGTCATACATGCTCTTCTGTCTCCACACCAGTATCTACAACACTTTGCTGTTGTCCCAGTGACATCTCTCAAGGTTCTCGTATTCTATGGTGGTGCGTTTTATTGTTTGTGACACATTAGTAACTCTGCTTGGGTGAGTATTTGAGACGAGACAAGATGAGCTTTAGATTGAGGTCTCGACCATATCCAAGTGAACCAAACTACGTCCAGCCCAATACCTCGACCAGAAGCTCTCCGACCTTAAAACCAGTGTGAAATGGTCTGCTGTCTGCACCTGTACATGTAGTGTAGTGATACTATAGGATAGCTACGGAACAACAGGGAGACTAATGGAAAAACTAGCTGAACATAGTCTCTCCCCTGAATGAATTCCATGCAACTCCTTTGATGACTTTTCTACAAGCACAACTTTGGGAAACCCAGCCTCAACCTTTACTCAAAGGTTTCAGAAAGACTCTTTCACATGACCCAAAGTTCTATTAAAGGCCAACTCAAAAACCAGGACATGGCCCACACAGCCATATGTGTGTGTGTGTATCAATGTAGAGGCCCATAGTGCTGAGTATCACAAAGAAGCCCTCACTGGTCAGGAGCCTATGTGATCTTTGACTGTTGATTCCTTTCCGTTGTTCGGGATATAAAGCGTTGTCTACAAAACCCCCTTTTTGTCCTTTCAACAGATGCAACCAGCTGTTTTGAAGCTTTGCTGAGATAAAATGAGAGAAGTTCATCTTTCTATCAGGGACTATCTGAATGCTTTCAGACACTCTGTGCCTGTGGTAGCAATTAGAGTCTGTAGGCTACCCAGGCCAACTGGGTTTGCATTGCTTTCCCCTGGTCTCCACATGCTTCTTATTGGAATCAGTCACTGCGTATTGGTGTTTCTTTCTTTGTCAACAGAGCATTTCTCTGTATGCATGAGGAACAGTTTGGTCCTAATCTCCTGAGTATCACAAAGTAACCTGTTGTGGAAAATTAATGCTGAATAGATTTCAAACTCTTAGCCCAGGGATGGCCCTGCAAATTGTCCCAATGACGTGTTTTTACTCTCTGATCAGACATCTTCACAACCTCCACTCGTCTCAAATGATTTTGTCTAAAATGTACTCTTCCTGTTTTGTCTCCATTTACCACTAGCCTAGTGTGTGTATGAGTGCGTGTAAGATGTGGATGAGGACGTTTCCATTGAATAAGGAAGTGGGTTTTTAATAAGAATAGGCATGTTGTCTAACAAGTGGGGATGGCAGGGTTATCTGCCCAGCCCCCCCCCCCCCCCCCCACACACATGACATGTGAGCTCTGGCTGAGGATGGAGGGAAGAGAAAGACGTATCTACTGGTCCATCTGTGAGTCAGTAGAAGTACAACTGCACTGGGCTGCAACCAACAATCATCAATGAAACTATTACTTTAGGCTTAATCATTCAGCATACACAATGACGAAACTGCTCCACCACTGAGCCACACTATGATTTTTAAGTCGTGATGACATCATTTAAACTAAGCTGAAGAGGCTCTACTTGCTTTGAGTAGGCTAGTTCACAATGACAATGCTAACATGCTTATTTTCAGACTGTAGTGTTCACCATTGTTGCCACCTTAGTTTAGCATGCTAACATTAGCCAATTTTGTCACAACTGAAAGTCCCATGTAAGCCGTAGAGGAACAACTTTAAAATACTTTGAACATTGAACTCATCACTTACAGCGCGAGGGGTTTCATGGCATTCCATTCAACATGAAGATATTCCAGTTAAATTGTCCTTCAGCCTACCAACCGACCTCCTGACTCATCCCTAGAAACACGGCAGCTCGACTACAAAGCTCTCAATAAAACACAACGCTAACCGCGTCCTCAGCTATGAGCACACAATCAGCTCAGCTCCACTCCAACACTGTCAACTACACTACAAGCAGTGTCTCTTTGTCACGTCAGGCTAACATCACCTGTAGCAAACAATGCAGGGTTTTTCCCGACTCAAATGAGGCGGAGCTGGTATCATCCTGATCATGTGCGCACACACACACACACACACACACACGTGGAATTTCACATGACATGGTTAAGCTGTTTGAGATTGAGAAAATGACCATGAATACTGATAGACACAACTCCTAAAAACGACTTTATTTCAACCAATGCATACTTCTAGACCTTTGTAAGATAACCTAGCCCTTTGTCTAATTATAGATCTGAAATATTTTACGACCTAATTTGAATCATTTGCTTTCATCAGTAGGCCTCCCTTGTTTACATACTTTCCACGGTTGTAAACAGATGCACACATGGTCATGTTTATGACAGCTGTCAATATTAGGCTTTAATAAAGCATCAGAGTAGAAGACTAATAATGAGCTGCTTCTGAAGTGATTCTTTTCCGTCTTGGCTCCCACTTTGCTGCGGTCTGTAGCCAAACCCAGGCAGCTCTGCTACTCCTCTTTGGCAGCTCATTTCCTGGTCCACTGGTTATGATACAGTGAAAGCACGTCGGTGCAATGCTGCTGCCGTCACAACAGACAGAAATCCATAACCTGCAATGGGATGACCTCATCCGACTCAAGAACATCCTCGTGCTTTAACTTCATACATAGCTACGTCTGGATGCTGATCAATTCCACCGTGACAATATAATCAGTCACATTGCAGATTTGATTTAACTGGTGGTGACAATACAACACCAACATATACTTGAATGAACCAAAATGGATGAAGGACACACACACACACGTATACATACACAGTCTTCAGTCTGGTTATCCACCTAATGCTGTCCTCTCATCCCTTGCTCTTGGTGGGAGTGCGAGCAGACAGAGTGCTGGACGTGGCTCTGGAGGGACAGTGTGACTCTCATGAGACCGTCACAGAGAGGAGGGGGACTCAGCCATGAACCGGCCTATTCAAGAACGCTCTCCCCTCTGCCTCAAGTAACAGAGTGAGAGCCAACGCAGCAAAGGAAATCCAGGGAGCCCACGCAGTAAACTGGAATGCCGGTCAACAATGAATAGCCACATTCTCTTTGTGTGGTCATTCTACATTCATCACCACCGGGAGAGAAGGCAGGAGGGCCCTGCTTCCCAAAATGCCAACAGCCAGTACACGGAAAACATTCTGGATTTGTCCTCCTGTGAACATACTTGTTCTAGTAACAAGTGCAGTGTGTCTGTCTTCTTCCTCTGTTCCATAGAGCTCCATTAAAAGGCTTCAGTGAGCCTCACTGCCGTTCCTTCATCTCCACCAACACACCCACTGTACTTTAGTTGGACTCCATCCCTACACACACCGTCCTGCTGCCACAAACACTCACTAGAGCACCAAATGTGGATTAATCTGCCGCTCAAAACAGTCCCCTTCAAAAGCACCATTTCTTCCTGTTTGATAAAAACTACAGTGACCAGCTGTTGTTTTTTTGTTTGTTTTTTAAAGTATTGATCCTTTAAAAAAGAAAAAACATCAGTGCCTCCAGTGAATTACCTAAAGACTTTCCAAGATGGTTTTGACGCACTAGCGGGTCCTCACATCTCTAAAAAACACCAAATGATTATTTGTAATCTAAATGTTTACTTACTTGCTCTCTCAGATGTGGGCTGATGTGAAATGCATGCTGGGATACTTCATACAGGTTAAAACGGGATGAGCAGAAACACTTGAAGCGTACTGGGCTAAAAAGCAGATAAGAAGTTCAGACAGGCGTCACACTGAGAATAAAAACACGTGAACGGGAGAATTCATTCACCACACTCTGGGTAGAACAAGCCACAGTAACAGACAAGTGTTGCTGACAAAGTGACTTGTATCTGTATTCATTGAGCACCATTATTGCCCTCATACTGTGGCCTTTTCTCCGTGCCAAAGAAAGAAAGCACGTGGTGGCAGAAGTCCACTTCCAGGACTGAGGAATACTCAGTAGTGCTGTTGAATAATAGGCCAGACTGTGCTGGGTGCTGCTGGTTACACAGAAGGATCAAATTCCAAGTCAACGTCTCCTCTGCTGTGCAAACTCATGACAACTCACTGAATCACTAGCGTGTCCTGTTAGATTAAGTGGTACAGAATTAAATACAAATGACAATATTCAGACAGAGTTTTACACCATGCATGTATGAAGGGTACTGGATCCAGTGTTGGAGGCCGGTCCCGGGTCATTCCTAATAAAACTGCTCAGTGGGGCATAAAACTAAAAGATTAACTTCCAAATAGAATTCAGAATTCAAATCTTCTGGGAATCTTCCACATTCACAGCCCATGGAGCGTTTCCTTCTTCAGATGAACGGAGGAAGGAACATAACTCAGCTATCAGTGCGCGTGTAAACTGTTAGGACCTAATGATTTAAATCACAGATATGCATGTGTTCATACCGGGAAGTTGATTCACCTCAAAAGAAATGATCTCTTTCTCAATATACAGGTGCTGGTCATATAATTGACATATAACTGACAACTAAGGAAAATCCCAAATTCAGTATCTCAGAAAATTAGAATATTGTGAAAAGGTTCAATATTGAAGACCCCTGGTGCCACACTCTAATCAGCTAATTAACTCAAAACACCTGCAAAGGCCTTTAAATGATTTCTCAGTCTAGTTCTGTAGGCTACACAATCATGGGGAAGACTGCTGACTTGACAGTTGTCCAAAAGACGACCATTGACACCTTGCACAAGGAGGGCAAGACACAAAAGGTCATTGCAAAAGAGGCTGGCTGTTCACAGAGCTCTGTGTCCAAGCACATTAATAGAGAGGCGAAGGGAAGGAAAAGATGTGGTAGAAAAAAGTGTACAAGCAATAGGGATAACCGCACCCTGGAGAGGATTGTGAAACAAAACCGATTCAAAAATGTGGGGGAGATTCAGAAAGAGTGGACTGCAGCTGGAGTCAGTGCTTCAAGAACCACTACGCACAGACGTATGCAAGACATGGGTTTCAGCTGTCGCATTCCTTGTGTCAAGCCACTCTTGAACAACAGACAGCGTCAGAAGCGTCTCGCCTGGGCTAAAGACAAAAAGGACTGGACTGCTGCTGAGTGGTCCAAAGTTATGTTCTGTGATGAAAGTAAATTTTGCATTTCCTTTGGAAATCAGGGTCCCAGAGTCTGGAGGAAGAGAGGAGAGACACACAATCCACGTTGCTTGAGGTCCAGTGTAAAGTTTCCACAGTCAGTGATGGTTTGGGGTGCCATGTCATCTGCTGGTGTTGGTCCACTGTGTTTTCTGAGGTCCAAGGTCAACGCAGCCGTATACCAGGAAGTTTTAGAGCACTTCATGCTTCCTGCTGCTGACCAACTTTATGGAGATGCAGATTTCATTTTCCAACAGGACTTGGCACCTGCACACAGTGCCAAAGCAACCAGTACCTGGTTTAAGGACCATGGTATCCCTGTTCTTAATTGGCCAGCAAACTCGCCTGACCTTAACCCCATAGAAAATCTATGGGGTATTGTGAAGAGGATGATGCGAAATGCCAGACCCATCAATGCAGAAGAGCTTAAGGCCACTATCAGAGCAACCTGGGCTCTCATAACACCTGAGCAGTGCCACAGACTGATCGACTCCATGCCACGCCGCATTGCTGCAGTAATTCAGGCAAAAGGAGCCCCAACTAAGTATTGAGTGCTGTACATGCTCATACTTTTCATGTTCATACTTTTCAGTTGGCCAAGATTTCTAAAAATCCTTTCTTTGTATTGGTCTTAAGTAATATTCTAATTTTCTGAGATACTGAATTTGGGATTTTCCTTAGTTGTCAGTTATAATCATCAAAATTAAAAGAAATAAACATTTGAAATATATCAGTCTGTGTGTAATGAATGAATATAATAGACAAGTTTCACTTTTTGAATGGAATTAGTGAAATAAATCAACTTTTTGATGATATTCTAATTGTATGATCAGCACCTGTAAGTCTATGGGGGAAAGGCATCGCGTGACTGACCCGGACCTTGTAGTTGCACTGTTTGGCCACTATGTACACTCTGCATCAAAGCCTGGCTCTCTTCCTGGGGGCTCGGTAACCTCAGCCATCAGATCAGTTGGATGTTTTAGTTTGAGTGCTGTTGTGTCGACACTGCCAAGCTAACTCAAGTGGAAGATAATGGGCCTGAAGGGTTGATGTACACATAGTATGCACTCCCTTGATCCATGTCTTGGTGATCATGTAACTCACCCTGAGCTCCAATCCCATTACCAATGGTAAAGACCTGCATGTTGGATTAAGAGTTTTAGCCTCTATTACAAAGGCTAACCCAAGGCCCCGTTTTTGCTGACCCAGGCCATGTGAGGATGTTCATGCATGTGCACGGTTATGAAAGGAGAGACTTGACCCATTTCCTTGTGACGATAACTTAAATAGAGAACCCATTGACCTGGTTAGACCTGCTTTAAGACTTTGACTCAAACCACGGGTCCTGACTGGCTCACGTTTCACCTGCACAAGTTGAAGGCCAATCCTCCGTTAAAAATCAGGCTTCCTTTAGACAGTCATATTTGTTACAGTAAATACTGCCTGTCGAATGTAAAAGCCAAGCACTGACATTCTTCTGGTTGGGTTTCGCCAGCTGTTTTCAGCCATGCTTTCCACCCGCTTAACTCTTCTTTGATTCTCCCCTGGGTTAGGGACCAACTTTGGTGCATCAGGGCTCCAGACTACAGCAGAAAATAGACCGTTTTTGTAGAGTGCCCCCTAACCCTGCTAAATTCAAATGCACGAGCAAGCATTGAGGAGGGATGGAGCACCAATTGGCGTCTGATCTGGTGTCTGTGTCGGGGAAATGGAGAACCGGTTGCGTAGTGTAAACTCGGCACAGACAGACAAGGAGGCCTCCTCTTATTCATTTAATTTATTTCTAAGAAACTGATGAGCATATCTCTGGTAAACACAAGAGTGAAAGATATGCTTTTGTGTGATTATTTGTGGAGAAAACTCACTTTTACAGATCCGTCGATTAAATCAAGGAATCAATTAATGGACGAAAGAGTCAGAAGGATAAGAACTGGATTGCTAAATTTGCCTTATCAACTTAAACAGCTGCCCCAACATGTTGCTATTGCAGTTATAAATAATATTTAATAAAACAATATCAAACCGTTCTGTTGCTTTAACCCTCGCCCTTGTGTGACCTTGACCTAAATCAGCTGTCTGTGTCTGCTGCCGCGTTATGTCAAACCTCTCCTCCTCGCAATGCAAGACGATGGTGTACACATGGAGCTGCACTGATCTGCAACAAGGTCAATGATGTGCGTTGACTCATGCTGGTTGAGAAGTGCAGTGTCAGAGTTTTGCAGGCTGCTTGAACAGATTAGCAGACAGAGGTAACTGCTTAAGAACACGGAGAACATCCTGTATCTCCGTTTCAGAGAAGGATAAATAGAAGGGCCTCAGTATAGGCACTGTGGCTGAAGAAATGGGTGTTTTATGATGTTTAATGTGAGCTTTTCTTCTGTTTGAATGAAAACTGAAACATTTAATCAACTCATTGATAAGTCGATCAAATCAAAATGACGGTTTTCATCGAGTGAAAAAGGCCACAAATGTGCTGTTTGCAGCATCTCAAATGTGGATATCTGCTGCTTTATCTTATAGTAGCAAACTGAATTCCAGCCCACGTAAAAGTACATTTGGGTACTTGTCGATACTGAGGACCAATTAATAATACCATTACAGTTCTAACTTTGACACATCTTTTATGTTCATCAGATTTACGACTGTAACAGATTAAATATACAACACAATGTTGTTAATGACATTTTAATATTCAACTTTGTGTTTTCCTGAAACAAGCAGAGCACAGTTCTTTGCAGTAGGGATGTTAATAATTAACAGTTTTGCCGTGCGATCAGGTAAACAGTTAAAAGACTTATTACAAAACTCAGAGGAGCGGCTCGTCTCTTACAGGACAATAACCTCGCTCCAACACTGATTGGTTCTTTGGAGACTTAAGTGGCTGCATGTGTCCACACCACGGCTGCTTGCCATCTCTGACCGCTGAACTGGGACCTGTTTAGCTCAAACACTGCAGCTGGCTGTGAATGACTGGTTATATTGACTGGATACACCAGTTTGTGTATCAGGTTGTCGTTGCAACCGGGCGGCTTGCCGTAAAGTGGTATCGCCACAATCTGTTCCAACGTCCGTCAGGAGACGGAGCAGGCTGTCCGCTCAGAGGAAGATGAGTGGACAATAAGATGAGTGGACAATAAGATGAGTGGACCACGTAACCAACCAGCCTGTAAATACAGTGAGGAGTTCTACTTCTAAATGTATCACTGTCAAAAAAGTTGCCCCCACAAAACAACGCCAAATATTTTAGAATCATTATGGTAATGAAGAAGAGCATAGTTGCTAAAAAAATAAATCAGCTTGTGTCAATATTTCACACTTATTTGACCGAAAGATATAATGATGGAGGAGTAGGCGTTATTACTACTGAGGAGTGAAGTACCTGGTGCTGCCCCAGTGAGGGGTGTCTCGTTCGGCTTCAGTTGGGGACAGGGCCCTTTGACTCCCTCTCCACCTCCTCGTCCGACACCGGAGTGACAGTACCGTGTTCCCGCCGGGGCTGAGACCGCTGCCGGTGTCCTGGCGGTCGGCCCCCCTCGCGAGGACACACACAGCTGGCTCAGAAAAGCCGAACAGCGACGAGCTGGATTCATTCCTTACTGTACTGAGTGTAACGGAGAAAGAACTGTTAGTTCCGGCACAGTGCTGCTGTCTTTTCACCTCTACTAAAGAAACTGAGCCATTTATTAAACCAAAAACTTGAGAATGTCCTTCTTACACGCGGCTCACTGCTGTACCTTCCTTTTTGTCTCTGTGCTTTTGAAGGTAACAGAAACCCGGAACCGGCAAAAGTTACATCATTTTTCTCGTGTGTCACGGAACTCCGGCAATTGAGGGTTGGGCCAAAGATGGACTCGTCCATTATGCTTTACTATTGACACAAACATACGTTGGAGTTCACTCCATACTATAAGAAGTGAAATAGCCTCGTGGGAAATCCACTTGACTGTTACTTTTCCTTCGCAAACGGCATTTTAAGTCTACAATTTTAAAAAGCAACATAAGTGATCCCCCTCTTGCCACCAGTGGCTCGTGCCGCACTAACTTATAGGCGGGAACCTGCCAGAAGAGGGTGTTGACTTTCCATAAACAAGCCAATCAGCGTTCAGATCATTTGTTAGACAGGAATGACGGCTCTGACGTCAGCAGCACGCACGCAGAGTGCCTCGAGAACAGGGCTGGGCAAATATTTTTCCCAAGGGGCCACATGAGAAACAGGGACAGTTGTGGAGGGCCGGACAAATAGACTGAACTCAATCCTGATCAATATTATTCCACCTCTTTAAAAAAACAAACAGTACATTGTATGGTTTTGATAAGCTGCAAGTGGTAAGAGTAAATATTATGATCAGTGGTAGAATGTAACAAAGTATATTTTATTAAGCACTGTACTTATGTACAAAGTTACTTTACTTGAGTGTTTCCATTTTATTGTACTTCCACTCCACTACATCTCAGAGGGAAATATTGTACTTTTTACTCCACTATATTTGTCTGGCAGCTTTAGTTATAGTTACTTTGCACAATATAATTTTTCAAACCCCTCCGAACTACCCAAACTGAACAACAGAGTACAAAGGAGTTAAAATGAGCTCCACCTTAAAAATACATTTGTAACATCCATATATAATAGTAAAACACTGACAGTGATCATGCTTCGGCAAAATTGGTACTTTTATTACTATTGTTTGAAGTCCAATTACCTCATTTTCTGTTTTTCAGATTAGTGCCAGAACTCTAGTCTGTGTTGGTCTTGAAGGAGTGCTCTGAAGTCAGGTTGAATGTGTGAGGTGAGATGTGAAGGACAGCTGACAGGTGATGTCAGTGAGAGAGGATCTGGATCTGGATTTGTTAAACTTCATCACGGAGGAATGTTTGTTCACAGATGTAGGTCGATCCAAAGAGAACCAACATCTTCTGAGCATGTTGCTTTTGCAGTTTAGCTAGCAAAGCCTCAGATGTCCGTGCCCGCTCTGCATCACCAACACATCCCAGGTAGCCAAAATGACCTGGCCCTGCTCCGGCATAAGCTCAGCATGTCGGAAGAAACACGTCTGGCTGAGTCCGGTTGCCGACTCGGCTGAGAATCGGGCCAAATACACCGGCCCGATTCCGGCTGCCGACACTGCCATTATTGGGATTGCAGTGACGCTGCTGCCCGCACACATCCGCGAACGTACTAACGTACGTAAATTGAGATTCTAAAAAAAGCCTTCAAAATAAAAGCAATGCAGCTGTATTCCGTGCATGATGTACAATTATTTACGTTTTATTCCTAATTTCCCATTGACGTCCCGTACAAGGCCCAGGTCTGCTCCTGAGTGTTCTGTGATGGGAAAAAAAACTATTCAATAGTACCACAGTGGCGGCTGGCCAATAGAGGGCAATGGGGCATGGCCCCACCTTGAGCCACACAAAAAAAAAAAGATATGTTTATTTATTGAGATAAGTTATAGGAGGTAAAGATCAGGAGAAGTAGACATTAAGTGTAATTATGAATACTGATGTTAAATTAAGCTATGATGAGTTTTCACTGTTAATTTACCATCTCAATTAAATGCTGATGCCTCCATGACCAAGTTAAGCAGATGAGACTGAGGACAACTATGAAGAAGAGAACATGTTCACTTTGCCTAATATGTAGCTTGACAGAGTTCTCCATGTGTGCCCTGGTGTTCTCATGTTTCCTTACCTCCTCATCCCTCACTCCCGTAGCTGTCCGTGCTGGATCTGTCCACGTTGTTTCAAAAAGCTAAATAAGTTATTAGCATGACGTCATCCAGCAAGCCAAACCTGTCTGGTGTACAGCTAGTACAGAAACTTCTTATGAACGAAAGAATCATCAGTGTCTCAGTTTGAGGTTATCTGAATGTGATTTCATTGACATCTATCTTCAGTTGTAGTCTGTAGTATTTGTCATGTTCAACCGCCATTAGCATTTGATGAATGGTCAATTCGAGTGCAATGAGTCATCTTGGTGCAAATCTTTGCCACATGGTGGCCTGAAGTTGGAGCTCCATCACAAGTTCTGAGAACCAACACAAAGAAATACAGTTTGCACTGTACATCTACTCCCAAAGGCACTTTCTACTTTAAGACCCCAAGACAGCTTCTGAAACAATAGACAACAGATTTGAAACTGATTCCAATGCAGAATCTGGGACTAAAATTTTAGAGTATATCTCAGTAGAGTTTTGAAATGAAATACAGCTTACACACTTGAAGATGTAGAGATCAGCAAAACTACCCCAACAAAAAGCACTTACTGCATTCACAAGTCAAGTCAGTGCTTGTGTTTGGGTAACTTTGGTGCCTAATTAATGCATTTAGCTAGTAATTTTAAATTGGTGGAAATCTACTGTCTGTGCATTTGTCCCTTGATATGTCTGTTGAAGAACACACAACCAAGACAACCCCAAAGAGAAGCACTTATGAACGAAAGAATCATCAGTGTCTCAGTTTGAGGTTATCTGAATGTGATTTCATTGACATCCATCTTCAGTTGTAGTCTGTAGTGTTTGTCATGTTCAACCGCCTCAACAAGTAGCACTTACTGAATTAAAAACACAAGCCAATGCTCAAGTTGAGGAAACATAAATGACTTACAGAGAGCAGTCATGAGTTCCCCCGTAGTCCAGATGGTTCGCTCCTCGCATCATCTGTGTTGTGCCCAGGAAGCTGTGGAAGTGGTGCTTCCTGCTCAGATTTGACCATCTTAAATACTGAATGCAGCCAAGTCACATGAACTCCGCCTACTTTTTGATGAAGTTTCAATGGTCTTGACTATGTAAGTAAACAAAGGCTTCATGAAGATACAACTATCATCTTAAATGTATGCACACCATTAGCATTTGATGAATGGTCAATTCGAGTGCAATGAGTCATCTTGGTGCAAATCTTTGCCACATGCTGGCCTGAAGTTGGAGCTCAATCAGGAGTTCTTAGAACCAATACAAAGAAATACATTTAGCACTGTACATCTACTCCCAAAGGCACTTTCTACTTTAAGACCCCAAGACAGCTTCTGAAACAATAGACAACAGATTTGAAACTGATTCCAAAGCAGAATCTGGGACTAAAATGTTAGAACATATCTCAGTAGAGTTTTGAAATGAAATACAGCTTACACACTTGAAGATGTAGAGATCAGCAAAAATACCCCAACAAAAAGCACTTACTGCATTCACAAGTCAAGTCAGTGCTAGTGTTTGGGTAACTTTGGTGCCTAATTTATGCATTTAGCTAGTCATTTTAAATTGGTGGAAATCTACTGTCTGTGCATTTGTCCCTTGATATGTCTGTTGAAGAACACACAACCAAGACAACCCCAAAGAGAAGCACTTATGAACGAAAGAATCATCAGTGTCTCAGTTTGAGGTTATCTGAATGTGATTTCATTGACATCTATCTTCAGTTGTAGTCTGTAGTGTTTGTCATGTTCAACCGCCTCAACAAGTAGCACTTACTGAATTAAAAACACAAGCCAATGCTCAAGTTGAGGAAACATAAATGACTTACAGAGAGCAGTCATGAGTTCCCCCGTAGTCCAGATGGTTCGCTCCTCGCATCATCTGTGTTGTGCCCAGGAAGCTGTGGAAGTGGTGCTTCCTGCTCAGATTTGACCATCTTAAATACTGAATGCAGCCAAGTCACATGAACTCCGCCTACTGTTTGATGAAGTTTCAGTGGTCTTGACTATGTAAGTAAACAAAGGCTTCATGAAGATACAACTATCATCTTAAATGTATGCACACCATTAGCATTTGATGAATGGTCAATTCGAGTGCAATGAGTCATCTTGGTGCAAATCTTTGCCACATGCTGGCCTGAAGTTGGAGCTCAATCAGGAGTTCTTAGAACCAATACAAAGAAATACATTTAGCACTGTACATCTACTCCTAAAGGCACTTTCTACTTTAAGACCCCAAGACAGCTTCTGAAACAATAGACAACAGATTTGAAACTGATTCCAAAGCAGAATCTGGGACTAAAATGTTAGAACATATCTCAGTAGAGTTTTGAAATGAAATACAGCTTACACACTTGAAGATGTAGAGATCAGCAAAAATACCCCAACAAAAAGCACTTACTGCATTCACAAGTCAAGTCAGTGCTAGTGTTTGGGTAACTTTGGTGCCTAATTTATGCATTTAGCTAGTCATTTTAAATTGGTGGAAATCTACTGTCTGTGCATTTGTCCCTTGATATGTCTGTTGAAGAACACACAACCAAGACAACCCCAAAGAGAAGCACTTATGAACGAAAGAATCATCAGTGTCTCAGTTTGAGGTTATCTGAATGTGATTTCATTGACATCTATCTTCAGTTGTAGTCTGTAGTGTTTGTCATGTTCAACCGCCTCAACAAGTAGCACTTACTGAATTAAAAACACAAGCCAATGCTCAAGTTGAGGAAACATAAATGACTTACAGAGAGCAGTCATGAGTTCCCCCGTAGTCCAGATGGTTCGCTCCTCGAATCATCTGTGTTGTGCCCAGGAAGCTGTGGAAGTGGTGCTTCCTGCTCAGATTTGACCATCTTAAATACTGAATGCAGCCAAGTCACATGAACTCCGCCTACTGTTTGATGAAGTTTCAGTGGTCTTGACTATGTAAGTAAACAAAGGCTTCATGAAGATACAACTATCATCTTAAATGTATGCACACCATTAGCATTTGATGAATGGTCAATTCGAGTGCAATGAGTCATCTTGGTGCAAATCTTTGCCACATGCTGGCCTGAAGTTGGAGCTCAATCAGGAGTTCTTAGAACCAATACAAAGAAATACATTTAGCACTGTACATCTACTCCCAAAGGCACTTTCTACTTTAAGACCCCAAGACAGCTTCTGAAACAATAGACAACAGATTTGAAACTGATTCCAAAGCAGAATCTGGGACTAAAATGTTAGAACATATCTCAGTAGAGTTTTGAAATGAAATACAGCTTACACACTTGAAGATGTAGAGATCAGCAAAAATACCCCAACAAAAAGCACTTACTGCATTCACAAGTCAAGTCAGTGCTAGTGTTTGGGTAACTTTGGTGCCTAATTTATGCATTTAGCTAGTCATTTTAAATTGGTGGAAATCTACTGTCTGTGCATTTGTCCCTTGATATGTCTGTTGAAGAACACACAACCAAGACAACCCCAAAGAGAAGCACTTATGAACGAAAGAATCATCAGTGTCTCAGTTTGAGGTTATCTGAATGTGATTTCATTGACATCTATCTTCAGTTGTAGTCTGTAGTGTTTGTCATGTTCAACCGCCTCAACAAGTAGCACTTACTGAATTAAAAACACAAGCCAATGCTCAAGTTGAGGAAACATAAATGACTTACAGAGAGCAGTCATGAGTTCCCCCGTAGTCCAGATGGTTCGCTCCTCGCATCATCTGTGTTGTGCCCAGGAAGCTGTGGAAGTGGTGCTTCCTGCTCAGATTTGACCATCTTAAATACTGAATGCAGCCAAGTCACATGAACTCCGCCTACTGTTTGATGAAGTTTCAGTGGTCTTGACTATGTAAGTAAACAAAGGCTTCATGAAGATACAACTATCATCTTAAATGTATGCACACCATTAGCATTTGATGAATGGTCAATTCGAGTGCAATGAGTCATCTTGGTGCAAATCTTTGCCACATGCTGGCCTGAAGTTGGAGCTCAATCAGGAGTTCTTAGAACCAATACAAAGAAATACATTTAGCACTGTACATCTACTCCCAAAGGCACTTTCTATTTTAAGACCCCAAGACAGCTTCTGAAACAATAGACAACAGATTTGAAACTGATTCCAATGCAGAATCTGGGACTAAAATGTTAGAACATATCTCAGTAGAGATTTGAAATGAAATACAGCTTACACACTTGAAGATGTAGAGATCAGCAAAAATACCCCAACAAAAAGCACTTACTGCATTCACAAGTCAAGTCAGTGCTTGTGTTTGGGTAACTTTGGTGCCTAATTTATGCATTTAGCTAGTCATTTTAAATTGGTGGAAATCTACTGTCTGTGCATTTGTCCCTTGATATGTCTGTTGAAGAACACACAACCAACACAACCCCAAAGAGAAGCACTTATGAACGAAAGAATCATCAGTGTCTCAGTTTGAGGTTATCTGAATGTGATTTCATTGACATCTATCTTCAGTTGTAGTCTGTAGTGTTTGTCATGTTCAACCGCCTCAACAAGTAGCACTTACTGAATTAAAAACACAAGCCAATGCTCAAGTTGAGGAAACATAAATGACTTACAGAGAGCAGTCATGAGTTCCCCCGTAGTCCAGATGGTTCGCTCCTCGCATCATCTGTGTTGTGCCCAGGAAGCTGTGGAAGTGGTGCTTCCTGCTCAGATTTGACCATCTTAAATACTGAATGCAGCCAAGTCACATGAACTCCGCCTACTTTTTGATGAAGTTTCAATGGTCTTGACTATGTAAGTAAACAAAGGCTTCATGAAGATACAGCTAACATCTTAAATGTATGGACACCATTAGCATTTGATGAATGGTCAATTCGAGTGCAATGAGTCATCTTGGTGCAAATCTTTGCAACATGGTGGCCTGAAGTTGGAGCTCAATCAGGAGTTCTTAGAACCAATACAAAGAAATACATTTAGCACTGTACATCTACTCCCAAAGGCACTTTCTACTTTAAGACCCCAAGACAGCTTTTGAAACAATAGACAATAGATTTGAAACTGATTCCGATGCAGAATCTGGGACTAAAATGTTGGAACATATCTCAGTAGAGATTTAAAATGAAATACAGCTTACACACTTGAAGATGTAGAGATCAGCAAAACTACCCCAACAAAAAGCACTTACTGCATTGACAAACAAAGTTAGTGTTTTTGTAAGGGTAATTCTAATGACCATTACTGGATAACAGATGGGAAAAATAACACTGCATTCAATCCCACTTGATTGTAACAACTAAAACAAAATGTTAGAGTATATCTCAGTAGAGATTTGAAATGAAATACAGCTTACACACTTGAAGATGTAGAGATCAGCAAAACTACCCCAACAAAAAGCACTTACTGCATTCACAAGTCAAGTCAGTGCTTGTGTTTGGGTAACTTTGGTGCCTAATTTATGCATTTAGCTAGTCATTTTAAATTGGTGGAAATCTACTGTCTGTGCATTTGTCCCTTGATATGTCTGTTGAAGAACACACAACCAAGACAACCCCAAAGAGAAGCACTTATGAACGAAAGAATCATCAGTGTCTCAGTTTGAGGTTATCTGAATGTGATTTCATTGACATCTATCTTCAGTTGTAGTCTGTAGTGTTTGTCATGTTCAACCGCCTCAACAAGTAGCACTTACTGAATTAAAAACACAAGCCAATGCTCAAGTTGAGGAAACATAAATGACTTACAGAGAGCAGTCATGAGTTCCCCCGTAGTCCAGATGGTTCGCTCCTCGCATCATCTGTGTTGTGCCCAGGAAGCTGTGGAAGTGGTGCTTCCTGCTCAGATTTGACCATCTTAAATACTGAATGCAGCCAAGTCACATGAACTCCGCCTACTGTTTGATGAAGTTTCAGTGGTCTTGACTATGTAAGTAAACAAAGGCTTCATGAAGATACAACTATCATCTTAAATGTATGCACACCATTAGCATTTGATGAATGGTCAATTCGAGTGCAATGAGTCATCTTGGTGCAAATCTTTGCCACATGCTGGCCTGAAGTTGGAGCTCAATCAGGAGTTCTTAGAACCAATACAAAGAAATACATTTAGCACTGTACATCTACTCCCAAAGGCACTTTCTATTTTAAGACCCCAAGACAGCTTCTGAAACAATAGACAACAGATTTGAAACTGATTCCAATGCAGAATCTGGGACTAAAATGTTAGAACATATCTCAGTAGAGATTTGAAATGAAATACAGCTTACACACTTGAAGATGTAGAGATCAGCAAAAATACCCCAACAAAAAGCACTTACTGCATTCACAAGTCAAGTCAGTGCTTGTGTTTGGGTAACTTTGGTGCCTAATTTATGCATTTAGCTAGTCATTTTAAATTGGTGGAAATCTACTGTCTGTGCATTTGTCCCTTGATATGTCTGTTGAAGAACACACAACCAAGACAACCCCAAAGAGAAGCACTTATGAACGAAAGAATCATCAGTGTCTCAGTTTGAGGTTATCTGAATGTGATTTCATTGACATCTATCTTCAGTTGTAGTCTGTAGTGTTTGTCATGTTCAACCGCCTCAACAAGTAGCACTTACTGAATTAAAAACACAAGCCAATGCTCAAGTTGAGGAAACATAAATGACTTACAGAGAGCATTCATGAGTTCCCCCGTAGTCCAGATGGTTCGCTCCTCGTATCATCTGTGTTGTGCCCAGGAAGCTGTGGAAGTGGTGCTTCCTACTCAGATTTGACCATCTTAAATACTGAATGCAGCCAAGTCACATGAACTCCGCCTACTTTTTGATGAAGTTTCAATGGTCTTGACTATGTAAGTAAACAAAGGCTTCATGAAGATACAACTATCATCTTAAATGTAGGCACACCATTAGCATTTGATGAATGGTCAATTCGAGTGCAATGAGTCATCTTGGTGCAAATCTTTGCCACATGCTGGCCTGAAGTTGGAGCTCAATCAGGAGTTCTTAGAACCAATACAAAGAAATACATTTAGCACTGTACATCTACTCCCAAAGGCACTTTCTATTTTAAGACCCCAAGACAGCTTCTGAAACAATAGACAACAGATTTGAAACTGATTCCAATGCAGAATCTGGGACTAAAATGTTAGAACATATCTCAGTAGAGATTTGAAATGAAATACAGCTTACACACTTGAAGATGTAGAGATCAGCAAAACTACCCCAACAAAAAGCACTTACTGCATTCACAAGTCAAGTCAGTGCTTGTGTTTGGGTAACTTTGGTGCCTAATTTATGCATTTAGCTAGTCATTTTAAATTGGTGGAAATCTACTGTCTGTGCATTTGTCCCTTGATATGTCTGTTGAAGAACACACAACCAAGACAACCCCAAAGAGAAGCACTTATGAACGAAAGAATCATCAGTGTCTCAGTTTGAGGTTATCTGAATGTGATTTCATTGACATCTATCTTCAGTTGTAGTCTGTAGCGTTTGTCATGTTCAACCGCCTCAACAAGTAGCACTTACTGAATTAAAAACACAAGCCAATGCTCAAGTTGAGGAAACATAAATGACTTACAGAGAGCAGTCATGAGTTCCCCCGTAGTCCAGATGGTTCGCTCCTCGCATCATCTGTGTTGTGCCCAGGAAGCTGTGGAAGTGGTGCTTCCTGCTCAGATTTGACCATCTTAAATACTGAATGCAGCCAAGTCACATGAACTCCGCCTACTTTTTGATGAAGTTTCAATGGTCTTGACTATGTAAGTAAACAAAGGCTTCATGAAGATACAGCTAACATCTTAAATGTATGGACACCATTAGCATTTGATGAATGGTCAATTCGAGTGCAATGAGTCATCTTGGTGCAAATCTTTGCAACATGGTGGCCTGAAGTTGGAGCTCAATCAGGAGTTCTTAGAACCAATACAAAGAAATACATTTAGCACTGTACATCTACTCCCAAAGGCACTTTCTACTTTAAGACCCCAAGACAGCTTTTGAAACAATAGACAATAGATTTGAAACTGATTCCGATGCAGAATCTGGGACTAAAATGTTGGAACATATCTCAGTAGAGATTTAAAATGAAATACAGCTTACACACTTGAAGATGTAGAGATCAGCAAAACTACCCCAACAAAAAGCACTTACTGCATTGACAAACAAAGTTAGTGTTTTTGTAAGGGTAATTCTAATGACCATTACTGGATAACAGATGGGAAAAATAACACTGCATTCAATCCCACTTGATTGTAACAACTAAAACAAAATGTTAGAGTATATCTCAGTAGAGATTTGAAATGAAATACAGCTTACACACTTGAAGATGTAGAGATCAGCAAAACTACCCCAACAAAAAGCACTTACTGCATTCACAAGTCAAGTCAGTGCTAGTGTTTGGGTAACTTTGGTGCCTAATTTATGCATTTAGCTAGTCATTTTAAATTGGTGGAAATCTACTGTCTGTGCATTTGTCCCTTGATATGTCTGTTGAAGAACACACAACCAAGACAACCCCAAAGAGAAGCACTTATGAACGAAAGAATCATCAGTGTCTCAGTTTGAGGTTATCTGAATGTGATTTCATTGACATCTATCTTCAGTTGTAGTCTGTAGTGTTTGTCATGTTCAACCGCCTCAACAAGTAGCACTTACTGAATTAAAAACACAAGCCAATGCTCAAGTTGAGGAAACATAAATGACTTACAGAGAGCAGTCATGAGTTCCCCCGTAGTCCAGATGGTTCGCTCCTCGCATCATCTGTGTTGTGCCCAGGAAGCTGTGGAAGTGGTGCTTCCTGCTCAGATTTGACCATCTTAAATACTGAATGCAGCCAAGTCACATGAACTCCGCCTACTGTTTGATGAAGTTTCAGTGGTCTTGACTATGTAAGTAAACAAAGGCTTCATGAAGATACAACTATCATCTTAAATGTATGCACACCATTAGCATTTGATGAATGGTCAATTCGAGTGCAATGAGTCATCTTGGTGCAAATCTTTGCCACATGCTGGCCTGAAGTTGGAGCTCAATCAGGAGTTCTTAGAACCAATACAAAGAAATACATTTAGCACTGTACATCTACTCCCAAAGGCACTTTCTATTTTAAGACCCCAAGACAGCTTCTGAAACAATAGACAACAGATTTGAAACTGATTCCAATGCAGAATCTGGGACTAAAATGTTAGAACATATCTCAGTAGAGATTTGAAATGAAATACAGCTTACACACTTGAAGATGTAGAGATCAGCAAAAATACCCCAACAAAAAGCACTTACTGCATTCACAAGTCAAGTCAGTGCTTGTGTTTGGGTAACTTTGGTGCCTAATTTATGCATTTAGCTAGTCATTTTAAATTGGTGGAAATCTACTGTCTGTGCATTTGTCCCTTGATATGTCTGTTGAAGAACACACAACCAAGACAACCCCAAAGAGAAGCACTTATGAACGAAAGAATCATCAGTGTCTCAGTTTGAGGTTATCTGAATGTGATTTCATTGACATCTATCTTCAGTTGTAGTCTGTAGTGTTTGTCATGTTCAACCGCCTCAACAAGTAGCACTTACTGAATTAAAAACACAAGCCAATGCTCAAGTTGAGGAAACATAAATGACTTACAGAGAGCAGTCATGAGTTCCCCCGTAGTCCAGATGGTTCGCTCCTCGTATCATCTGTGTTGTGCCCAGGAAGCTGTGGAAGTGGTGCTTCCTACTCAGATTTGACCATTTTAAATACTGAATGCAGCCAAGTCACATGAACTCCGCCTACTTTTTGATGAAGTTTCAGTGGTCTAGACTATGTAAGAAAACAAAGGCTTCATGAAGATACAACTATCATCTTAAATGTATGCACACCATTAGCATTTGATGAATGGTCAATTCGAGTGCAATGAGTCATCTTGGTGCAAATCTTTGCCACATGCTGGCCTGAAGTTGGAGCTCAATCAGGAGTTCTTAGAACCAATACAAAGAAATACAGTTAGCACTGTACATCTACTCCCAAAGGCACTTTCTACTTTAAGACCCCAAGACAGCTTCTGAAACAATAGACAATAGATTTGAAACTGATTCCGATGCAGAATCTGGGACTAAAATGTTGGAACATATCTCAGTAGAGATTTGAAATGAAATACAGCTTACACACTTGAAGATGTAGAGATCAGCAAAAATACCCCAACAAAAAGCACTTACTGCATTCACAAGTCAAGTCAGTGCTTGTGTTTGGGTAACTTTGGTGCCTAATTTATGCATTTAGCTAGTCATTTTAAATTGGTGGAAATCTACTGTCTGTGCATTTGTCCCTTGATATGTCTGTTGAAGAACACACAACCAAGACAACCCCAAAGAGAAGCACTTATGAACGAAAGAATCATCAGTGTCTCAGTTTGAGGTTATCTGAATGTGATTTCATTGACATCTATCTTCAGTTGTAGTCTGTAGTGTTTGTCATGTTCAACCGCCTGAACAAGTAGCACTTACTGAATTAAAAACACAAGCCAATGCTCAAGTTGAGGAAACATAAATGACTTACAGAGAGCAGTCATGAGTTCCCCCGTAGTCCAGATGGTTCGCTCCTCGCATCATTTGTGTTGTGCCCAGGAAGCTGTGGAAGTGGTGCTTCCTGCTCAGATTTGACCATTTTAAATACTGAATGCAGCCAAGTCACATGAACTCCGCCTACTTTTTGATGAAGTTTCAGTGGTCTAGACTATGTAAGAAAACAAAGGCTTCATTAAGATACAACTATCATCTTAAATGTATGCACACCATTAGCATTTGATGAATGGTCAATTCGAGTGCAATGAGTCATCTTGGTGCAAATCTTTGCCACATGCTGGACTGAAGTTGGAGCTCAATCAGGAGTTCTTAGAACCAATACAAAGAAATACAGTTAGCACTGTACATCTACTCCCAAAGGCACTTTCTACTTTAAGACCCCAAGACAGCTTCTGAAACAATAGACTATAGATTTGAAACTGATTCCGATGCAGAATCTGGGACTAAAATGTTGGAACATATCTCAGTAGAGATTTGAAATGAAATACAGCTTACACACTTGAAGATGTAGAGATCAGCAAAACTACCCCAACAAAAAGCACTTACTGCATTGACAAACAAAGTTAGTGTTTTTGTAAGGGTAATCCTAATGAACATTACTGGATAGCAGATGGGAAAAATAACACTGCATTCAATCCCACTTGATTGTAACAACTACACAAAATGTTAGAGTATATCTCAGTAGAGATTTGAAATGAAATACAGCTTACACACTTGAAGATGTAGAGATCAGCAAAACTACCCCAACAAAAAGCACTTACTGCATTCACAAGTCAAGTCAGTGCTTGTGTTTGGGTAACTTTGGTGCCTAATTTATGCATTTAGCTAGTCATTTTAAATTGGTGGAAATCTACTGTCTGTGCATTTGTCCCTTGATATGTCTGTTGAAGAACACACAACCAAGACAACCCCAAAGAGAAGCACTTATGAACGAAAGAATCATCAGTGTCTCAGTTTGAGGTTATCTGAATGTGATTTCATTGACATCTATCTTCAGTTGTAGTCTGTAGTGTTTGTCATGTTCAACCGCCTCAACAAGTAGCACTTACTGAATTAAAAACACAAGCCAATGCTCAAGTTGAGGAAACATAAATGACTTACAGAGAGCAGTCATGAGTTCCCCCGTAGTCCAGATGGTTCGCTCCTCGCATCATCTGTGTTGTGCCCAGGAAGCTGTGGAAGTGGTGCTTCCTGCTCAGATTTGACCATCTTAAAAATGAATGCAGCCAAGTCACATGAACTCCGCCTACTTTTTGATGAAGTTTCAGTGGTCTAGACTATGTAAGTAAACAAAGGCTTCATGAAGATACAGCTATCATCTTAAATGTATGGACACCATTAGCATTTGATGAATGGTCAATTCGAGTGCAATGAGTCATCTTGGTGCAAATCTTTGCCACATGCTGGCCTGAAGTTGGAGCTCAATCAGGAGTTCTTAGAACCAATACAAAGAAATACATTTAGCACTGTACATCTACTCCCAAAGGCACTTTCTACTTTAAGACCCCAAGACAGCTTCTGAAACAATAGACAATAGATTTGAAACTGATTCCGATGCAGAATCTGGGACTAAAATGTTGGAACATATCTCAGTAGAGATTTGAAATGAAATACAGCTTACACACTTGAAGATGTAGAGATCAGCAAAACTACCCCAACAAAAAGCACTTACTGCATTGACAAACAAAGTTTGTGTTTTTGTAAGGGTAATCCTAATGAACATTACTGGATAGCAGATGGGAAAAATAACACTGCATTCAATCCCACTTGATTGTAACAACTACACAAAATGTTAGAGTATATCTCAGTAGAGATTTGAAATGAAATACAGCTTACACACTTGAAGATGTAGAGATCAGCAAAAATACCCCAACAAAAAGCACTTACTGCATTCACAAGTCAAGTCAGTGCTTGTGTTTGGGTAACTTTGGTGCCTAATTTATGCATTTAGCTAGTCATTTTAAATTGGTGGAAATCTACTGTCTGTGCATTTGTCCCTTGATATGTCTGTTGAAGAACACACAACCAAGACAACCCCAAAGAGAAGCACTTATGAACGAAAGAATCATCAGTGTCTCAGTTTGAGGTTATCTGAATGTGATTTCATTGACATCTATCTTCAGTTGTAGTCTGTAGTGTTTGTCATGTTCAACCGCCTGAACAAGTAGCACTTACTGAATTAAAAACACAAGCCAATGCTCAAGTTGAGGAAACATAAATGACTTACAGAGAGCAGTCATGAGTTCCCCCGTAGTCCAGATGGTTCGCTCCTCGCATCATTTGTGTTGTGCCCAGGAAGCTGTGGAAGTGGTGCTTCCTGCTCAGATTTGACCATTTTAAATACTGAATGCAGCCAAGTCACATGAACTCCGCCTACTTTTTGATGAAGTTTCAATGGTCTTGACTATGTAAGTAAACAAAGGCTTCATGAATATACAACTATCATCTTAAATGTATGCACACCATTAGCATTTGATGAATGGTCAATTCGAGTGCAATGAGTCATCTTGGTGCAAATCTTTGCCACATGCTGGCCTGAAGTTGGAGCTCAATCAGGAGTTCTTAGAACCAATACAAAGAAATACAGTTAGCACTGTACATCTACTCCCAAAGGCACTTTCTACTTTAAGACCCCAAGACAGCTTCTGAAACAATAGACAACAGATTTGAAACTGATTCCAATGCAGAATCTGGGACTAAAATGTTAGAACATATCTCAGTAGAGATTTGAAATGAAATACAGCTTACACACTTGAAGATGTAGAGATCAGCAAAAATACCCCAACAAAAAGCACTTACTGCATTCACAAGTCAAGTCAGTGCTTGTGTTTGGGTAACTTTGGTGCCTAATTTATGCATTTAGCTAGTCATTTTAAATTGGTGGAAATCTACTGTCTGTGCATTTGTCCCTTGATATGTCTGTTGAAGAACACACAACCAAGACAACCCCAAAGAGAAGCACTTATGAACGAAAGAATCATCAGTGTCTCAGTTTGAGGTTATCTGAATGTGATTTCATTGACATCTATCTTCAGTTGTAGTCTGTAGTGTTTGTCATGTTCAACCGCCTGAACAAGTAGCACTTACTGAATTAAAAACACAAGCCAATGCTCAAGTTGAGGAAACATAAATGACTTACAGAGAGCAGTCATGAGTTCCCCCGTAGTCCAGATGGTTCGCTCCTCGCATCATTTGTGTTGTGCCCAGGAAGCTGTGGAAGTGGTGCTTCCTGCTCAGATTTGACCATTTTAAATACTGAATGCAGCCAAGTCACATGAACTCCGCCTACTTTTTGATGAAGTTTCAGTGGTCTAGACTATGTAAGAAAACAAAGGCTTCATGAAGATACAACTATCATCTTAAATGTATGCACACCATTAGCATTTGATGAATGGTCAATTCGAGTGCAATGAGTCATCTTGGTGCAAATCTTTGCCACATGCTGGCCTGAAGTTGGAGCTCAATCAGGAGTTCTTAGAACCAATACAAAGAAATACAGTTAGCACTGTACATCTACTCCCAAAGGCACTTTCTACTTTAAGACCCCAAGACAGCTTCTGAAACAATAGACAATAGATTTGAAACTGATTCCGATGCAGAATCTGGGACTAAAATGTTGGAACATATCTCAGTAGAGATTTGAAATGAAATACAGCTTACACACTTGAAGATGTAGAGATCAGCAAAAATACCCCAACAAAAAGCACTTACTGCATTCACAAGTCAAGTCAGTGCTTGTGTTTGGGTAACTTTGGTGCCTAATTTATGCATTTAGCTAGTCATTTTAAATTGGTGGAAATCTACTGTCTGTGCATTTGTCCCTTGATATGTCTGTTGAAGAACACACAACCAAGACAACCCCAAAGAGAAGCACTTATGAACGAAAGAATCATCAGTGTCTCAGTTTGAGGTTATCTGAATGTGATTTCATTGACATCTATCTTCGGTTGTAGTCTGTAGTGTTTGTCATGTTCAACCGCCTCAACAAGTAGCACTTACTGAATTAAAAACACAAGCCAATGCTCAAGTTGAGGAAACATAAATGACTTACAGAGAGCAGTCATGAGTTCCCCCGTAGTCCAGATGGTTCGCTCCTCGCATCATTTGTGTTGTGCCCAGGAAGCTGTGGAAGTGGTGCTTCCTGCTCAGATTTGACCATTTTAAATACTGAATGCAGCCAAGTCACATGAACTCCGCCTACTTTTTGATGAAGTTTCAGTGGTCTAGACTATGTAAGAAAACAAAGGCTTCATTAAGATACAACTATCATCTTAAATGTATGCACACCATTAGCATTTGATGAATGGTCAATTCGAGTGCAATGAGTCATCTTGGTGCAAATCTTTGCCACATGCTGGCCTGAAGTTGGAGCTCAATCAGGAGTTCTTAGAACCAATACAAAGAAATACAGTTAGCACTGTACATCTACTCCCAAAGGCACTTTCTACTTTAAGACCCCAAGACAGCTTCTGAAACAATAGACTATAGATTTGAAACTGATTCCGATGCAGAATCTGGGACTAAAATGTTGGAACATATCTCAGTAGAGATTTGAAATGAAATACAGCTTACACACTTGAAGATGTAGAGATCAGCAAAACTACCCCAACAAAAAGCACTTACTGCATTGACAAACAAAGTTAGTGTTTTTGTAAGGGTAATCCTAATGAACATTACTGGATAGCAGATGGGAAAAATAACACTGCATTCAATCCCACTTGATTGTAACAACTACACAAAATGTTAGAGTATATCTCAGTAGAGATTTGAAATGAAATACAGCTTACACACTTGAAGATGTAGAGATCAGCAAAACTACCCCAACAAAAAGCACTTACTGCATTCACAAGTCAAGTCAGTGCTTGTGTTTGGGTAACTTTGGTGCCTAATTTATGCATTTAGCTAGTCATTTTAAATTGGTGGAAATCTACTGTCTGTGCATTTGTCCCTTGATATGTCTGTTGAAGAACACACAACCAAGACAACCCCAAAGAGAAGCACTTATGAACGAAAGAATCATCAGTGTCTCAGTTTGAGGTTATCTGAATGTGATTTCATTGACATCTATCTTCAGTTGTAGTCTGTAGTGTTTGTCATGTTCAACCGCCTCAACAAGTAGCACTTACTGAATTAAAAACACAAGCCAATGCTCAAGTTGAGGAAACATAAATGACTTACAGAGAGCAGTCATGAGTTCCCCCGTAGTCCAGATGGTTCGCTCCTCGCATCATCTGTGTTGTGCCCAGGAAGCTGTGGAAGTGGTGATTCCTGCTCAGATTTGACCATCTTAAATACTGAATGCAGCCAAATCACATGAACTCCGCCTACTTTTTGATGAAGTTTCAATGGTCTTGACTATGTAAGTAAACAAAGGCTTCATGAAGATACGGCTATCATCTTAAATGTATGGACACCATTAGCATTTGATGAATGGTCAATTCGAGTGCAATGAGTCATCTTGGTGCAAATCTTTGCAACATGGTGGCCTGAAGTTGGAGCTCAATCAGGAGTTCTTAGAACCAATACAAAGAAATACAGTTAGCACTGTACATCTACTCCCAAAGGCACTTTCTACTTTAAGACCCCAAGACAGCTTCTGAAACAATAGACTATAGATTTGAAACTGATTCCAATGCAGAATCTGGGACTAAAATGTTGGAACATATCTCAGTAGAGATTTGAAATGAAATACAGCTTACACACTTGAAGATGTAGAGATCAGCAAAAATACCCCAACAAAAAGCACTTACTGCATTCACAAGTCAAGTCAGTGCTTGTGTTTGGGTAACTTTGGTGCCTAATTTATGCATTTAGCTAGTCATTTTAAATTGGTGGAAATCTACTGTCTGTGCATTTGTCCCTTGATATGTCTGTTGAAGAACACACAACCAAGACAACCCCAAAGAGAAGCACTTATGAACGAAAGAATCATCAGTGTCTCAGTTTGAGGTTATCTGAATGTGATTTCATTGACATCTATCTTCAGTTGTAGTCTGTAGTGTTTGTCATGTTCAACCGCCTGAACAAGTAGCACTTACTGAATTAAAAACACAAGCCAATGCTCAAGTTGAGGAAACATAAATGACTTACAGAGAGCAGTCATGAGTTCCCCCGTAGTCCAGATGGTTCGCTCCTCGCATCATTTGTGTTGTGCCCAGGAAGCTGTGGAAGTGGTGCTTCCTGCTCAGATTTGACCATTTTAAATACTGAATGCAGCCAAGTCACATGAACTCCGCCTACTTTTTGATGAAGTTTCAGTGGTCTAGACTATGTAAGAAAACAAAGGCTTCATGAAGATACAACTATCATCTTAAATGTATGCACACCATTAGCATTTGATGAATGGTCAATTCGAGTGCAATGAGTCATCTTGGTGCAAATCTTTGCCACATGCTGGCCTGAAGTTGGAGCTCAATCAGGAGTTCTTAGAACCAATACAAAGAAATACAGTTAGCACTGTACATCTACTCCCAAAGGCACTTTCTACTTTAAGACCCCAAGACAGCTTCTGAAACAATAGACAATAGATTTGAAACTGATTCCGATGCAGAATCTGGGACTAAAATGTTGGAACATATCTCAGTAGAGATTTGAAATGAAATACAGCTTACACACTTGAAGATGTAGAGATCAGCAAAAATACCCCAACAAAAAGCACTTACTGCATTCACAAGTCAAGTCAGTGCTTGTGTTTGGGTAACTTTGGTGCCTAATTTATGCATTTAGCTAGTCATTTTAAATTGGTGGAAATCTACTGTCTGTGCATTTGTCCCTTGATATGTCTGTTGAAGAACACACAACCAAGACAACCCCAAAGAGAAGCACTTATGAACGAAAGAATCATCAGTGTCTCAGTTTGAGGTTATCTGAATGTGATTTCATTGACATCTATCTTCAGTTGTAGTCTGTAGTGTTTGTCATGTTCAACCGCCTGAACAAGTAGCACTTACTGAATTAAAAACACAAGCCAATGCTCAAGTTGAGGAAACATAAATGACTTACAGAGAGCAGTCATGAGTTCCCCCGTAGTCCAGATGGTTCGCTCCTCGCATCATTTGTGTTGTGCCCAGGAAGCTGTGGAAGTGGTGCTTCCTGCTCAGATTTGACCATTTTAAATACTGAATGCAGCCAAGTCACATGAACTCCGCCTACTTTTTGATGAAGTTTCAGTGGTCTAGACTATGTAAGAAAACAAAGGCTTCATTAAGATACAACTATCATCTTAAATGTATGCACACCATTAGCATTTGATGAATGGTCAATTCGAGTGCAATGAGTCATCTTGGTGCAAATCTTTGCCACATGCTGGACTGAAGTTGGAGCTCAATCAGGAGTTCTTAGAACCAATACAAAGAAATACAGTTAGCACTGTACATCTACTCCCAAAGGCACTTTCTACTTTAAGACCCCAAGACAGCTTCTGAAACAATAGACTATAGATTTGAAACTGATTCCGATGCAGAATCTGGGACTAAAATGTTGGAACATATCTCAGTAGAGATTTGAAATGAAATACAGCTTACACACTTGAAGATGTAGAGATCAGCAAAACTACCCCAACAAAAAGCACTTACTGCATTGACAAACAAAGTTAGTGTTTTTGTAAGGGTAATCCTAATGAACATTACTGGATAGCAGATGGGAAAAATAACACTGCATTCAATCCCACTTGATTGTAACAACTACACAAAATGTTAGAGTATATCTCAGTAGAGATTTGAAATGAAATACAGCTTACACACTTGAAGATGTAGAGATCAGCAAAACTACCCCAACAAAAAGCACTTACTGCATTCACAAGTCAAGTCAGTGCTTGTGTTTGGGTAACTTTGGTGCCTAATTTATGCATTTAGCTAGTCATTTTAAATTGGTGGAAATCTACTGTCTGTGCATTTGTCCCTTGATATGTCTGTTGAAGAACACACAACCAAGACAACCCCAAAGAGAAGCACTTATGAACGAAAGAATCATCAGTGTCTCAGTTTGAGGTTATCTGAATGTGATTTCATTGACATCTATCTTCAGTTGTAGTCTGTAGTGTTTGTCATGTTCAACCGCCTCAACAAGTAGCACTTACTGAATTAAAAACACAAGCCAATGCTCAAGTTGAGGAAACATAAATGACTTACAGAGAGCAGTCATGAGTTCCCCCGTAGTCCAGATGGTTCGCTCCTCGCATCATCTGTGTTGTGCCCAGGAAGCTGTGGAAGTGGTGCTTCCTGCTCAGATTTGACCATCTTAAAAATGAATGCAGCCAAGTCACATGAACTCCGCCTACTTTTTGATGAAGTTTCAGTGGTCTAGACTATGTAAGTAAACAAAGGCTTCATGAAGATACAGCTATCATCTTAAATGTATGGACACCATTAGCATTTGATGAATGGTCAATTCGAGTGCAATGAGTCATCTTGGTGCAAATCTTTGCCACATGCTGGCCTGAAGTTGGAGCTCAATCAGGAGTTCTTAGAACCAATACAAAGAAATACATTTAGCACTGTACATCTACTCCCAAAGGCACTTTCTACTTTAAGACCCCAAGACAGCTTCTGAAACAATAGACAATAGATTTGAAACTGATTCCGATGCAGAATCTGGGACTAAAATGTTGGAACATATCTCAGTAGAGATTTGAAATGAAATACAGCTTACACACTTGAAGATGTAGAGATCAGCAAAACTACCCCAACAAAAAGCACTTACTGCATTGACAAACAAAGTTTGTGTTTTTGTAAGGGTAATCCTAATGAACATTACTGGATAGCAGATGGGAAAAATAACACTGCATTCAATCCCACTTGATTGTAACAACTACACAAAATGTTAGAGTATATCTCAGTAGAGATTTGAAATGAAATACAGCTTACACACTTGAAGATGTAGAGATCAGCAAAAATACCCCAACAAAAAGCACTTACTGCATTCACAAGTCAAGTCAGTGCTTGTGTTTGGGTAACTTTGGTGCCTAATTTATGCATTTAGCTAGTCATTTTAAATTGGTGGAAATCTACTGTCTGTGCATTTGTCCCTTGATATGTCTGTTGAAGAACACACAACCAAGACAACCCCAAAGAGAAGCACTTATGAACGAAAGAATCATCAGTGTCTCAGTTTGAGGTTATCTGAATGTGATTTCATTGACATCTATCTTCAGTTGTAGTCTGTAGTGTTTGTCATGTTCAACCGCCTGAACAAGTAGCACTTACTGAATTAAAAACACAAGCCAATGCTCAAGTTGAGGAAACATAAATGACTTACAGAGAGCAGTCATGAGTTCCCCCGTAGTCCAGATGGTTCGCTCCTCGCATCATTTGTGTTGTGCCCAGGAAGCTGTGGAAGTGGTGCTTCCTGCTCAGATTTGACCATTTTAAATACTGAATGCAGCCAAGTCACATGAACTCCGCCTACTTTTTGATGAAGTTTCAATGGTCTTGACTATGTAAGTAAACAAAGGCTTCATGAATATACAACTATCATCTTAAATGTATGCACACCATTAGCATTTGATGAATGGTCAATTCGAGTGCAATGAGTCATCTTGGTGCAAATCTTTGCCACATGCTGGCCTGAAGTTGGAGCTCAATCAGGAGTTCTTAGAACCAATACAAAGAAATACAGTTAGCACTGTACATCTACTCCCAAAGGCACTTTCTACTTTAAGACCCCAAGACAGCTTCTGAAACAATAGACAACAGATTTGAAACTGATTCCAATGCAGAATCTGGGACTAAAATGTTAGAACATATCTCAGTAGAGATTTGAAATGAAATACAGCTTACACACTTGAAGATGTAGAGATCAGCAAAAATACCCCAACAAAAAGCACTTACTGCATTCACAAGTCAAGTCAGTGCTTGTGTTTGGGTAACTTTGGTGCCTAATTTATGCATTTAGCTAGTCATTTTAAATTGGTGGAAATCTACTGTCTGTGCATTTGTCCCTTGATATGTCTGTTGAAGAACACACAACCAAGACAACCCCAAAGAGAAGCACTTATGAACGAAAGAATCATCAGTGTCTCAGTTTGAGGTTATCTGAATGTGATTTCATTGACATCTATCTTCAGTTGTAGTCTGTAGTGTTTGTCATGTTCAACCGCCTGAACAAGTAGCACTTACTGAATTAAAAACACAAGCCAATGCTCAAGTTGAGGAAACATAAATGACTTACAGAGAGCAGTCATGAGTTCCCCCGTAGTCCAGATGGTTCGCTCCTCGCATCATTTGTGTTGTGCCCAGGAAGCTGTGGAAGTGGTGCTTCCTGCTCAGATTTGACCATTTTAAATACTGAATGCAGCCAAGTCACATGAACTCCGCCTACTTTTTGATGAAGTTTCAGTGGTCTAGACTATGTAAGAAAACAAAGGCTTCATGAAGATACAACTATCATCTTAAATGTATGCACACCATTAGCATTTGATGAATGGTCAATTCGAGTGCAATGAGTCATCTTGGTGCAAATCTTTGCCACATGCTGGCCTGAAGTTGGAGCTCAATCAGGAGTTCTTAGAACCAATACAAAGAAATACAGTTAGCACTGTACATCTACTCCCAAAGGCACTTTCTACTTTAAGACCCCAAGACAGCTTCTGAAACAATAGACAATAGATTTGAAACTGATTCCGATGCAGAATCTGGGACTAAAATGTTGGAACATATCTCAGTAGAGATTTGAAATGAAATACAGCTTACACACTTGAAGATGTAGAGATCAGCAAAAATACCCCAACAAAAAGCACTTACTGCATTCACAAGTCAAGTCAGTGCTTGTGTTTGGGTAACTTTGGTGCCTAATTTATGCATTTAGCTAGTCATTTTAAATTGGTGGAAATCTACTGTCTGTGCATTTGTCCCTTGATATGTCTGTTGAAGAACACACAACCAAGACAACCCCAAAGAGAAGCACTTATGAACGAAAGAATCATCAGTGTCTCAGTTTGAGGTTATCTGAATGTGATTTCATTGACATCTATCTTCGGTTGTAGTCTGTAGTGTTTGTCATGTTCAACCGCCTCAACAAGTAGCACTTACTGAATTAAAAACACAAGCCAATGCTCAAGTTGAGGAAACATAAATGACTTACAGAGAGCAGTCATGAGTTCCCCCGTAGTCCAGATGGTTCGCTCCTCGCATCATTTGTGTTGTGCCCAGGAAGCTGTGGAAGTGGTGCTTCCTGCTCAGATTTGACCATTTTAAATACTGAATGCAGCCAAGTCACATGAACTCCGCCTACTTTTTGATGAAGTTTCAGTGGTCTAGACTATGTAAGAAAACAAAGGCTTCATTAAGATACAACTATCATCTTAAATGTATGCACACCATTAGCATTTGATGAATGGTCAATTCGAGTGCAATGAGTCATCTTGGTGCAAATCTTTGCCACATGCTGGCCTGAAGTTGGAGCTCAATCAGGAGTTCTTAGAACCAATACAAAGAAATACAGTTAGCACTGTACATCTACTCCCAAAGGCACTTTCTACTTTAAGACCCCAAGACAGCTTCTGAAACAATAGACTATAGATTTGAAACTGATTCCGATGCAGAATCTGGGACTAAAATGTTGGAACATATCTCAGTAGAGATTTGAAATGAAATACAGCTTACACACTTGAAGATGTAGAGATCAGCAAAACTACCCCAACAAAAAGCACTTACTGCATTGACAAACAAAGTTAGTGTTTTTGTAAGGGTAATCCTAATGAACATTACTGGATAGCAGATGGGAAAAATAACACTGCATTCAATCCCACTTGATTGTAACAACTACACAAAATGTTAGAGTATATCTCAGTAGAGATTTGAAATGAAATACAGCTTACACACTTGAAGATGTAGAGATCAGCAAAACTACCCCAACAAAAAGCACTTACTGCATTCACAAGTCAAGTCAGTGCTTGTGTTTGGGTAACTTTGGTGCCTAATTTATGCATTTAGCTAGTCATTTTAAATTGGTGGAAATCTACTGTCTGTGCATTTGTCCCTTGATATGTCTGTTGAAGAACACACAACCAAGACAACCCCAAAGAGAAGCACTTATGAACGAAAGAATCATCAGTGTCTCAGTTTGAGGTTATCTGAATGTGATTTCATTGACATCTATCTTCAGTTGTAGTCTGTAGTGTTTGTCATGTTCAACCGCCTCAACAAGTAGCACTTACTGAATTAAAAACACAAGCCAATGCTCAAGTTGAGGAAACATAAATGACTTACAGAGAGCAGTCATGAGTTCCCCCGTAGTCCAGATGGTTCGCTCCTCGCATCATCTGTGTTGTGCCCAGGAAGCTGTGGAAGTGGTGCTTCCTGCTCAGATTTGACCATCTTAAAAATGAATGCAGCCAAGTCACATGAACTCCGCCTACTTTTTGATGAAGTTTCAGTGGTCTAGACTATGTAAGTAAACAAAGGCTTCATGAAGATACAGCTATCATCTTAAATGTATGGACACCATTAGCATTTGATGAATGGTCAATTCGAGTGCAATGAGTCATCTTGGTGCAAATCTTTGCCACATGCTGGCCTGAAGTTGGAGCTCAATCAGGAGTTCTTAGAACCAATACAAAGAAATACATTTAGCACTGTACATCTACTCCCAAAGGCACTTTCTACTTTAAGACCCCAAGACAGCTTCTGAAACAATAGACAATAGATTTGAAACTGATTCCGATGCAGAATCTGGGACTAAAATGTTGGAACATATCTCAGTAGAGATTTGAAATGAAATACAGCTTACACACTTGAAGATGTAGAGATCAGCAAAACTACCCCAACAAAAAGCACTTACTGCATTGACAAACAAAGTTTGTGTTTTTGTAAGGGTAATCCTAATGAACATTACTGGATAGCAGATGGGAAAAATAACACTGCATTCAATCCCACTTGATTGTAACAACTACACAAAATGTTAGAGTATATCTCAGTAGAGATTTGAAATGAAATACAGCTTACACACTTGAAGATGTAGAGATCAGCAAAAATACCCCAACAAAAAGCACTTACTGCATTCACAAGTCAAGTCAGTGCTTGTGTTTGGGTAACTTTGGTGCCTAATTTATGCATTTAGCTAGTCATTTTAAATTGGTGGAAATCTACTGTCTGTGCATTTGTCCCTTGATATGTCTGTTGAAGAACACACAACCAAGACAACCCCAAAGAGAAGCACTTATGAACGAAAGAATCATCAGTGTCTCAGTTTGAGGTTATCTGAATGTGATTTCATTGACATCTATCTTCAGTTGTAGTCTGTAGTGTTTGTCATGTTCAACCGCCTGAACAAGTAGCACTTACTGAATTAAAAACACAAGCCAATGCTCAAGTTGAGGAAACATAAATGACTTACAGAGAGCAGTCATGAGTTCCCCCGTAGTCCAGATGGTTCGCTCCTCGCATCATTTGTGTTGTGCCCAGGAAGCTGTGGAAGTGGTGCTTCCTGCTCAGATTTGACCATTTTAAATACTGAATGCAGCCAAGTCACATGAACTCCGCCTACTTTTTGATGAAGTTTCAATGGTCTTGACTATGTAAGTAAACAAAGGCTTCATGAATATACAACTATCATCTTAAATGTATGCACACTATTAGCATTTGATGAATGGTCAATTCGAGTGCAATGAGTCATCTTGGTGCAAATCTTTGCCACATGCTGGCCTGAAGTTGGAGCTCAATCAGGAGTTCTTAGAACCAATACAAAGAAATACAGTTAGCACTGTACATCTACTCCCAGAGGCACTTTCTACTTTAAGACCCCAAGACAGCTTCTGAAACAATAGACAACAGATTTGAAACTGATTCCAATGCAGAATCTGGGACTAAAATGTTAGAACATATCTCAGTAGAGATTTGAAATGAAATACAGCTTACACACTTGAAGATGTAGAGATCAGCAAAAATACCCCAACAAAAAGCACTTACTGCATTCACAAGTCAAGTCAGTGCTTGTGTTTGGGTAACTTTGGTGCCTAATTTATGCATTTAGCTAGTCATTTTAAATTGGTGGAAATCTACTGTCTGTGCATTTGTCCCTTGATATGTCTGTTGAAGAACACACAACCAAGACAACCCCAAAGAGAAGCACTTATGAACGAAAGAATCATCAGTGTCTCAGTTTGAGGTTATCTGAATGTGATTTCATTGACATCTATCTTCAGTTGTAGTCTGTAGTGTTTGTCATGTTCAACCGCCTGAACAAGTAGCACTTACTGAATTAAAAACACAAGCCAATGCTCAAGTTGAGGAAACATAAATGACTTACAGAGAGCAGTCATGAGTTCCCCCGTAGTCCAGATGGTTCGCTCCTCGCATCATTTGTGTTGTGCCCAGGAAGCTGTGGAAGTGGTGCTTCCTGCTCAGATTTGACCATTTTAAATACTGAATGCAGCCAAGTCACATGAACTCCGCCTACTTTTTGATGAAGTTTCAGTGGTCTAGACTATGTAAGAAAACAAAGGCTTCATGAAGATACAACTATCATCTTAAATGTATGCACACCATTAGCATTTGATGAATGGTCAATTCGAGTGCAATGAGTCATCTTGGTGCAAATCTTTGCCACATGCTGGCCTGAAGTTGGAGCTCAATCAGGAGTTCTTAGAACCAATACAAAGAAATACAGTTAGCACTGTACATCTACTCCCAAAGGCACTTTCTACTTTAAGACCCCAAGACAGCTTCTGAAACAATAGACAATAGATTTGAAACTGATTCCGATGCAGAATCTGGGACTAAAATGTTGGAACATATCTCAGTAGAGATTTGAAATGAAATACAGCTTACACACTTGAAGATGTAGAGATCAGCAAAAATACCCCAACAAAAAGCACTTACTGCATTCACAAGTCAAGTCAGTGCTTGTGTTTGGGTAACTTTGGTGCCTAATTTATGCATTTAGCTAGTCATTTTAAATTGGTGGAAATCTACTGTCTGTGCATTTGTCCCTTGATATGTCTGTTGAAGAACACACAACCAAGACAACCCCAAAGAGAAGCACTTATGAACGAAAGAATCATCAGTGTCTCAGTTTGAGGTTATCTGAATGTGATTTCATTGACATCTATCTTCGGTTGTAGTCTGTAGTGTTTGTCATGTTCAACCGCCTCAACAAGTAGCACTTACTGAATTAAAAACACAAGCCAATGCTCAAGTTGAGGAAACATAAATGACTTACAGAGAGCAGTCATGAGTTCCCCCGTAGTCCAGATGGTTCGCTCCTCGCATCATTTGTGTTGTGCCCAGGAAGCTGTGGAAGTGGTGCTTCCTGCTCAGATTTGACCATTTTAAATACTGAATGCAGCCAAGTCACATGAACTCCGCCTACTTTTTGATGAAGTTTCAGTGGTCTAGACTATGTAAGAAAACAAAGGCTTCATTAAGATACAACTATCATCTTAAATGTATGCACACCATTAGCATTTGATGAATGGTCAATTCGAGTGCAATGAGTCATCTTGGTGCAAATCTTTGCCACATGCTGGCCTGAAGTTGGAGCTCAATCAGGAGTTCTTAGAACCAATACAAAGAAATACAGTTAGCACTGTACATCTACTCCCAAAGGCACTTTCTACTTTAAGACCCCAAGACAGCTTCTGAAACAATAGACTATAGATTTGAAACTGATTCCGATGCAGAATCTGGGACTAAAATGTTGGAACATATCTCAGTAGAGATTTGAAATGAAATACAGCTTACACACTTGAAGATGTAGAGATCAGCAAAACTACCCCAACAAAAAGCACTTACTGCATTGACAAACAAAGTTAGTGTTTTTGTAAGGGTAATCCTAATGAACATTACTGGATAGCAGATGGGAAAAATAACACTGCATTCAATCCCACTTGATTGTAACAACTACACAAAATGTTAGAGTATATCTCAGTAGAGATTTGAAATGAAATACAGCTTACACACTTGAAGATGTAGAGATCAGCAAAACTACCCCAACAAAAAGCACTTACTGCATTCACAAGTCAAGTCAGTGCTTGTGTTTGGGTAACTTTGGTGCCTAATTTATGCATTTAGCTAGTCATTTTAAATTGGTGGAAATCTACTGTCTGTGCATTTGTCCCTTGATATGTCTGTTGAAGAACACACAACCAAGACAACCCCAAAGAGAAGCACTTATGAACGAAAGAATCATCAGTGTCTCAGTTTGAGGTTATCTGAATGTGATTTCATTGACATCTATCTTCAGTTGTAGTCTGTAGTGTTTGTCATGTTCAACCGCCTCAACAAGTAGCACTTACTGAATTAAAAACACAAGCCAATGCTCAAGTTGAGGAAACATAAATGACTTACAGAGAGCAGTCATGAGTTCCCCCGTAGTCCAGATGGTTCGCTCCTCGCATCATCTGTGTTGTGCCCAGGAAGCTGTGGAAGTGGTGCTTCCTGCTCAGATTTGACCATCTTAAAAATGAATGCAGCCAAGTCACATGAACTCCGCCTACTTTTTGATGAAGTTTCAGTGGTCTAGACTATGTAAGTAAACAAAGGCTTCATGAAGATACAGCTATCATCTTAAATGTATGGACACCATTAGCATTTGATGAATGGTCAATTCGAGTGCAATGAGTCATCTTGGTGCAAATCTTTGCCACATGCTGGCCTGAAGTTGGAGCTCAATCAGGAGTTCTTAGAACCAATACAAAGAAATACATTTAGCACTGTACATCTACTCCCAAAGGCACTTTCTACTTTAAGACCCCAAGACAGCTTCTGAAACAATAGACAATAGATTTGAAACTGATTCCGATGCAGAATCTGGGACTAAAATGTTGGAACATATCTCAGTAGAGATTTGAAATGAAATACAGCTTACACACTTGAAGATGTAGAGATCAGCAAAACTACCCCAACAAAAAGCACTTACTGCATTGACAAACAAAGTTTGTGTTTTTGTAAGGGTAATCCTAATGAACATTACTGGATAGCAGATGGGAAAAATAACACTGCATTCAATCCCACTTGATTGTAACAACTACACAAAATGTTAGAGTATATCTCAGTAGAGATTTGAAATGAAATACAGCTTACACACTTGAAGATGTAGAGATCAGCAAAACTACCCCAACAAAAAGCACTTACTGCATTCACAAGTCAAGTCAGTGCTTGTGTTTGGGTAACTTTGGTGCCTAATTTATGCATTTAGCTAGTCATTTTAAATTGGTGGAAATCTACTGTCTGTGCATTTGTCCCTTGATATGTCTGTTGAAGAACACACAACCAAGACAACCCCAAAGAGAAGCACTTATGAACGAAAGAATCATCAGTGTCTCAGTTTGAGGTTATCTGAATGTGATTTCATTGACATCCATCTTCAGTTGTAGTCTGTAGTGTTTGTCATGTTCAACCGCCTCAACAAGTAGCACTTACTGAATTAAAAACACAAGCCAATGCTCAAGTTGAGGAAACATAAATGACTTACAGAGAGCAGTCATGAGTTCCCCCGTAGTCCAGATGGTTCGCTCCTCGCATCATCTGTGTTGTGCCCAGGAAGCTGTGGAAGTGGTGCTTCCTGCTCAGATTTGACCATCTTAAATACTGAATGCAGCCAAGTCACATGAACTCCGCCTACTTTTTGATGAAGTTTCAGTGGTCTAGACTATGTAAGAAAACAAAGGCTTCATGAAGATACAACTATCATCTTAAATGTATGCACACCATTAGCATTTGATGAATGGTCAATTCGAGTGCAATGAGTCATCTTGGTGCAAATCTTTGCCACATGCTGGCCTGAAGTTGGAGCTCAATCAGGAGTTCTTAGAACCAATACAAAGAAATACAGTTAGCACTGTACATCTACTCCCAAAGGCACTTTCTACTTTAAGACCCCAAGACAGCTTCTGAAACAATAGACAATAGATTTGAAACTGATTCCGATGCAGAATCTGGGACTAAAATGTTGGAACATATCTCAGTAGAGATTTGAAATGAAATACAGCTTACACACTTGAAGATGTAGAGATCAGCAAAACTACCCCAACAAAAAGCACTTACTGCATTGACAAACAAAGTTAGTGTTTTTGTAAGGGTAATCCTAATGAACATTACTGGATAGCAGATGGGAAAAATAACACTGCATTCAATCCCACTTGATTGTAACAACTACACAAAATGTTAGAGTATATCTCAGTAGAGATTTGAAATGAAATACAGCTTACACACTTGAAGTTGTAGAGATCAGCAAAAATACCCCAACAAAAAGCACTTACTGCATTCACAAGTCAAGTCAGTGCTTGTGTTTGGGTAACTTTGGTGCCTAATTTATGCATTTAGCTAGTCATTTTAAATTGGTGGAAATCTACTGTCTGTGCATTTGTCCCTTGATATGTCTGTTGAAGAACACACAACCAAGACAACCCCAAAGAGAAGCACTTATGAACGAAAGAATCATCAGTGTCTCAGTTTGAGGTTATCTGAATGTGATTTCATTGACATCTATCTTCAGTTGTAGTCTGTAGTGTTTGTCATGTTCAACCGCCTGAACAAGTAGCACTTACTGAATTAAAAACACAAGCCAATGCTCAAGTTGAGGAAACATAAATGACTTACAGAGAGCAGTCATGAGTTCCCCCGTAGTCCAGATGGTTCGCTCCTCGCATCATTTGTGTTGTGCCCAGGAAGCTGTGGAAGTGGTGCTTCCTGCTCAGATTTGACCATTTTAAATACTGAATGCAGCCAAGTCACATGAACTCCGCCTACTTTTTGATGAAGTTTCAGTGGTCTAGACTATGTAAGAAAACAAAGGCTTCATGAAGATACAACTATCATCTTAAATGTATGCACACCATTAGCATTTGATGAATGGTCAATTCGAGTGCAATGAGTCATCTTGGTGCAAATCTTTGCCACATGCTGGCCTGAAGTTGGAGCTCAATCAGGAGTTCTTAGAACCAATACAAAGAAATACATTTAGCACTGTACATCTACTCCCAAAGGCACTTTCTATTTTAAGACCCCAAGACAGCTTCTGAAACAATAGACAACAGATTTGAAACTGATTCCAATGCAGAATCTGGGACTAAAATGTTAGAACATATCTCAGTAGAGATTTGAAATGAAATACAGCTTACACACTTGAAGATGTAGAGATCAGCAAAACTACCCCAACAAAAAGCACTTACTGCATTGACAAACAAAGTTAGTGTTTTTGTAAGGGTAATCCTAATGAACATTACTGGATAGCAGATGGGAAAAATAACACTGCATTCAATCCCACTTGATTGTAACAACTACACAAAATGTTAGAGTATATCTCAGTAGAGATTTGAAATGAAATACAGCTTACACACTTGAAGTTGTAGAGATCAGCAAAAATACCCCAACAAAAAGCACTTACTGCATTCACAAGTCAAGTCAGTGCTTGTGTTTGGGTAACTTTGGTGCCTAATTTATGCATTTAGCTAGTCATTTTAAATTGGTGGAAATCTACTGTCTGTGCATTTGTCCCTTGATATGTCTGTTGAAGAACACACAACCAAGACAACCCCAAAGAGAAGCACTTATGAACGAAAGAATCATCAGTGTCTCAGTTTGAGGTTATCTGAATGTGATTTCATTGACATCTATCTTCAGTTGTAGTCTGTAGTGTTTGTCATGTTCAACCGCCTGAACAAGTAGCACTTACTGAATTAAAAACACAAGCCAATGCTCAAGTTGAGGAAACATAAATGACTTACAGAGAGCAGTCATGAGTTCCCCCGTAGTCCAGATGGTTCGCTCCTCGCATCATTTGTGTTGTGCCCAGGAAGCTGTGGAAGTGGTGCTTCCTGCTCAGATTTGACCATTTTAAATACTGAATGCAGCCAAGTCACATGAACTCCGCCTACTTTTTGATGAAGTTTCAGTGGTCTAGACTATGTAAGAAAACAAAGGCTTCATGAAGATACAACTATCATCTTAAATGTATGCACACCATTAGCATTTGATGAATGGTCAATTCGAGTGCAATGAGTCATCTTGGTGCAAATCTTTGCCACATGCTGGCCTGAAGTTGGAGCTCAATCAGGAGTTCTTAGAACCAATACAAAGAAATACATTTAGCACTGTACATCTACTCCCAAAGGCACTTTCTATTTTAAGACCCCAAGACAGCTTCTGAAACAATAGACAACAGATTTGAAACTGATTCCAATGCAGAATCTGGGACTAAAATGTTAGAACATATCTCAGTAGAGATTTGAAATGAAATACAGCTTACACACTTGAAGATGTAGAGATCAGCAAAAATACCCCAACAAAAAGCACTTACTGCATTCACAAGTCAAGTCAGTGCTTGTGTTTGGGTAACTTTGGTGCCTAATTTATGCATTTAGCTAGTCATTTTAAATTGGTGGAAATCTACTGTCTGTGCATTTGTCCCTTGATATGTCTGTTGAAGAACACACAACCAAGACAACCCCAAAGAGAAGCACTTATGAACGAAAGAATCATCAGTGTCTCAGTTTGAGGTTATCTGAATGTGATTTCATTGACATCTATCTTCAGTTGTAGTCTGTAGCGTTTGTCATGTTCAACCGCCTCAACAAGTAGCACTTACTGAATTAAAAACACAAGCCAATGCTCAAGTTGAGGAAACATAAATGACTTACAGAGAGCAGTCATGAGTTCCCCCGTAGTCCAGATGGTTCGCTCCTCGCATCATCTGTGTTGTGCCCAGGAAGCTGTGGAAGTGGTGCTTCCTACTCAGATTTGACCATCTTAAATACTGAATGCAGCCAAGTCACATGAACTCCGCCTACTTTTTGATGAAGTTTCAATGGTCTTGACTATGTAAGTAAACAAAGGCTTCATGAAGATACAACTATCATCTTAAATGTAGGCACACCATTAGCATTTGATGAATGGTCAATTCGAGTGCAATGAGTCATCTTGGTGCAAATCTTTGCCACATGCTGGCCTGAAGTTGGAGCTCAATCAGGAGTTCTTAGAACCAATACAAAGAAATACATTTAGCACTGTACATCTACTCCCAAAGGCACTTTCTACTTTAAGACCCCAAGACAGCTTCTGAAACAATAGACAACTGATTTGAAACTGATTCCAAAGCAGATTCTGGGACTAAAATGTTAGAACATATCTCAGTAGAGTTTTGAAATGAAATACAGCTTACACACTTGAAGATGTAGAGATCAGCAAAACTACCCCAACAAAAAGCACTTACTGCATTCACAAGTCAAGTCAGTGCTTGTGTTTGGGTAACTTTGGTGCCTAATTTATGCATTTAGCTAGTCATTTTAAATTGGTGGAAATCTACTGTCTGTGCATTTGTCCCTTGATATGTCTGTTGAAGAACACACAACCAAGACAACCCCAAAGAGAAGCACTTATGAACGAAAGAATCATCAGTGTCTCAGTTTGAGGTTATCTGAATGTGATTTCATTGACATCCATCTTCAGTTGTAGTCTGTAGTGTTTGTCATGTTCAACCGCCTCAACAAGTAGCACTTACTGAATTAAAAACACAAGCCAATGCTCAAGTTGAGGAAACATAAATGACTTACAGAGAGCAGTCATGAGTTCCCCCGTAGTCCAGATGGTTCGCTCCTCGCATCATCTGTGTTGTGCCCAGGAAGCTGTGGAAGTGGTGCTTCCTGCTCAGATTTGACCATCTTAAATACTGAATGCAGCCAAGTCACATGAACTCCGCCTACTTTTTGATGAAGTTTCAATGGTCTTGACTATGTAAGTAAACAAAGGCTTCATGAAGATACAGCTAACATCTTAAATGTAGGCACACCATTAGCATTTGATGAATGGTCAATTCGAGTGCAATGAGTCATCTTGGTGCAAATCTTTGCCACATGCTGGCCTGAAGTTGGAGCTCAATCAGGAGATCTTAGAACCAATACAAAGAAATACATTTAGCACTGTACATCTACTCCCAAAGGCACTTTCTACTTTAAGACCCCAAGACAGCTTCTGAAACAATAGACAACAGATTTGAAACTGATTCCAAAGCAGATTCTGGGACTAAAATGTTGGAACATATCTCAGTAGAGATTTGAAATGAAATACAGCTTACACACTTGAAGATGTAGAGATCAGCAAAACTACCCCAACAAAAAGCACTTACTGCATTGACAAACAAAGTTAGTGTTTTTGTAAGGGTAATTCTAATGACCATTACTGGATAACAGATGGGAAAAATAACACTGCATTCAATCCCACTTGATTGTAACAACTAAAACAAAATGTTAGAGTATATCTCAGTAGAGATTTGAAATGAAATACAGCTTACACACTTGAAGATGTAGAGATCAGCAAAACTACCCCAACAAAAAGCACTTACTGCATTCACAAGTCAAGTCAGTACTTGTGTTTGGGTAACTTTGGTGCCTAATTCATGCATTTAGCTAGTCATTTTAAATTGGTGGAAATCTACTGTCTGTGCATTTGTCCCTTGATATGTCTGTTGAAGAACACACAACCAAGACAACCCCAAAGAGAAGCACTTATGAACGAAAGAATCATCAGTGTCTCAGTTTGAGGTTATCTGAATGTGATTTCATTGACATCTATCTTCAGTTGTAGTCTGTAGCGTTTGTCATGTTCAACCGCCTCAACAAGTAGCACTTACTGAATTAAAAACACAAGCCAATGCTCAAGTTGAGGAAACATAAATGACTTACAGAGAGCAGTCATGAGTTCCCCCGTAGTCCAGATGGTTCGCTCCTCGCATCATCTGTGTTGTGCCCAGGAAGCTGTGGAAGTGGTGCTTCCTACTCAGATTTGACCATCTTAAATACTGAATGCAGCCAAGTCACATGAACTCCGCCTACTTTTTGATGAAGTTTCAATGGTCTTGACTATGTAAGTAAACAAAGGCTTCATGAAGATACAACTATCATCTTAAATGTAGGCACACCATTAGCATTTGATGAATGGTCAATTCGAGTGCAATGAGTCATCTTGGTGCAAATCTTTGCCACATGCTGGCCTGAAGTTGGAGCTCAATCAGGAGTTCTTAGAACCAATACAAAGAAATACATTTAGCACTGTACATCTACTCCCAAAGGCACTTTCTACTTTAAGACCCCAAGACAGCTTCTGAAACAATAGACAACTGATTTGAAACTGATTCCAAAGCAGATTCTGGGACTAAAATGTTAGAACATATCTCAGTAGAGTTTTGAAATGAAATACAGCTTACACACTTGAAGATGTAGAGATCAGCAAAACTACCCCAACAAAAAGCACTTACTGCATTCACAAGTCAAGTCAGTGCTTGTGTTTGGGTAACTTTGGTGCCTAATTTATGCATTTAGCTAGTCATTTTAAATTGGTGGAAATCTACTGTCTGTGCATTTGTCCCTTGATATGTCTGTTGAAGAACACACAACCAAGACAACCCCAAAGAGAAGCACTTATGAACGAAAGAATCATCAGTGTCTCAGTTTGAGGTTATCTGAATGTGATTTCATTGACATCCATCTTCAGTTGTAGTCTGTAGTGTTTGTCATGTTCAACCGCCTCAACAAGTAGCACTTACTGAATTAAAAACACAAGCCAATGCTCAAGTTGAGGAAACATAAATGACTTACAGAGAGCAGTCATGAGTTCCCCCGTAGTCCAGATGGTTCGCTCCTCGCATCATCTGTGTTGTGCCCAGGAAGCTGTGGAAGTGGTGCTTCCTGCTCAGATTTGACCATCTTAAATACTGAATGCAGCCAAGTCACATGAACTCCGCCTACTTTTTGATGAAGTTTCAATGGTCTTGACTATGTAAGTAAACAAAGGCTTCATGAAGATACAGCTAACATCTTAAATGTAGGCACACCATTAGCATTTGATGAATGGTCAATTCGAGTGCAATGAGTCATCTTGGTGCAAATCTTTGCCACATGCTGGCCTGAAGTTGGAGCTCAATCAGGAGATCTTAGAACCAATACAAAGAAATACATTTAGCAATGTACATCTACTCCCAAAGGCACTTTCTACTTTAAGACCCCAAGACAGCTTCTGAAACAATAGACAACAGATTTGAAACTGATTCCAAAGCAGATTCTGGGACTAAAATGTTGGAACATATCTCAGTAGAGATTTGAAATGAAATACAGCTTACACACTTGAAGATGTAGAGATCAGCAAAACTACCCCAACAAAAAGCACTTACTGCATTGACAAACAAAGTTAGTGTTTTTGTAAGGGTAATTCTAATGACCATTACTGGATAACAGATGGGAAAAATAACACTGCATTCAATCCCACTTGATTGTAACAACTAAAACAAAATGTTAGAGTATATCTCAGTAGAGATTTGAAATGAAATACAGCTTACACACTTGAAGATGTAGAGATCAGCAAAACTACCCCAACAAAAAGCACTTACTGCATTCACAAGTCAAGTCAGTACTTGTGTTTGGGTAACTTTGGTGCCTAATTCATGCATTTAGCTAGTCATTTTAAATTGGTGGAAATCTACTGTCTGTGCATTTGTCCCTTGATATGTCTGTTGAAGAACACACAACCAAGACAACCCCAAAGAGAAGCACTTATGAACGAAAGAATCATCAGTGTCTCAGTTTGAGGTTATCTGAATGTGATTTCATTGACATCTATCTTCAGTTGTAGTCTGTAGTGTTTGTCATGTTCAACCGCCTCAACAAGTAGCACTTACTGAATTAAAAACACAAGCCAATGCTCAAGTTGAGGAAACATAAATGACTTACAGAGAGCAGTCATGAGTTCCCCCGTAGTCCAGATGGTTCGCTCCTCGCATCATCTGTGTTGTGCCCAGGAAGCTGTGGAAGTGGTGCTTCCTACTCAGATTTGACCATCTTAAATACTGAATGCAGCCAAGTCACATGAACTCCGCCTACTTTTTGATGAAGTTTCAATGGTCTTGACTATGTAAGTAAACAAAGGCTTCATGAAGATACAACTATCATCTTAAATGTAGGCACACCATTAGCATTTGATGAATGGTCAATTCGAGTGCAATGAGTCATCTTGGTGCAAATCTTTGCCACATGCTGGCCTGAAGTTGGAGCTCAATCAGGAGTTCTTAGAACCAATACAAAGAAATACATTTAGCACTGTACATCTACTCCCAAAGGCACTTTCTACTTTAAGACCCCAAGACAGCTTCTGAAACAATAGACAACAGATTTGAAACTGATTCCAAAGCAGATTCTGGGACTAAAATGTTAGAACATATCTCAGTAGAGTTTTGAAATGAAATACAGCTTACACACTTGAAGATGTAGAGATCAGCAAAACTACCCCAACAAAAAGCACTTACTGCATTGACAAACAAAGTTAGTGTTTTTGTAAGGGTAATTCTAATGACCATTACTGGATAACAGATGGGAAAGTCACATGAACTCCGCCTACTTTTTGATGAAGTTTCAGTGGTCTTGACTATGTAAGTAAACAAAGGCTTCATGAAGATACAACTATCATCTTAAATGTAGGCACACCATTAGCATTTGATGAATGGTCAATTCGAGTGCAATGAGTCATCTTGGTGCAAATCTTTGCCACATGCTGGCCTGAAGTTGGAGCTCAATCAGGAGTTCTTAGAACCAATACAAAGAAATACATTTAGCACTGTACATCTACTCCCAAAGGCACTTTCTACTTTAAGACCCCAAGACAGCTTCTGAAACAATAGACAACAGATTTGAAACTGATTCCAAAGCAGATTCTGGGACTAAAATGTTAGAACATATCTCAGTAGAGATTTGAAATGAAATACAGCTTACACACTTGAAGATGTAGAGATCAGCAAAAATACCCCAACAAAAAGCACTTACTGCATTCACAAGTCAAGTCAGTGCTTGTGTTTGGGTAACTTTGGTGCCTAATTTATGCATTTAGCTAGTCATTTTAAATTGGTGGAAATCTACTGTCTGTGCATTTGTCCCTTGATATGTCTGTTGAAGAACACACAACCAAGACAACCCCAAAGAGAAGCACTTATGAACGAAAGAATCATCAGTGTCTCAGTTTGAGGTTATCTGAATGTGATTTCATTGACATCTATCTTCAGTTGTAGTCTGTAGCGTTTGTCATGTTCAACCGCCTCAACAAGTAGCACTTACTGAATTAAAAACACAAGCCAATGCTCAAGTTGAGGAAACATAAATGACTTACAGAGAGCAGTCATGAGTTCCCCCGTAGTCCAGATGGTTCGCTCCTCGCATCATCTGTGTTGTGCCCAGGAAGCTGTGGAAGTGGTGCTTCCTACTCAGATTTGACCATCTTAAATACTGAATGCAGCCAAGTCACATGAACTCCGCCTACTTTTTGATGAAGTTTCAATGGTCTTGACTATGTAAGTAAACAAAGGCTTCATGAAGATACAGCTAACATCTTAAATGTAGGCACACCATTAGCATTTGATGAATGGTCAATTCGAGTGCAATGAGTCATCTTGGTGCAAATCTTTGCCACATGCTGGCCTGAAGTTGGAGCTCAATCAGGAGATCTTAGAACCAATACAAAGAAATACATTTAGCACTGTACATCTACTCCCAAAGGCACTTTCTACTTTAAGACCCCAAGACAGCTTCTGAAACAATAGACAACAGATTTGAAACTGATTCCAAAGCAGATTCTGGGACTAAAATGTTGGAACATATCTCAGTAGAGATTTGAAATGAAATACAGCTTACACACTTGAAGATGTAGAGATCAGCAAAACTACCCCAACAAAAAGCACTTACTGCATTGACAAACAAAGTTAGTGTTTTTGTAAGGGTAATTCTAATGACCATTACTGGATAACAGATGGGAAAAATAACACTGCATTCAATCCCACTTGATTGTAACAACTAAAACAAAATGTTAGAGTATATCTCAGTAGAGATTTGAAATGAAATACAGCTTACACACTTGAAGATGTAGAGATCAGCAAAACTACCCCAACAAAAAGCACTTACTGCATTCACAAGTCAAGTCAGTACTTGTGTTTGGGTAACTTTGGTGCCTAATTCATGCATTTAGCTAGTCATTTTAAATTGGTGGAAATCTACTGTCTGTGCATTTGTCCCTTGATATGTCTGTTGAAGAACACACAACCAAGACAACCCCAAAGAGAAGCACTTATGAACGAAATAATCATCAGTGTCTCAGTTTGAGGTTATCTGAATGTGATTTCATTGACATCTATCTTCAGTTGTAGTCTGTAGTGTTTGTCATGTTCAACCGCCTCAACAAGTAGCACTTACTGAATTAAAAACACAAGCCAATGCTCAAGTTGAGGAAACATAAATGACTTACAGAGAGCAGTCATGAGTTCCCCCGTAGTCCAGATGGTTCGCTCCTCGCATCATCTGTGTTGTGCCCAGGAAGCTGTGGAAGTGGTGCTTCCTACTCAGATTTGACCATCTTAAATACTGAATGCAGCCAAGTCACATGAACTCCGCCTACTTTTTGATGAAGTTTCAATGGTCTTGACTATGTAAGTAAACAAAGGCTTCATGAAGATACAACTATCATCTTAAATGTAGGCACACCATTAGCATTTGATGAATGGTCAATTCGAGTGCAATGAGTCATCTTGGTGCAAATCTTTGCCACATGCTGGCCTGAAGTTGGAGCTCAATCAGGAGTTCTTAGAACCAATACAAAGAAATACATTTAGCACTGTACATCTACTCCCAAAGGCACTTTCTACTTTAAGACCCCAAGACAGCTTCTGAAACAATAGACAACAGATTTGAAACTGATTCCAAAGCAGATTCTGGGACTAAAATGTTAGAACATATCTCAGTAGAGTTTTGAAATGAAATACAGCTTACACACTTGAAGATGTAGAGATCAGCAAAACTACCCCAACAAAAAGCACTTACTGCATTGACAAACAAAGTTAGTGTTTTTGTAAGGGTAATTCTAATGACCATTACTGGATAACAGATGGGAAAGTCACATGAACTCCGCCTACTTTTTGATGAAGTTTCAGTGGTCTTGACTATGTAAGTAAACAAAGGCTTCATGAAGATACAACTATCATCTTAAATGTAGGCACACCATTAGCATTTGATGAATGGTCAATTCGAGTGCAATGAGTCATCTTGGTGCAAATCTTTGCCACATGCTGGCCTGAAGTTGGAGCTCAATCAGGAGTTCTTAGAACCAATACAAAGAAATACATTTAGCACTGTACATCTACTCCCAAAGGCACTTTCTACTTTAAGACCCCAAGACAGCTTCTGAAACAATAGACAACAGATTTGAAACTGATTCCAAAGCAGATTCTGGGACTAAAATGTTAGAACATATCTCAGTAGAGTTTTGAAATGAAATACAGCTTACACACTTGAAGATGTAGAGATCAGCAAAACTACCCCAACAAAAAGCACTTACTGCATTGACAAACAAAGTTAGTGTTTTTGTAAGGGTAATTCTAATGACGATTACTGGATAACAGATGGGAAAGTCACATGAACTCCGCCTACTTTTTGATGAAGTTTCAGTGGTCTTGACTATGTAAGTAAACAAAGGCTTCATGAAGATACAACTATCATCTTAAATGTAGGCACACCATTAGCATTTGATGAATGGTCAATTCGAGTGCAATGAGTCATCTTGGTGCAAATCTTTGCCACATGCTGGCCTGAAGTTGGAGCTCAATCAGGAGTTCTTAGAACAAATACAAAGAAATACATTTAGCACTGTACATCTACTCCCAAAGGCACTTTCTACTTTAAGACCCCAAGACAGCTTCTGAAACAATAGACAACAGATTTGAAACTGATTCCAAAGCAGATTCTGGGACTAAAATGTTGGAACATATCTCAGTAGAGATTTGAAATGAAATACAGCTTACACACTTGAAGATGTAGAGATCAGCAAAACTACCCCAACAAAAAGCACTTACTGCATTGACAAACAAAGTTAGTGTTTTTGTAAGGGTAATTCTAATGACCATTACTGGATAACAGATGGGAAAAATAACACTGCATTCAATCCCACTTGATTGTAACAACTAAAACAAAATGTTAGAGTATATCTCAGTAGAGATTTGAAATGAAATACAGCTTACACACTTGAAGATGTAGAGATCAGCAAAACTACCCCAACAAAAAACACTTACTGCATTCACAAGTCAAGTCAGTGCTTGTGTTTGGGTAACTTTGGTGTCTAATTCATGCATTTAGCTAGTCATTTTAAATTGGTGGAAATCTACTGTCTGTGCATTTGTCCCTTGATATGTCTGTTGAAGAACACACAACCAAGACAACCCCAAAGAGAAGCACTTATGAACGAAAGAATCATCAGTGTCTCAGTTTGAGGTTATCTGAATGTGATTTCATTGACATCTATCTTCAGTTGTAATCTGTAGTGTTTGTCATGTTCAACCGCCTCAACAAGTAGCACTTACTGAATTAAAAACACAAGCCAATGCTCAAGTTGAGGAAACATAAATGACTTACAGAGAGCAGTCATGAGTTCCCCCGTAGTCCAGATGGTTCGCTCCTCGCATCATCTGTGTTGTGCCCAAGAAGCTTTGGAAGTGGTGCTTCCTGCTCAGATTTGACCATCTTAAATACTGAATGCAGCCAAGTCACATGAACTCCGCCTACTGTTTGATGAAGTTTCAGTGGTCTTGACTATGTAAGTAAACAAAGGCTTCATGAAGATACAACTATCATCTTAAATGTATGCACATCATTAGCATTTGATGAATGGTCAATTCGAGTGCAATGAGTCATCTTGGTGCAAATCTTTGCCACATGCTGGCCTGAAGTTGGAGCTCAATCAGGAGTTCTTAGAACCAATACAAAGAAATACATTTAGCACTGTACATCTACTCCCAAAGGCACTTTCTATTTTAAGACCCCAAGACAGCTTCTGAAACAATAGACAACAGATTTGAAACTGATTCCAATGCAGAATCTGGGACTAAAATGTTAGAACATATCTCAGTAGAGATTTGAAATGAAATACAGCTTACACACTTGAAGATGTAGAGATCAGCAAAAATACCCCAACAAAAAGCACTTACTGCATTCACAAGTCAAGTCAGTGCTTGTGTTTGGGTAATTTGGTGCCTAATTTATGCATTTAGCTAGTCATTTTAAATTGGTGGAAATCTACTGTCTATGCATTTGTCCCTTGATATGTCTGTTGAAGAACACACAACCAAGACAACCCCAAAGAGAAGCACTTATGAACGAAAGAATCATCAGTGTCTCAGTTTGAGGTTATCTGAATGTGATTTCATTGACATCCATCTTCAGTTGTAGTCTGTAGTGTTTGTCATGTTCAACCGCCTCAACAAGTAGCACTTACTGAATTAAAAACACAAGCCAATGCTCAAGTTGAGGAAACATAAATGACTTACAGAGAGCAGTCATGAGTTCCCCCGTAGTCCAGATGGTTCGCTCCTCGCATCATCTGTGTTGTGCCCAGGAAGCTGTGGAAGTGGTGCTTCCTGCTCAGATTTGACCATCTTAAATACTGAATGCAGCCAAGTCACATGAACTCCGCCTACTTTTTGATGAAGTTTCAATGGTCTTGACTATGTAAGTAAACAAAGGCTTCATGAAGATGCAACTATCATCTTAAATGTATGGACACTATTAGCATTTGATGAATGGTCAATTCGAGTGCAATGAGTCATCTTGGTGCAAATCTTTGTCACATGGTGGCCTGAAGTTGGAGCTCAATCAGGAGTTCTTAGAACCAATACAAAGAAATACATTTAGCACTGTACATCTACTCCCAAAGGCACTTTCTACTTTAAGACCCCAAGACAGCTTCTGAAACAATAGACAACAGATTTGAAACTGATTCCAATGCAGAATCTGGGACTAAAATGTTAGAACATATCTCAGTAGAGATTTGAAATGAAATACAGCTTACACACTTGAAGATGTAGAGATCAGCAAAAATACCCCAACAAAAAGCACTTACTGCATTCACAAGTCAAGTCAGTGCTTGTGTTTGGGTAACTTTGGTGTCTAATTCATGCATTTAGCTAGTCATTTTAAATTGGTGGAAATCTACTGTCTGTGCATTTGTCCCTTGATATGTCTGTTGAAGAACACACAACCAAGACAACCCCAAAGAGAAGCACTTATGAACGAAAGAATCATCAGTGTCTCAGTTTGAGGTTATCTGAATGTGATTTCATTGACATCTATCTTCAGTTGTAATCTGTAGTGTTTGTCATGTTCAACCGCCTCAACAAGTAGCACTTACTGAATTAAAAACACAAGCCAATGCTCAAGTTGAGGAAACATAAATGACTTACAGAGAGCAGTCATGAGTTCCCCCGTAGTCCAGATGGTTCGCTCCTCGCATCATCTGTGTTGTGCCCAAGAAGCTTTGGAAGTGGTGCTTCCTGCTCAGATTTGACCATCTTAAATACTGAATGCAGCCAAGTCACATGAACTCCGCCTACTGTTTGATGAAGTTTCAGTGGTCTTGACTATGTAAGTAAACAAAGGCTTCATGAAGATACAACTATCATCTTAAATGTATGCACATCATTAGCATTTGATGAATGGTCAATTCGAGTGCAATGAGTCATCTTGGTGCAAATCTTTGCCACATGCTGGCCTGAAGTTGGAGCTCAATCAGGAGTTCTTAGAACCAATACAAAGAAATACATTTAGCACTGTACATCTACTCCCAAAGGCACTTTCTATTTTAAGACCCCAAGACAGCTTCTGAAACAATAGACAACAGATTTGAAACTGATTCCAATGCAGAATCTGGGACTAAAATGTTAGAACATATCTCAGTAGAGATTTGAAATGAAATACAGCTTACACACTTGAAGATGTAGAGATCAGCAAAAATACCCCAACAAAAAGCACTTACTGCATTCACAAGTCAAGTCAGTGCTTGTGTTTGGGTAATTTGGTGCCTAATTTATGCATTTAGCTAGTCATTTTAAATTGGTGGAAATCTACTGTCTATGCATTTGTCCCTTGATATGTCTGTTGAAGAACACACAACCAAGACAACCCCAAAGAGAAGCACTTATGAACGAAAGAATCATCAGTGTCTCAGTTTGAGGTTATCTGAATGTGATTTCATTGACATCTATCTTCAGTTGTAGTCTGTAGTGTTTGTCATGTTCAACCGCCTCAACAAGTAGCACTTACTGAATTAAAAACACAAGCCAATGCTCAAGTTGAGGAAACATAAATGACTTACAGAGAGCAGTCATGAGTTCCCCCGTAGTCCAGATGGTTCGCTCCTCGCATCATCTGTGTTGTGCCCAGGAAGCTGTGGAAGTGGTGCTTCCTACTCAGATTTGACCATCTTAAATACTGAATGCAGCCAAGTCACATGAACTCCGCCTACTTTTTGATGAAGTTTCAATGGTCTTGACTATGTAAGTAAACAAAGGCTTCATGAAGATACAACTATCATCTTAAATGTAGGCACACCATTAGCATTTGATGAATGGTCAATTCGAGTGCAATGAGTCATCTTGGTGCAAATCTTTGCCACATGCTGGCCTGAAGTTGGAGCTCAATCAGGAGTTCTTAGAACCAATACAAAGAAATACATTTAGCACTGTACATCTACTCCCAAAGGCACTTTCTACTTTAAGACCCCAAGACAGCTTCTGAAACAATAGACAACTGATTTGAAACTGATTCCAAAGCAGATTCTGGGACTAAAATGTTAGAACATATCTCAGTAGAGTTTTGAAATGAAATACAGCTTACACACTTGAAGATGTAGAGATCAGCAAAACTACCCCAACAAAAAGCACTTACTGCATTCACAAGTCAAGTCAGTGCTTGTGTTTGGGTAACTTTGGTGCCTAATTTATGCATTTAGCTAGTCATTTTAAATTGGTGGAAATCTACTGTCTGTGCATTTGTCCCTTGATATGTCTGTTGAAGAACACACAACCAAGACAACCCCAAAGAGAAGCACTTATGAACGAAAGAATCATCAGTGTCTCAGTTTGAGGTTATCTGAATGTGATTTCATTGACATCCATCTTCAGTTGTAGTCTGTAGTGTTTGTCATGTTCAACCGCCTCAACAAGTAGCACTTACTGAATTAAAAACACAAGCCAATGCTCAAGTTGAGGAAACATAAATGACTTACAGAGAGCAGTCATGAGTTCCCCCGTAGTCCAGATGGTTCGCTCCTCGCATCATCTGTGTTGTGCCCAGGAAGCTGTGGAAGTGGTGCTTCCTGCTCAGATTTGACCATCTTAAATACTGAATGCAGCCAAGTCACATGAACTCCGCCTACTTTTTGATGAAGTTTCAATGGTCTTGACTATGTAAGTAAACAAAGGCTTCATGAAGATGCAACTATCATCTTAAATGTATGGACACCATTAGCATTTGATGAATGGTCAATTCGAGTGCAATGAGTCATCTTGGTGCAAATCTTTGTCACATGGTGGCCTGAAGTTGGAGCTCAATCAGGAGTTCTTAGAACCAATACAAAGAAATACATTTAGCACTGTACATCTACTCCCAAAGGCACTTTCTACTTTAAGACCCCAAGACAGCTTCTGAAACAATAGACAACAGATTTGAAACTGATTCCAATGCAGAATCTGGGACTAAAATGTTAGAACATATCTCAGTAGAGATTTGAAATGAAATACAGCTTACACACTTGAAGATGTAGAGATCAGCAAAAATACCCCAACAAAAAGCACTTACTGCATTCACAAGTCAAGTCAGTGCTTGTGTTTGGGTAACTTTGGTGTCTAATTCATGCATTTAGCTAGTCATTTTAAATTGGTGGAAATCTACTGTCTGTGCATTTGTCCCTTGATATGTCTGTTGAAGAACACACAACCAAGACAACCCCAAAGAGAAGCACTTATGAACGAAAGAATCATCAGTGTCTCAGTTTGAGGTTATCTGAATGTGATTTCATTGACATCTATCTTCAGTTGTAGTCTGTAGTGTTTGTCATGTTCAACTGCCTCAACAAGTAGCACTTACTGAATTAAAAACACAAGCCAATGCTCAAGTTGAGGAAACATAAATGACTTACAGAGAGCAGTCATGAGTTCCCCCGTAGTCCAGATGGTTCGCTCCTCGCATCATCTGTGTTGTGCCCAGGAAGCTGTGGAAGTGGTGCTTCCTACTCAGATTTGACCATCTTAAATACTGAATGCAGCCAAGTCACATGAACTCCGCCTACTTTTTGATGAAGTTTCAATGGTCTTGACTATGTAAGTAAACAAAGGCTTCATGAAGATACAACTATCATCTTAAATGTAGGCACACCATTAGCATTTGATGAATGGTCAATTCGAGTGCAATGAGTCATCTTGGTGCAAATCTTTGCCACATGCTGGCCTGAAGTTGGAGCTCAATCAGGAGTTCTTAGAACCAATACAAAGAAATACATTTAGCACTGTACATCTACTCCCAAAGGCACTTTCTACTTTAAGACCCCAAGACAGCTTCTGAAACAATAGACAACTGATTTGAAACTGATTCCAAAGCAGATTCTGGGACTAAAATGTTAGAACATATCTCAGTAGAGTTTTGAAATGAAATACAGCTTACACACTTGAAGATGTAGAGATCAGCAAAACTACCCCAACAAAAAGCACTTACTGCATTCACAAGTCAAGTCAGTGCTTGTGTTTGGGTAACTTTGGTGCCTAATTTATGCATTTAGCTAGTCATTTTAAATTGGTGGAAATCTACTGTCTGTGCATTTGTCCCTTGATATGTCTGTTGAAGAACACACAACCAAGACAACCCCAAAGAGAAGCACTTATGAACGAAAGAATCATCAGTGTCTCAGTTTGAGGTTATCTGAATGTGATTTCATTGACATCCATCTTCAGTTGTAGTCTGTAGTGTTTGTCATGTTCAACCGCCTCAACAAGTAGCACTTACTGAATTAAAAACACAAGCCAATGCTCAAGTTGAGGAAACATAAATGACTTACAGAGAGCAGTCATGAGTTCCCCCGTAGTCCAGATGGTTCGCTCCTCGCATCATCTGTGTTGTGCCCAGGAAGCTGTGGAAGTGGTGCTTCCTGCTCAGATTTGACCATCTTAAATACTGAATGCAGCCAAGTCACATGAACTCCGCCTACTTTTTGATGAAGTTTCAATGGTCTTGACTATGTAAGTAAACAAAGGCTTCATGAAGATGCAACTATCATCTTAAATGTATGGACACCATTAGCATTTGATGAATGGTCAATTCGAGTGCAATGAGTCATCTTGGTGCAAATCTTTGTCACATGGTGGCCTGAAGTTGGAGCTCAATCAGGAGTTCTTAGAACCAATACAAAGAAATACATTTAGCACTGTACATCTACTCCCAAAGGCACTTTCTACTTTAAGACCCCAAGACAGCTTCTGAAACAATAGACAACAGATTTGAAACTGATTCCAATGCAGAATCTGGGACTAAAATGTTAGAACATATCTCAGTAGAGATTTGAAATGAAATACAGCTTACACACTTGAAGATGTAGAGATCAGCAAAAATACCCCAACAAAAAGCACTTACTGCATTCACAAGTCAAGTCAGTGCTTGTGTTTGGGTAACTTTGGTGTCTAATTCATGCATTTAGCTAGTCATTTTAAATTGGTGGAAATCTACTGTCTGTGCATTTGTCCCTTGATATGTCTGTTGAAGAACACACAACCAAGACAACCCCAAAGAGAAGCACTTATGAACGAAAGAATCATCAGTGTCTCAGTTTGAGGTTATCTGAATGTGATTTCATTGACATCTATCTTCAGTTGTAATCTGTAGTGTTTGTCATGTTCAACCGCCTCAACAAGTAGCACTTACTGAATTAAAAACACAAGCCAATGCTCAAGTTGAGGAAACATAAATGACTTACAGAGAGCAGTCATGAGTTCCCCCGTAGTCCAGATGGTTCGCTCCTCGCATCATCTGTGTTGTGCCCAAGAAGCTTTGGAAGTGGTGCTTCCTGCTCAGATTTGACCATCTTAAATACTGAATGCAGCCAAGTCACATGAACTCCGCTTACTGTTTGATGAAGTTTCAGTGGTCTTGACTATGTAAGTAAACAAAGGCTTCATGAAGATACAACTATCATCTTAAATGTATGCACATCATTAGCATTTGATGAATGGTCAATTCGAGTGCAATGAGTCATCTTGGTGCAAATCTTTGCCACATGCTGGCCTGAAGTTGGAGCTCAATCAGGAGTTCTTAGAACCAATACAAAGAAATACATTTAGCACTGTACATCTACTCCCAAAGGCACTTTCTATTTTAAGACCCCAAGACAGCTTCTGAAACAATAGACAACAGATTTGAAACTGATTCCAATGCAGAATCTGGGACTAAAATGTTAGAACATATCTCAGTAGAGATTTGAAATGAAATACAGCTTACACACTTGAAGATGTAGAGATCAGCAAAAATACCCCAACAAAAAGCACTTACTGCATTCACAAGTCAAGTCAGTGCTTGTGTTTGGGTAATTTGGTGCCTAATTTATGCATTTAGCTAGTCATTTTAAATTGGTGGAAATCTACTGTCTATGCATTTGTCCCTTGATATGTCTGTTGAAGAACACACAACCAAGACAACCCCAAAGAGAAGCACTTATGAACGAAAGAATCATCAGTGTCTCAGTTTGAGGTTATCTGAATGTGATTTCATTGACATCTATCTTCAGTTGTAGTCTGTAGTGTTTGTCATGTTCAACCGCCTCAACAAGTAGCACTTACTGAATTAAAAACACAAGCCAATGCTCAAGTTGAGGAAACATAAATGACTTACAGAGAGCAGTCATGAGTTCCCCCGTAGTCCAGATGGTTCGCTCCTCGCATCATCTGTGTCGTGCCCAGGAAGCTGTGGAAGTGGTGCTTCCTACTCAGATTTGACCATCTTAAATACTGAATGCAGCCAAGTCACATGAACTCCGCCTACTTTTTGATGAAGTTTCAATGGTCTTGACTATGTAAGTAAACAAAGGCTTCATGAAGATACAACTATCATCTTAAATGTAGGCACACCATTAGCATTTGATGAATGGTCAATTCGAGTGCAATGAGTCATCTTGGTGCAAATCTTTGCCACATGCTGGCCTGAAGTTGGAGCTCAATCAGGAGTTCTTAGAACCAATACAAAGAAATACATTTAGCACTGTACATCTACTCCCAAAGGCACTTTCTACTTTAAGACCCCAAGACAGCTTCTGAAACAATAGACAACTGATTTGAAACTGATTCCAAAGCAGATTCTGGGACTAAAATGTTAGAACATATCTCAGTAGAGTTTTGAAATGAAATACAGCTTACACACTTGAAGATGTAGAGATCAGCAAAACTACCCCAACAAAAAGCACTTACTGCATTCACAAGTCAAGTCAGTGCTTGTGTTTGGGTAACTTTGGTGCCTAATTTATGCATTTAGCTAGTCATTTTAAATTGGTGGAAATCTACTGTCTGTGCATTTGTCCCTTGATATGTCTGTTGAAGAACACACAACCAAGACAACCCCAAAGAGAAGCACTTATGAACGAAAGAATCATCAGTGTCTCAGTTTGAGGTTATCTGAATGTGATTTCATTGACATCCATCTTCAGTTGTAGTCTGTAGTGTTTGTCATGTTCAACCGCCTCAACAAGTAGCACTTACTGAATTAAAAACACAAGCCAATGCTCAAGTTGAGGAAACATAAATGACTTACAGAGAGCAGTCATGAGTTCCCCCGTAGTCCAGATGGTTCGCTCCTCGCATCATCTGTGTCGTGCCCAGGAAGCTGTGGAAGTGGTGCTTCCTACTCAGATTTGACCATCTTAAATACTGAATGCAGCCAAGTCACATGAACTCCGCCTACTTTTTGATGAAGTTTCAATGGTCTTGACTATGTAAGTAAACAAAGGCTTCATGAAGATACAACTATCATCTTAAATGTAGGCACACCATTAGCATTTGATGAATGGTCAATTCGAGTGCAATGAGTCATCTTGGTGCAAATCTTTGCCACATGCTGGCCTGAAGTTGGAGCTCAATCAGGAGTTCTTAGAACCAATACAAAGAAATACATTTAGCACTGTACATCTACTCCCAAAGGCACTTTCTACTTTAAGACCCCAAGACAGCTTCTGAAACAATAGACAACTGATTTGAAACTGATTCCAAAGCAGATTCTGGGACTAAAATGTTAGAACATATCTCAGTAGAGTTTTGAAATGAAATACAGCTTACACACTTGAAGATGTAGAGATCAGCAAAACTACCCCAACAAAAAGCACTTACTGCATTCACAAGTCAAGTCAGTGCTTGTGTTTGGGTAACTTTGGTGCCTAATTTATGCATTTAGCTAGTCATTTTAAATTGGTGGAAATCTACTGTCTGTGCATTTGTCCCTTGATATGTCTGTTGAAGAACACACAACCAAGACAACCCCAAAGAGAAGCACTTATGAACGAAAGAATCATCAGTGTCTCAGTTTGAGGTTATCTGAATGTGATTTCATTGACATCCATCTTCAGTTGTAGTCTGTAGTGTTTGTCATGTTCAACCGCCTCAACAAGTAGCACTTACTGAATTAAAAACACAAGCCAATGCTCAAGTTGAGGAAACATAAATGACTTACAGAGAGCAGTCATGAGTTCCCCCGTAGTCCAGATGGTTCGCTCCTCGCATCATCTGTGTTGTGCCCAGGAAGCTGTGGAAGTGGTGCTTCCTGCTCAGATTTGACCATCTTAAATACTGAATGCAGCCAAGTCACATGAACTCCGCCTACTTTTTGATGAAGTTTCAATGGTCTTGACTATGTAAGTAAACAAAGGCTTCATGAAGATGCAACTATCATCTTAAATGTATGGACACCATTAGCATTTGATGAATGGTCAATTCGAGTGCAATGAGTCATCTTGGTGCAAATCTTTGTCACATGGTGGCCTGAAGTTGGAGCTCAATCAGGAGTTCTTAGAACCAATACAAAGAAATACATTTAGCACTGTACATCTACTCCCAAAGGCACTTTCTACTTTAAGACCCCAAGACAGCTTCTGAAACAATAGACAACAGATTTGAAACTGATTCCAATGCAGAATCTGGGACTAAAATGTTAGAACATATCTCAGTAGAGATTTGAAATGAAATACAGCTTACACACTTGAAGATGTAGAGATCAGCAAAACTACCCCAACAAAAAGCACTTACTGCATTCACAAGTCAAGTCAGTGCTTGTGTTTGGGTAACTTTGGTGCCTAATTTATGCATTTAGCTAGTCATTTTAAATTGGTGGAAATCTACTGTCTGTGCATTTGTCCCTTGATATGTCTGTTGAAGAACACACAACCAAGACAACCCCAAAGAGAAGCACTTATGAACGAAAGAATCATCAGTGTCTCAGTTTGAGGTTATCTGAATGTGATTTCATTGACATCCATCTTCAGTTGTAGTCTGTAGTGTTTGTCATGTTCAACCGCCTCAACAAGTAGCACTTACTGAATTAAAAACACAAGCCAATGCTCAAGTTGAGGAAACATAAATGACTTACAGAGAGCAGTCATGAGTTCCCCCGTAGTCCAGATGGTTCGCTCCTCGCATCATCTGTGTTGTGCCCAGGAAGCTGTGGAAGTGGTGCTTCCTGCTCAGATTTGACCATCTTAAATACTGAATGCAGCCAAGTCACATGAACTCCGCCTACTTTTTGATGAAGTTTCAATGGTCTTGACTATGTAAGTAAACAAAGGCTTCATGAAGATACAGCTAACATCTTAAATGTAGGCACACCATTAGCATTTGATGAATGGTCAATTCGAGTGCAATGAGTCATCTTGGTGCAAATCTTTGCCACATGCTGGCCTGAAGTTGGAGCTCAATCAGGAGTTCTTAGAACCAATACAAAGAAATACATTTAGCACTGTACATCTACTCCCAAAGGCACTTTCTACTTTAAGACCCCAAGACAGCTTCTGAAACAATAGACAACAGATTTGAAACTGATTCCAAAGCAGATTCTGGGACTAAAATGTTGGAACATATCTCAGTAGAGATTTGAAATGAAATACAGCTTACACACTTGAAGATGTAGAGATCAGCAAAACTACCCCAACAAAAAGCACTTACTGCATTGACAAACAAAGTTAGTGTTTTTGTAAGGGTAATTCTAATGACCATTACTGGATAACAGATGGGAAAGTCACATGAACTCCGCCTACTTTTTGATGAAGTTTCAGTGGTCTTGACTATGTAAGTAAACAAAGGCTTCATGAAGATACAACTATCATCTTAAATGTAGGCACACCATTAGCATTTGATGAATGGTCAATTCGAGTGCAATGAGTCATCTTGGTGCAAATCTTTGCCACATGCTGGCCTGAAGTTGGAGCTCAATCAGGAGTTCTTAGAACAAATACAAAGAAATACATTTAGCACTGTACATCTACTCCCAAAGGCACTTTCTACTTTAAGACCCCAAGACAGCTTCTGAAACAATAGACAACAGATTTGAAACTGATTCCAAAGCAGATTCTGGGACTAAAATGTTGGAACATATCTCAGTAGAGATTTGAAATGAAATACAGCTTACACACTTGAAGATGTAGAGATCAGCAAAAATACCCCAACAAAAAGCACTTACTGCATTCACAAGTCAAGTCAGTGCTTGTGTTTGGGTAACTTTGGTGCCTAATTTATGCATTTAGCTAGTCATTTTAAATTGGTGGAAATCTACTGTCTGTGCATTTGTCCCTTGATATGTCTGTTGAAGAACACACAACCAAGACAACCCCAAAGAGAAGCACTTATGAACGAAAGAATCATCAGTGTCTCAGTTTGAGGTTATCTGAATGTGATTTCATTGACATCTATCTTCAGTTGTAGTCTGTAGTGTTTGTCATGTTCAACCGCCTCAACAAGTAGCACTTACTGAATTAAAAACACAAGCCAATGCTCAAGTTGAGGAAACATAAATGACTTACAGAGAGCAGTCATGAGTTCCCCCGTAGTCCAGATGGTTCGCTCCTCGCATCATCTGTGTTGTGCCCAGGAAGCTGTGGAAGTGGTGCTTCCTGCTCAGATTTGACCATCTTAAATACTGAATGCAGCCAAGTCACATGAACTCCGCCTACTTTTTGATGAAGTTTCAATGGTCTTGACTATGTAAGTAAACAAAGGCTTCATGAAGATGCAACTATCATCTTAAATGTAGGCACACCATTAGCATTTGATGAATGGTCAATTCGAGTGCAATGAGTCATCTTGGTGCAAATCTTTGCCACATGCTGGCCTGAAGTTGGAGCTCAATCAGGAGTTCTTAGAACCAATACAAAGAAATACATTTAGCACTGTACATCTACTCCCAAAGGCACTTTCTACTTTAAGACCCCAAGACAGCTTCTGAAACAATAGACAACAGATTTGAAACTGATTCCAAAGCAGATTCTGGGACTAAAATGTTAGAACATATCTCAGTAGAGTTTTGAAATGAAATACAGCTTACACACTTGAAGATGTAGAGATCAGCAAAACTACCCCAACAAAAAGCACTTACTGCATTGACAAACAAAGTTAGTGTTTTTGTAAGGGTAATCCTAATGAACATTACTGGATAGCAGATGGGAAAAATAACACTGCATTCAATCCCACTTGATTGTAACAACTACACAAAATGTTAGAGTATATCTCAGTAGAGATTTTAAATGAAATACAGCTTACACACTTGAAGATGTAGAGATCAGCAAAACTACCCCAACAAAAAGCACTTACTGCATTCACAAGTCAAGTCAGTGCTTGTGTTTGGGTAACTTTGGTGCCTAATTTATGCATTTAGCTAGTCATTTTAAATTGGTGGAAATCTGCTGTCTGTGCATTTGTCCCTTGATATGTCTGTTGAAGAACACACAACCAAGACAACCCCAAAGAGAAGCACTTATGAACGAAAGAATCATCAGTGTCTCAGTTTGAGGTTATCTGAATGTGATTTCATTGACATCCATCTTCAGTTGTAGTCTGTAGTGTTTGTCATGTTCAACCGCCTCAACAAGTAGCACTTACTGAATTAAAAACACAAGCCAATGCTCAAGTTGAGGAAACATAAATGACTTACAGAGAGCAGTCATGAGTTCCCCCGTAGTCCAGATGGTTCGCTCCTCGCATCATCTGTGTTGTGCCCAGGAAGCTGTGGAAGTGGTGCTTCCTGCTCAGATTTGACCATCTTAAATACTGAATGCAGCCAAGTCACATGAACTCCGCCTACTTTTTGATGAAGTTTCAATGGTCTTGACTATGTAAGTAAACAAAGGCTTCATGAAGATGCAACTATCATCTTAAATGTATGGACACCATTAGCATTTGATGAATGGTCAATTCGAGTGCAATGAGTCATCTTGGTGCAAATCTTTGTCACATGGTGGCCTGAAGTTGGAGCTCAATCAGGAGTTCTTAGAACCAATACAAAGAAATACATTTAGCACTGTACATCTACTCCCAAAGGCACTTTCTACTTTAAGACCCCAAGACAGCTTCTGAAACAATAGACAACAGATTTGAAACTGATTCCAATGCAGAATCTGGGACTAAAATGTTAGAACATATCTCAGTAGAGATTTGAAATGAAATACAGCTTACACACTTGAAGATGTAGAGATCAGCAAAAATACCCCAACAAAAAGCACTTACTGCATTCACAAGTCAAGTCAGTGCTTGTGTTTGGGTAACTTTGGTGCCTAATTTATGCATTTAGCTAGTCATTTTAAATAGGTGGAAATCTACTGTCTGTGCATTTGTCCCTTGATATGTCTGTTGAAGAACACACAACCAAGACAACCCCAAAGAGAAGCACTTATGAACGAAAGAATCATCAGTGTCTCAGTTTGAGGTTATCTGAATGTGATTTCATTGACATCTATCTTCAGTTGTAGTCTGTAGTGTTTGTCATGTTCAACCGCCTCAACAAGTAGCACTTACTGAATTAAAAACACAAGCCAATGCTCAAGTTGAGGAAACATAAATGACTTACAGAGAGCAGTCATGAGTTCCCCCGTAGTCCAGATGGTTCGCTCCTCGCATCATCTGTGTTGTGCCCAGGAAGCTGTGGAAGTGGTGCTTCCTGCTCAGATTTGACCATCTTAAATACTGAATGCAGCCAAGTCACATGAACTCCGCCTACTTTTTGATGAAGTTTCAATGGTCTTGACTATGTAAGTAAACAAAGGCTTCATGAAGATACAGCTAACATCTTAAATGTAGGCACACCATTAGCATTTGATGAATGGTCAATTCGAGTGCAATGAGTCATCTTGGTGCAAATCTTTGCCACATGCTGGCCTGAAGTTGGAGCTCAATCAGGAGTTCTTAGAACCAATACAAAGAAATACATTTAGCACTGTACATCTACTCCCAAAGGCACTTTCTACTTTAAGACCCCAAGACAGCTTCTGAAACAATAGACAACAGATTTGAAACTGATTCCAAAGCAGATTCTGGGACTAAAATGTTGGAACATATCTCAGTAGAGATTTGAAATGAAATACAGCTTACACACTTGAAGATGTAGAGATCAGCAAAACTACCCCAACAAAAAGCACTTACTGCATTGACAAACAAAGTTAGTGTTTTTGTAAGGGTAATTCTAATGACCATTACTGGATAACAGATGGGAAAGTCACATGAACTCCGCCTACTTTTTGATGAAGTTTCAGTGGTCTTGACTATGTAAGTAAACAAAGGCTTCATGAAGATACAACTATCATCTTAAATGTAGGCACACCATTAGCATTTGATGAATGGTCAATTCGAGTGCAATGAGTCATCTTGGTGCAAATCTTTGCCACATGCTGGCCTGAAGTTGGAGCTCAATCAGGAGTTCTTAGAACAAATACAAAGAAATACATTTAGCACTGTACATCTACTCCCAAAGGCACTTTCTACTTTAAGACCCCAAGACAGCTTCTGAAACAATAGACAACAGATTTGAAACTGATTCCAATGCAGAATCTGGGACTAAAATGTTAGAACATATCTCAGTAGAGATTTGAAATGAAATACAGCTTACACACTTGAAGATGTAGAGATCAGCAAAAATACCCCAACAAAAAGCACTTACTGCATTCACAAGTCAAGTCAGTGCTTGTGTTTGGGTAACTTTGGTGCCTAATTTATGCATTTAGCTAGTCATTTTAAATAGGTGGAAATCTACTGTCTGTGCATTTGTCCCTTGATATGTCTGTTGAAGAACACACAACCAAGACAACCCCAAAGAGAAGCACTTATGAACGAAAGAATCATCAGTGTCTCAGTTTGAGGTTATCTGAATGTGATTTCATTGACATCTATCTTCAGTTGTAGTCTGTAGTGTTTGTCATGTTCAACCGCCTCAACAAGTAGCACTTACTGAATTAAAAACACAAGCCAATGCTCAAGTTGAGGAAACATAAATGACTTACAGAGAGCAGTCATGAGTTCCCCCGTAGTCCAGATGGTTCGCTCCTCGCATCATCTGTGTTGTGCCCAGGAAGCTGTGGAAGTGGTGCTTCCTGCTCAGATTTGACCATCTTAAATACTGAATGCAGCCAAGTCACATGAACTCCGCCTACTTTTTGATGAAGTTTCAATGGTCTTGACTATGTAAGTAAACAAAGGCTTCATGAAGATACAGCTAACATCTTAAATGTAGGCACACCATTAGCATTTGATGAATGGTCAATTCGAGTGCAATGAGTCATCTTGGTGCAAATCTTTGCCACATGCTGGCCTGAAGTTGGAGCTCAATCAGGAGTTCTTAGAACCAATACAAAGAAATACATTTAGCACTGTACATCTACTCCCAAAGGCACTTTCTACTTTAAGACCCCAAGACAGCTTCTGAAACAATAGACAACAGATTTGAAACTGATTCCAAAGCAGATTCTGGGACTAAAATGTTGGAACATATCTCAGTAGAGATTTGAAATGAAATACAGCTTACACACTTGAAGATGTAGAGATCAGCAAAACTACCCCAACAAAAAGCACTTACTGCATTGACAAACAAAGTTAGTGTTTTTGTAAGGGTAATTCTAATGACCATTACTGGATAACAGATGGGAAAGTCACATGAACTCCGCCTACTTTTTGATGAAGTTTCAGTGGTCTTGACTATGTAAGTAAACAAAGGCTTCATGAAGATACAACTATCATCTTAAATGTAGGCACACCATTAGCATTTGATGAATGGTCAATTCGAGTGCAATGAGTCATCTTGGTGCAAATCTTTGCCACATGCTGGCCTGAAGTTGGAGCTCAATCAGGAGTTCTTAGAACAAATACAAAGAAATACATTTAGCACTGTACATCTACTCCCAAAGGCACTTTCTACTTTAAGACCCCAAGACAGCTTCTGAAACAATAGACAACAGATTTGAAACTGATTCCAAAGCAGATTCTGGGACTAAAATGTTGGAACATATCTCAGTAGAGATTTGAAATGAAATACAGCTTACACACTTGAAGATGTAGAGATCAGCAAAAATACCCCAACAAAAAGCACTTACTGCATTCACAAGTCAAGTCAGTGCTTGTGTTTGGGTAACTTTGGTGCCTAATTTATGCATTTAGCTAGTCATTTTAAATTGGTGGAAATCTACTGTCTGTGCATTTGTCCCTTGATATGTCTGTTGAAGAACACACAACCAAGACAACCCCAAAGAGAAGCACTTATGAACGAAAGAATCATCAGTGTCTCAGTTTGAGGTTATCTGAATGTGATTTCATTGACATCTATCTTCAGTTGTAGTCTGTAGTGTTTGTCATGTTCAACCGCCTCAACAAGTAGCACTTACTGAATTAAAAACACAAGCCAATGCTCAAGTTGAGGAAACATAAATGACTTACAGAGAGCAGTCATGAGTTCCCCCGTAGTCCAGATGGTTCGCTCCTCGCATCATCTGTGTTGTGCCCAGGAAGCTGTGGAAGTGGTGCTTCCTGCTCAGATTTGACCATCTTAAATACTGAATGCAGCCAAGTCACATGAACTCCGCCTACTTTTTGATGAAGTTTCAATGGTCTTGACTATGTAAGTAAACAAAGGCTTCATGAAGATGCAACTATCATCTTAAATGTAGGCACACCATTAGCATTTGATGAATGGTCAATTCGAGTGCAATGAGTCATCTTGGTGCAAATCTTTGCCACATGCTGGCCTGAAGTTGGAGCTCAATCAGGAGTTCTTAGAACCAATACAAAGAAATACATTTAGCACTGTACATCTACTCCCAAAGGCACTTTCTACTTTAAGACCCCAAGACAGCTTCTGAAACAATAGACAACAGATTTGAAACTGATTCCAAAGCAGATTCTGGGACTAAAATGTTAGAACATATCTCAGTAGAGTTTTGAAATGAAATACAGCTTACACACTTGAAGATGTAGAGATCAGCAAAACTACCCCAACAAAAAGCACTTACTGCATTGACAAACAAAGTTAGTGTTTTTGTAAGGGTAATCCTAATGAACATTACTGGATAGCAGATGGGAAAAATAACACTGCATTCAATCCCACTTGATTGTAACAACTACACAAAATGTTAGAGTATATCTCAGTAGAGATTTTAAATGAAATACAGCTTACACACTTGAAGATGTAGAGATCAGCAAAACTACCCCAACAAAAAGCACTTACTGCATTCACAAGTCAAGTCAGTGCTTGTGTTTGGGTAACTTTGGTGCCTAATTTATGCATTTAGCTAGTCATTTTAAATTGGTGGAAATCTGCTGTCTGTGCATTTGTCCCTTGATATGTCTGTTGAAGAACACACAACCAAGACAACCCCAAAGAGAAGCACTTATGAACGAAAGAATCATCAGTGTCTCAGTTTGAGGTTATCTGAATGTGATTTCATTGACATCTATCTTCAGTTGTAGTCTGTAGTGTTTGTCATGTTCAACCGCCTGAACAAGTAGCACTTACTGAATTAAAAACACAAGCCAATGCTCAAGTTGAGGAAACATAAATGACTTACAGAGAGCAGTCATGAGTTCCCCCGTAGTCCAGATGGTTCGCTCCTCGCATCATCTGTGTTGTGCCCAGGAAGCTGTGGAAGTGGTGCTTCCTGCTCAGATTTGACCATCTTAAATACTGAATGCAGCCAAGTCACATGAACTCCGCCTACTTTTTGATGAAGTTTCAATGGTCTTGACTATGTAAGTAAACAAAGGCTTCATGAAGATACAGTTATCATCTTAAATGTTTGGACACCATTAGCATTTGATGAATGGTCAATTCGAGTGCAATGAGTCATCTTGGTGCAAATCTTTGCAACATGGTGGCCTGAAGTTGGAGCTCAATCAGGAGTTCTTAGAACCAATACAAAGAAATACAGTTAGCACTGTACATCTACTCCCAAAGGCACTTTCTACTTTAAGACCCCAAGACAGCTTCTGAAACAATAGACAATAGATTTGAAACTGATTCCGATGCAGAATCTGGGACTAAAATGTTGGAACATATCTCAGTAGAGATTTGAAATGAAATACAGCTTACACACTTGAAGATGTAGAGATCAGCAAAACTACCCCAACAAAAAGCACTTACTGCATTCACAAGTCAAGTCAGTGCTTGTGTTTGGGTAACTTTGGTGCCTAATTTATGCATTTAGCTAGTCATTTTAAATTGGTGGAAATCTGCTGTCTGTGCATTTGTCCCTTGATATGTCTGTTGAAGAACACACAACCAAGACAACCCCAAAGAGAAGCACTTATGAACGAAAGAATCATCAGTGTCTCAGTTTGAGGTTATCTGAATGTGATTTCATTGACATCCATCTTCAGTTGTAGTCTGTAGTGTTTGTCATGTTCAACCGCCTCAACAAGTAGCACTTACTGAATTAAAAACACAAGCCAATGCTCAAGTTGAGGAAACATAAATGACTTACAGAGAGCAGTCATGAGTTCCCCCGTAGTCCAGATGGTTCGCTCCTCGCATCATCTGTGTTGTGCCCAGGAAGCTGTGGAAGTGGTGCTTCCTGCTCAGATTTGACCATCTTAAAAATTAATGCAGCCAAGTCACATGAACTCCGCCTACTTTTTGATGAAGTTTCAGTGGTCTAGACTATGTAAGTAAACAAAGGCTTCATGAAGATACAGCTATCATCTTAAATGTATGGACACCATTAGCATTTGATGAATGGTCAATTCGAGTGCAATGAGTCATCTTGGTGCAAATCTTTGCAACATGGTGGCCTGAAGTTGGAGCTCAATCAGGAGTTCTTAGAACCAATACAAAGAAATACAGTTAGCACTGTACATCTACTCCCAAAGGCACTTTCTACTTTAAGACCCCAAGACAGCTTCTGAAACAATAGACAACAGATTTGAAACTGATTCCAAAGCAGATTCTGGGACTAAAATGTTAGAACATATCTCAGTAGAGTTTTGAAATGAAATACAGCTTACACACTTGAAGATGTAGAGATCAGCAAAACTACCCCAACAAAAAGCACTTACTGCATTGACAAACAAAGTTAGTGTTTTTGTAAGGGTAATCCTAATGAACATTACTGGATAGCAGATGGGAAAAATAACACTGCATTCAATCCCACTTGATTGTAACAACTACACAAAATGTTAGAGTATATCTCAGTAGAGATTTGAAATGAAATACAGCTTACACACTTGAAGATGTAGAGATCAGCAAAACTACCCCAACAAAAAGCACTTACTGCATTCACAAGTCAAGTCAGTGCTTGTGTTTGGGTAACTTTGGTGCCTAATTTATGCATTTAGCTAGTCATTTTAAATTGGTGGAAATCTGCTCTCTGTGCATTTGTCCCTTGATATGTCTGTTGAAGAACACACAACCAAGACAACCCCAAAGAGAAGCACTTATGAACGAAAGAATCATCAGTGTCTCAGTTTGAGGTTATCTGAATGTGATTTCATTGACATCCATCTTCAGTTGTAGTCTGTAGTGTTTGTCATGTTCAACCGCCTCAACAAGTAGCACTTACTGAATTAAAAACACAAGCCAATGCTCAAGTTGAGGAAACATAAATGACTTACAGAGAGCAGTCATGAGTTCCCCCGTAGTCCAGATGGTTCGCTCCTCGCATCATCTGTGTTGTGCCCAGGAAGCTGTGGAAGTGGTGCTTCCTGCTCAGATTTGACCATCTTAAAAATTAATGCAGCCAAGTCACATGAACTCCGCCTACTTTTTGATGAAGTTTCAGTGGTCTAGACTATGTAAGTAAACAAAGGCTTCATGAAGATACAGCTATCATCTTAAATGTATGGACACCATTAGCATTTGATGAATGGTCAATTCGAGTGCAATGAGTCATCTTGGTGCAAATCTTTGCAACATGGTGGCCTGAAGTTGGAGCTCAATCAGGAGTTCTTAGAACCAATACAAAGAAATACAGTTAGCAATGTACATCTACTCCCAAAGGCACTTTCTACTTTAAGACCCCAAGACAGCTTCTGAAACAATAGACAACAGATTTGAAACTGATTCCAAAGCAGATTCTGGGACTAAAATGTTAGAACATATCTCAGTAGAGTTTTGAAATGAAATACAGCTTACACACTTGAAGATGTAGAGATCAGCAAAACTACCCCAACAAAAAGCACTTACTGCATTGACAAACAAAGTTAGTGTTTTTGTAAGGGTAATCCTAATGAACATTACTGGATAGCAGATGGGAAAAATAACACTGCATTCAATCCCACTTGATTGTAACAACTACACAAAATGTTAGAGTATATCTCAGAAGAGATTTGAAATGAAATACAGCTTACACACTTGAAGATGTAGAGATCAGCAAAACTACCCCAACAAAAAGCACTTACTGCATTCACAAGTCAAGTCAGTGCTTGTGTTTGGGTATCTTAATTGACCATTGATTTGACCATCTTAAAAATGAATGCAGCCAAGTCACATGAACTCCGCCTACTTTTTGATGAAGTTTCAATGGTCTTGACTATGTAAGTAAACAAAGGCTTCATGAAGATACAACTATCATCTTAAGTGTATGCACACCATTAGCATTTGATGAATGGTCAATTCGAGTGCAATGAGTCATCTTGGTGCAAATCTTTGCCACATGCTGGCCTGAAGTTGGAGCTCAATCAGGAGTTCTTAGAACCAATACAAAGAAATACAGTTAGCACTGTACATCTACTCCCAAAGGCACTTTCTACTTTAAGACCCCAAGACAGCTTCTGAAACAATAGACAACAGATTTGAAACTGATTCCAATGCAGAATCTGGGACTAAAATGTTAGAACATATCTCAGAAGAGATTTGAAATGAAATACAGCTTACACACTTGAAGATGTAGAGATCAGCAAAAATACCCCAACAAAAAGCACTTACTGCATTCACAAGTCAAGTCAGTGCTTGTGTTTGGGTAACTTTGGTGCCTAATTTATGCATTTAGCTAGTCATTTTAAATTGGTGGAAATCTACTGTCTGTGCATTTGTCCCTTGATATGTCTGTTGAAGAACACACAACCAAGACAACCCCAAAGAGAAGCACTTATGAACGAAAGAATCATCAGTGTCTCAGTTTGAGGTTATCTGAATGTGATTTCATTGACATCTATCTTCAGTTGTAGTCTGTAGTGTTTGTCATGTTCAACCGCCTGAACAAGTAGCACTTACTGAATTAAAAACACAAGCCAATGCTCAAGTTGAGGAAACATAAATGACTTACAGAGAGCAGTCATGAGTTCCCCCGTAGTCCAGATGGTTCGCTCCTCGCATCATTTGTGTTGTGCCCAGGAAGCTGTGGAAGTGGTGCTTCCTGCTCAGATTTGACCATTTTAAATACTGAATGCAGCCAAGTCACATGAACTCCGCCTACTTTTTGATGAAGTTTCAGTGGTCTAGACTATGTAAGAAAACAAAGGCTTCATGAAGATACAACTATCATCTTAAATGTATGGACACCATTAGCATTTGATGAATGGTCAAATCGAGTGCAATGAGTCATCTTGGTGCAAATCTTTGCAACATGGTGGCCTGAAGTTGGAGCTCAATCAGGAGTTCTTAGAACCAATACAAAGAAATACAGTTAGCACTGTACATCTACTCCCAAAGGCACTTTCTACTTTAAGACCCCAAGACAGCTTCTGAAACAATAGACTATAGATTTGAAACTGATTCCGATGCAGAATCTGGGACTAAAATGTTGGAACATATCTCAGTAGAGATTTGAAATGAAATACAGCTTACACACTTGAAGATGTAGAGATCAGCAAAACTACCCCAACAAAAAGCACTTACTGCATTGACAAACAAAGTTAGTGTTTTTGTAAGGGTAATCCTAATGAACATTACTGGATAGCAGATGGGAAAAATAACACTGCATTCAATCCCACTTGATTGTAACAACTACACAAAATGTTAGAGTATATCTCAGTAGAGATTTGAAATGAAATACAGCTTACACACTTGAAGATGTAGAGATCAGCAAAACTACCCCAACAAAAAGCACTTACTGCATTCACAAGTCAAGTCAGTGCTTGTGTTTGGGTAACTTTGGTGCCTAATTTATGCATTTAGCTAGTCATTTTAAATTGGTGGAAATCTACTGTCTGTGCATTTGTCCCTTGATATGTCTGTTGAAGAACACACAACCAAGACAACCCCAAAGAGAAGCACTTATGAACGAAAGAATCATCAGTGTCTCAGTTTGAGGTTATCTGAATGTGATTTCATTGACATCTATCTTCAGTTGTAGTCTGTAGTGTTTGTCATGTTCAACCGCCTCAACAAGTAGCACTTACTGAATTAAAAACACAAGCCAATGCTCAAGTTGAGGAAACATAAATGACTTACAGAGAGCAGTCATGAGTTCCCCCGTAGTCCAGATGGTTCGCTCCTCGCATCATCTGTGTTGTGCCCAGGAAGCTGTGGAAGTGGTGCTTCCTGCTCAGATTTGACCATCTTAAAAATGAATGCAGCCAAGTCACATGAACTCCGCCTACTTTTTGATGAAGTTTCAGTGGTCTAGACTATGTAAGTAAACAAAGGCTTCATGAAGATACAGCTATCATCTTAAATGTATGGACACCATTAGCATTTGATGAATGGTCAATTCGAGTGCAATGAGTCATCTTGGTGCAAATCTTTGCCACATGCTGGCCTGAAGTTGGAGCTCAATCAGGAGTTCTTAGAACCAATACAAAGAAATACATTTAGCACTGTACATCTACTCCCAAAGGCACTTTCTACTTTAAGACCCCAAGACAGCTTCTGAAACAATAGACAATAGATTTGAAACTGATTCCGATGCAGAATCTGGGACTAAAATGTTGGAACATATCTCAGTAGAGATTTGAAATGAAATACAGCTTACACACTTGAAGATGTAGAGATCAGCAAAACTACCCCAACAAAAAGCACTTACTGCATTGACAAACAAAGTTTGTGTTTTTGTAAGGGTAATCCTAATGAACATTACTGGATAGCAGATGGGAAAAATAACACTGCATTCAATCCCACTTGATTGTAACAACTACACAAAATGTTAGAGTATATCTCAGTAGAGATTTGAAATGAAATACAGCTTACACACTTGAAGATGTAGAGATCAGCAAAAATACCCCAACAAAAAGCACTTACTGCATTCACAAGTCAAGTCAGTGCTTGTGTTTGGGTAACTTTGGTGCCTAATTTATGCATTTAGCTAGTCATTTTAAATTGGTGGAAATCTACTGTCTGTGCATTTGTCCCTTGATATGTCTGTTGAAGAACACACAACCAAGACAACCCCAAAGAGAAGCACTTATGAACGAAAGAATCATCAGTGTCTCAGTTTGAGGTTATCTGAATGTGATTTCATTGACATCTATCTTCAGTTGTAGTCTGTAGTGTTTGTCATGTTCAACCGCCTGAACAAGTAGCACTTACTGAATTAAAAACACAAGCCAATGCTCAAGTTGAGGAAACATAAATGACTTACAGAGAGCAGTCATGAGTTCCCCCGTAGTCCAGATGGTTCGCTCCTCGCATCATTTGTGTTGTGCCCAGGAAGCTGTGGAAGTGGTGCTTCCTGCTCAGATTTTACCATTTTAAATACTGAATGCAGCCAAGTCACATGAACTCCGCCTACTTTTTGATGAAGTTTCAATGGTCTTGACTATGTAAGTAAACAAAGGCTTCATGAATATACAACTATCATCTTAAATGTATGCACACCATTAGCATTTGATGAATGGTCAATTCGAGTGCAATGAGTCATCTTGGTGCAAATCTTTGCCACATGCTGGCCTGAAGTTGGAGCTCAATCAGGAGTTCTTAGAACCAATACAAAGAAATACAGTTAGCACTGTACATCTACTCCCAAAGGCACTTTCTACTTTAAGACCCCAAGACAGCTTCTGAAACAATAGACAACAGATTTGAAACTGATTCCAATGCAGAATCTGGGACTAAAATGTTAGAACATATCTCAGTAGAGATTTGAAATGAAATACAGCTTACACACTTGAAGATGTAGAGATCAGCAAAAATACCCCAACAAAAAGCACTTACTGCATTCACAAGTCAAGTCAGTGCTTGTGTTTGGGTAACTTTGGTGCCTAATTTATGCATTTAGCTAGTCATTTTAAATTGGTGGAAATCTACTGTCTGTGCATTTGTCCCTTGATATGTCTGTTGAAGAACACACAACCAAGACAACCCCAAAGAGAAGCACTTATGAACGAAAGAATCATCAGTGTCTCAGTTTGAGGTTATCTGAATGTGATTTCATTGACATCTATCTTCAGTTGTAGTCTGTAGTGTTTGTCATGTTCAACCGCCTGAACAAGTAGCACTTACTGAATTAAAAACACAAGCCAATGCTCAAGTTGAGGAAACATAAATGACTTACAGAGAGCAGTCATGAGTTCCCCCGTAGTCCAGATGGTTCGCTCCTCGCATCATTTGTGTTGTGCCCAGGAAGCTGTGGAAGTGGTGCTTCCTGCTCAGATTTGACCATTTTAAATACTGAATGCAGCCAAGTCACATGAACTCCGCCTACTTTTTGATGAAGTTTCAGTGGTCTAGACTATGTAAGAAAACAAAGGCTTCATGAAGATACAACTATCATCTTAAATGTATGCACACCATTAGCATTTGATGAATGGTCAATTCGAGTGCAATGAGTCATCTTGGTGCAAATCTTTGCCACATGCTGGCCTGAAGTTGGAGCTCAATCAGGAGTTCTTAGAACCAATACAAAGAAATACAGTTAGCACTGTACATCTACTCCCAAAGGCACTTTCTACTTTAAGACCCCAAGACAGCTTCTGAAACAATAGACAATAGATTTGAAACTGATTCCGATGCAGAATCTGGGACTAAAATGTTGGAACATATCTCAGTAGAGATTTGAAATGAAATACAGCTTACACACTTGAAGATGTAGAGATCAGCAAAAATACCCCAACAAAAAGCACTTACTGCATTCACAAGTCAAGTCAGTGCTTGTGTTTGGGTAACTTTGGTGCCTAATTTATGCATTTAGCTAGTCATTTTAAATTGGTGGAAATCTACTGTCTGTGCATTTGTCCCTTGATATGTCTGTTGAAGAACACACAACCAAGACAACCCCAAAGAGAAGCACTTATGAACGAAAGAATCATCAGTGTCTCAGTTTGAGGTTATCTGAATGTGATTTCATTGACATCTATCTTCGGTTGTAGTCTGTAGTGTTTGTCATGTTCAACCGCCTCAACAAGTAGCACTTACTGAATTAAAAACACAAGCCAATGCTCAAGTTGAGGAAACATAAATGACTTACAGAGAGCAGTCATGAGTTCCCCCGTAGTCCAGATGGTTCGCTCCTCGCATCATCTGTGTTGTGCCCAGGAAGCTGTGGAAGTGGTGATTCCTGCTCAGATTTGACCATCTTAAATACTGAATGCAGCCAAATCACATGAACTCCGCCTACTTTTTGATGAAGTTTCAATGGTCTTGACTATGTAAGTAAACAAAGGCTTCATGAAGATACAGCTATCATCTTAAATGTATGGACACCATTAGCATTTGATGAATGGTCAATTCGAGTGCAATGAGTCATCTTGGTGCAAATCTTTGCAACATGGTGGCCTGAAGTTGGAGCTCAATCAGGAGTTCTTAGAACCAATACAAAGAAATACAGTTAGCACTGTACATCTACTCCCAAAGGCACTTTCTACTTTAAGACCCCAAGACAGCTTCTGAAACAATAGACTATAGATTTGAAACTGATTCCGATGCAGAATCTGGGACTAAAATGTTGGAACATATCTCAGTAGAGATTTGAAATGAAATACAGCTTACACACTTGAAGATGTAGAGATCAGCAAAACTACCCCAACAAAAAGCACTTACTGCATTGACAAACAAAGTTAGTGTTTTTGTAAGGGTAATCCTAATGAACATTACTGGATAGCAGATGGGAAAAATAACACTGCATTCAATCCCACTTGATTGTAACAACTACACAAAATGTTAGAGTATATCTCAGTAGAGATTTGAAATGAAATACAGCTTACACACTTGAAGATGTAGAGATCAGCAAAAATACCCCAACAAAAAGCACTTACTGCATTCACAAGTCAAGTCAGTGCTTGTGTTTGGGTAACTTTGGTGCCTAATTTATGCATTTAGCTAGTCATTTTAAATTGGTGGAAATCTACTGTCTGTGCATTTGTCCCTTGATATGTCTGTTGAAGAACACACAACCAAGACAACCCCAAAGAGAAGCACTTATGAACGAAAGAATCATCAGTGTCTCAGTTTGAGGTTATCTGAATGTGATTTCATTGACATCTATCTTCAGTTGTAGTCTGTAGTGTTTGTCATGTTCAACCGCCTCAACAAGTAGCACTTACTGAATTAAAAACACAAGCCAATGCTCAAGTTGAGGAAACATAAATGACTTACAGAGAGCAGTCATGAGTTCCCCCGTAGTCCAGATGGTTCGCTCCTCGCATCATCTGTGTTGTGCCCAGGAAGCTGTGGAAGTGGTGCTTCCTGCTCAGATTTGACCATCTTAAATACTGAATGCAGCCAAGTCACATGAACTCCGCCTACTTTTTGATGAAGTTTCAATGGTCTTGACTATGTAAGTAAACAAAGGCTTCATGAAGATACAACTATCATCTTAAATGTATGGACACAATTAGCATTTGATGAATGGTCAATTAGAGTGCAATGAGTCATCTTGGTGCAAATCTTTGCCACATGCTGGCCTGAAGTTGGAGCTCAATCAGGAGTTCTTAGAACCAATACAAAGAAATACAGTTAGCACTGTACATCTACTCCCAAAGGCACTTTCTACTTTAAGACCCCAAGACAGCTTCTGAAACAATAGACAACAGATTTGAAACTGATTCCAATGCAGAATCTGGGACTAAAATGTTAGAACATATCTCAGTAGAGATTTGAAATGAAATACAGCTTACACACTTGAAGATGTAGAGATCAGCAAAAATACCCCAACAAAAAGCACTTACTGCATTCACAAGTCAAGTCAGTGCTTGTGTTTGGGTAACTTTGGTGCCTAATTTATGCATTTAGCTAGTCATTTTAAATTGGTGGAAATCTACTGTCTGTGCATTTGTCCCTTGATATGTCTGTTGAAGAACACACAACCAAGACAACCCCAAAGAGAAGCACTTATGAACGAAAGAATCATCAGTGTCTCAGTTTGAGGTTATCTGAATGTGATTTCATTGACATCTATCTTCAGTTGTAGTCTGTAGTGTTTGTCATGTTCAACCGCCTGAACAAGTAGCACTTACTGAATTAAAAACACAAGCCAATGCTCAAGTTGAGGAAACATAAATGACTTACAGAGAGCAGTCATGAGTTCCCCCGTAGTCCAGATGGTTCGCTCCTCGCATCATTTGTGTTGTGCCCAGGAAGCTGTGGAAGTGGTGCTTCCTGCTCAGATTTGACCATTTTAAATACTGAATGCAGCCAAGTCACATGAACTCCGCCTACTTTTTGATGAAATTTCAGTGGTCTAGACTATGTAAGAAAACAAAGGCTTCATGAAGATACAACTATCATCTTAAATGTATGCACACCATTAGCATTTGATGAATGGTCAATTCGAGTGCAATGAGTCATCTTGGTGCAAATCTTTGCCACATGCTGGCCTGAAGTTGGAGCTCAATCAGGAGTTCTTAGAACCAATACAAAGAAATACAGTTAGCACTGTACATCTACTCCCAAAGGCACTTTCTACTTTAAGACCCCAAGACAGCTTCTGAAACAATAGACAATAGATTTGAAACTGATTCCGATGCAGAATCTGGGACTAAAATGTTGGAACATATCTCAGTAGAGATTTGAAATGAAATACAGCTTACACACTTGAAGATGTAGAGATCAGCAAAAATACCCCAACAAAAAGCACTTACTGCATTCACAAGTCAAGTCAGTGCTTGTGTTTGGGTAACTTTGGTGCCTAATTTATGCATTTAGCTAGTCATTTTAAATTGGTGGAAATCTACTGTCTGTGCATTTGTCCCTTGATATGTCTGTTGAAGAACACACAACCAAGACAACCCCAAAGAGAAGCACTTATGAACGAAAGAATCATCAGTGTCTCAGTTTGAGGTTATCTGAATGTGATTTCATTGACATCTATCTTCAGTTGTAGTCTGTAGTGTTTGTCATGTTCAACCGCCTGAACAAGTAGCACTTACTGAATTAAAAACACAAGCCAATGCTCAAGTTGAGGAAACATAAATGACTTACAGAGAGCAGTCATGAGTTCCCCCGTAGTCCAGATGGTTCGCTCCTCGCATCATTTGTGTTGTGCCCAGGAAGCTGTGGAAGTGGTGCTTCCTGCTCAGATTTGACCATTTTAAATACTGAATGCAGCCAAGTCACATGAACTCCGCCTACTTTTTGATGAAGTTTCAGTGGTCTAGACTATGTAAGAAAACAAAGGCTTCATTAAGATACAACTATCATCTTAAATGTATGCACACCATTAGCATTTGATGAATGGTCAATTCGAGTGCAATGAGTCATCTTGGTGCAAATCTTTGCCACATGCTGGCCTGAAGTTGGAGCTCAATCAGGAGTTCTTAGAACCAATACAAAGAAATACAGTTAGCACTGTACATCTACTCCCAAAGGCACTTTCTACTTTAAGACCCCAAGACAGCTTCTGAAACAATAGACTATAGATTTGAAACTGATTCCGATGCAGAATCTGGGACTAAAATGTTGGAACATATCTCAGTAGAGATTTGAAATGAAATACAGCTTACACACTTGAAGATGTAGAGATCAGCAAAACTACCCCAACAAAAAGCACTTACTGCATTGACAAACAAAGTTAGTGTTTTTGTAAGGGTAATCCTAATGAACATTACTGGATAGCAGATGGGAAAAATAACACTGCATTCAATCCCACTTGATTGTAACAACTACACAAAATGTTAGAGTATATCTCAGTAGAGATTTGAAATGAAATACAGCTTACACACTTGAAGATGTAGAGATCAGCAAAACTACCCCAACAAAAAGCACTTACTGCATTCACAAGTCAAGTCAGTGCTTGTGTTTGGGTAACTTTGGTGCCTAATTTATGCATTTAGCTAGTCATTTTAAATTGGTGGAAATCTACTGTCTGTGCATTTGTCCCTTGATATGTCTGTTGAAGAACACACAACCAAGACAACCCCAAAGAGAAGCACTTATGAACGAAAGAATCATCAGTGTCTCAGTTTGAGGTTATCTGAATGTGATTTCATTGACATCTATCTTCAGTTGTAGTCTGTAGTGTTTGTCATGTTCAACCGCCTGAACAAGTAGCACTTACTGAATTAAAAACACAAGCCAATGCTCAAGTTGAGGAAACATAAATGACTTACAGAGAGCAGTCATGAGTTCCCCCGTAGTCCAGATGGTTCGCTCCTCGCATCATCTGTGTTGTGCCCAGGAAGCTGTGGAAGTGGTGCTTCCTGCTCAGATTTGACCATCTTAAAAATGAATGCAGCCAAGTCACATGAACTCCGCCTACTTTTTGATGAAGTTTCAGTGGTCTAGACTATGTAAGTAAACAAAGGCTTCATGAAGATACAGCTATCATCTTAAATGTATGGACACCATTAGCATTTGATGAATGGTCAATTCGAGTGCAATGAGTCATCTTGGTGCAAATCTTTGCCACATGCTGGCCTGAAGTTGGAGCTCAATCAGGAGTTCTTAGAACCAATACAAAGAAATACAGTTAGCACTGTACATCTACTCCCAAAGGCACTTTCTACTTTAAGACCCCAAGACAGCTTCTGAAACAATAGACAATAGATTTGAAACTGATTCCGATGCAGAATCTGGGACTAAAATGTTGGAACATATCTCAGTAGAGATTTGAAATGAAATACAGCTTACACACTTGAAGATGTAGAGATCAGCAAAACTACCCCAACAAAAAGCACTTACTGCATTGACAAACAAAGTTAGTGTTTTTGTAAGGGTAATCCTAATGAACATTACTGGATAGCAGATGGGAAAAATAACACTGCATTCAATCCCACTTGATTGTAACAACTACACAAAATGTTAGAGTATATCTCAGTAGAGATTTGAAATGAAATACAGCTTACACACTTGAAGTTGTAGAGATCAGCAAAAATACCCCAACAAAAAGCACTTACTGCATTCACAAGTCAAGTCAGTGCTTGTGTTTGGGTAACTTTGGTGCCTAATTTATGCATTTAGCTAGTCATTTTAAATTGGTGGAAATCTACTGTCTGTGCATTTGTCCCTTGATATGTCTGTTGAAGAACACACAACCAAGACAACCCCAAAGAGAAGCACTTATGAACGAAAGAATCATCAGTGTCTCAGTTTGAGGTTATCTGAATGTGATTTCATTGACATCTATCTTCAGTTGTAGTCTGTAGTGTTTGTCATGTTCAACCGCCTGAACAAGTAGCACTTACTGAATTAAAAACACAAGCCAATGCTCAAGTTGAGGAAACATAAATGACTTACAGAGAGCAGTCATGAGTTCCCCCGTAGTCCAGATGGTTCGCTCCTCGCATCATTTGTGTTGTGCCCAGGAAGCTGTGGAAGTGGTGCTTCCTGCTCAGATTTGACCATTTTAAATACTGAATGCAGCCAAGTCACATGAACTCCGCCTACTTTTTGATGAAGTTTCAGTGGTCTAGACTATGTAAGAAAACAAAGGCTTCATGAAGATACAACTATCATCTTAAATGTATGCACACCATTAGCATTTGATGAATGGTCAATTCGAGTGCAATGAGTCATCTTGGTGCAAATCTTTGCCACATGCTGGCCTGAAGTTGGAGCTCAATCAGGAGTTCTTAGAACCAATACAAAGGAATACAGTTAGCACTGTACATCTACTCCCAAAGGCACTTTCTACTTTAAGACCCCAAGACAGCTTCTGAAACAATAGACAATAGATTTGAAACTGATTCCGATGCAGAATCTGGGACTAAAATGTTGGAACATATCTCAGTAGAGATTTGAAATGAAATACAGCTTACACACTTGAAGATGTAGAGATCCGCAAAACTACCCCAACAAAAAGCACTTACTGCATTGACAAACAAAGTTAGTGTTTTTGTAAGGGTAATCCTAATGAACATTACTGGATAGCAGATGGGAAAAATAACACTGCATTCAATCCCACTTGATTGTAACAACTACACAAAATGTTAGAGTATATCTCAGTAGAGATTTGAAATGAAATACAGCTTACACACTTGAAGATGTAGAGATCAGCAAAAATACCCCAACAAAAAGCACTTACTGCATTCACAAGTCAAGTCAGTGCTTGTGTTTGGGTAACTTTGGTGCCTAATTTATGCATTTAGCTAGTCATTTTAAATTGGTGGAAATCTACTGTCTGTGCATTTGTCCCTTGATATGTCTGTTGAAGAACACACAACCAAGACAACCCCAAAGAGAAGCACTTATGAACGAAAGAATCATCAGTGTCTCAGTTTGAGGTTATCTGAATGTGATTTCATTGACATCTATCTTCAGTTGTAGTCTGTAGTGTTTGTCATGTTCAACCGCCTCAACAAGTAGCACTTACTGAATTAAAAACACAAGCCAATGCTCAAGTTGAGGAAACATAAATGACTTACAGAGAGCAGTCATGAGTTCCCCCGTAGTCCAGATGGTTCGCTCCTCGCATCATCTGTGTTGTGCCCAGGAAGCTGTGGAAGTGGTGCTTCCTGCTCAGATTTGACCATCTTAAATACTGAATGCAGCCAAGTCACATGAACTCCGCCTACTTTTTGATGAAGTTTCAGTGGTCTAGACTATGTAAGAAAACAAAGGCTTCATGAAGATACAACTATCATCTTAAATGTATGCACACCATTAGCATTTGATGAATGGTCAATTCGAGTGCAATGAGTCATCTTGGTGCAAATCTTTGCCACATGCTGGCCTGAAGTTGGAGCTCAATCAGGAGTTCTTAGAACCAATACAAAGAAATACAGTTAGCACTGTACATCTACTCCCAAAGGCACTTTCTACTTTAAGACCCCAAGACAGCTTCTGAAACAATAGACAATAGATTTGAAACTGATTCCGATGCAGAATCTGGGACTAAAATGTTGGAACATATCTCAGTAGAGATTTGAAATGAAATACAGCTTACACACTTGAAGATGTAGAGATCCGCAAAACTACCCCAACAAAAAGCACTTACTGCATTGACAAACAAAGTTAGTGTTTTTGTAAGGGTAATCCTAATGAACATTACTGGATAGCAGATGGGAAAAATAACACTGCATTCAATCCCACTTGATTGTAACAACTACACAAAATGTTAGAGTATATCTCAGTAGAGATTTGAAATGAAATACAGCTTACACACTTGAAGATGTAGAGATCAGCAAAACTACCCCAACAAAAAGCACTTACTGCATTCACAAGTCAAGTCAGTGCTTGTGTTTGGGTAACTTTGGTGCCTAATTTATGCATTTAGCTAGTCATTTTAAATTGGTGGAAATCTACTGTCTGTGCATTTGTCCCTTGATATGTCTGTTGAAGAACACACAACCAAGACAACCCCAAAGAGAAGCACTTATGAACGAAAGAATCATCAGTGTCTCAGTTTGAGGTTATCTGAATGTGATTTCATTGACATCCATCTTCAGTTGTAGTCTGTAGTGTTTGTCATGTTCAACCGCCTCAACAAGTAGCACTTACTGAATTAAAAACACAAGCCAATGCTCAAGTTGAGGAAACATAAATGACTTACAGAGAGCAGTCATGAGTTCCCCCGTAGTCCAGATGGTTCGCTCCTCGCATCATCTGTGTTGTGCCCAGGAAGCTGTGGAAGTGGTGCTTCCTGCTCAGATTTGACCATCTTAAATACTGAATGCAGCCAAGTCACATGAACTCCGCCTACTTTTTGATGAAGTTTCAATGGTCTTGACTATGTAAGTAAACAAAGGCTTCATGAAGATGCAACTATCATCTTAAATGTATGGACACTATTAGCATTTGATGAATGGTCAATTCGAGTGCAATGAGTCATCTTGGTGCAAATCTTTGTCACATGGTGGCCTGAAGTTGGAGCTCAATCAGGAGTTCTTAGAACCAATACAAAGAAATACATTTAGCACTGTACATCTACTCCCAAAGGCACTTTCTACTTTAAGACCCCAAGACAGCTTCTGAAACAATAGACAACAGATTTGAAACTGATTCCAATGCAGAATCTGGGACTAAAATGTTAGAACATATCTCAGTAGAGATTTGAAATGAAATACAGCTTACACACTTGAAGATGTAGAGATCAGCAAAAATACCCCAACAAAAAGCACTTACTGCATTCACAAGTCAAGTCAGTGCTTGTGTTTGGGTAACTTTGGTGTCTAATTCATGCATTTAGCTAGTCATTTTAAATTGGTGGAAATCTACTGTCTGTGCATTTGTCCCTTGATATGTCTGTTGAAGAACACACAACCAAGACAACCCCAAAGAGAAGCACTTATGAACGAAAGAATCATCAGTGTCTCAGTTTGAGGTTATCTGAATGTGATTTCATTGACATCTATCTTCAGTTGTAATCTGTAGTGTTTGTCATGTTCAACCGCCTCAACAAGTAGCACTTACTGAATTAAAAACACAAGCCAATGCTCAAGTTGAGGAAACATAAATGACTTACAGAGAGCAGTCATGAGTTCCCCCGTAGTCCAGATGGTTCGCTCCTCGCATCATCTGTGTTGTGCCCAAGAAGCTTTGGAAGTGGTGCTTCCTGCTCAGATTTGACCATCTTAAATACTGAATGCAGCCAAGTCACATGAACTCCGCCTACTGTTTGATGAAGTTTCAGTGGTCTTGACTATGTAAGTAAACAAAGGCTTCATGAAGATACAACTATCATCTTAAATGTATGCACATCATTAGCATTTGATGAATGGTCAATTCGAGTGCAATGAGTCATCTTGGTGCAAATCTTTGCCACATGCTGGCCTGAAGTTGGAGCTCAATCAGGAGTTCTTAGAACCAATACAAAGAAATACATTTAGCACTGTACATCTACTCCCAAAGGCACTTTCTATTTTAAGACCCCAAGACAGCTTCTGAAACAATAGACAACAGATTTGAAACTGATTCCAATGCAGAATCTGGGACTAAAATGTTAGAACATATCTCAGTAGAGATTTGAAATGAAATACAGCTTACACACTTGAAGATGTAGAGATCAGCAAAAATACCCCAACAAAAAGCACTTACTGCATTCACAAGTCAAGTCAGTGCTTGTGTTTGGGTAACTTTGGTGCCTAATTTATGCATTTAGCTAGTCATTTTAAATTGGTGGAAATCTACTGTCTGTGCATTTGTCCCTTGATATGTCTGTTGAAGAACACACAACCAAGACAACCCCAAAGAGAAGCACTTATGAACGAAAGAATCATCAGTGTCTCAGTTTGAGGTTATCTGAATGTGATTTCATTGACATCCATCTTCAGTTGTAGTCTGTAGTGTTTGTCATGTTCAACCGCCTCAACAAGTAGCACTTACTGAATTAAAAACACAAGCCAATGCTCAAGTTGAGGAAACATAAATGACTTACAGAGAGCAGTCATGAGTTCCCCCGTAGTCCAGATGGTTCGCTCCTCGCATCATCTGTGTTGTGCCCAGGAAGCTGTGGAAGTGGTGCTTCCTGCTCAGATTTGACCATCTTAAATACTGAATGCAGCCAAGTCACATGAACTCCGCCTACTTTTTGATGAAGTTTCAATGGTCTTGACTATGTAAGTAAACAAAGGCTTCATGAAGATGCAACTATCATCTTAAATGTATGGACACTATTAGCATTTGATGAATGGTCAATTCGAGTGCAATGAGTCATCTTGGTGCAAATCTTTGTCACATGGTGGCCTGAAGTTGGAGCTCAATCAGGAGTTCTTAGAACCAATACAAAGAAATACATTTAGCACTGTACATCTACTCCCAAAGGCACTTTCTACTTTAAGACCCCAAGACAGCTTCTGAAACAATAGACAACAGATTTGAAACTGATTCCAATGCAGAATCTGGGACTAAAATGTTAGAACATATCTCAGTAGAGATTTGAAATGAAATACAGCTTACACACTTGAAGATGTAGAGATCAGCAAAAATACCCCAACAAAAAGCACTTACTGCATTCACAAGTCAAGTCAGTGCTTGTGTTTGGGTAACTTTGGTGTCTAATTCATGCATTTAGCTAGTCATTTTAAATTGGTGGAAATCTACTGTCTGTGCATTTGTCCCTTGATATGTCTGTTGAAGAACACACAACCAAGACAACCCCAAAGAGAAGCACTTATGAACGAAAGAATCATCAGTGTCTCAGTTTGAGGTTATCTGAATGTGATTTCATTGACATCTATCTTCAGTTGTAATCTGTAGTGTTTGTCATGTTCAACCGCCTCAACAAGTAGCACTTACTGAATTAAAAACACAAGCCAATGCTCAAGTTGAGGAAACATAAATGACTTACAGAGAGCAGTCATGAGTTCCCCCGTAGTCCAGATGGTTCGCTCCTCGCATCATCTGTGTTGTGCCCAAGAAGCTTTGGAAGTGGTGCTTCCTGCTCAGATTTGACCATCTTAAATACTGAATGCAGCCAAGTCACATGAACTCCGCCTACTGTTTGATGAAGTTTCAGTGGTCTTGACTATGTAAGTAAACAAAGGCTTCATGAAGATACAACTATCATCTTAAATGTATGCACATCATTAGCATTTGATGAATGGTCAATTCGAGTGCAATGAGTCATCTTGGTGCAAATCTTTGCCACATGCTGGCCTGAAGTTGGAGCTCAATCAGGAGTTCTTAGAACCAATACAAAGAAATACATTTAGCACTGTACATCTACTCCCAAAGGCACTTTCTATTTTAAGACCCCAAGACAGCTTCTGAAACAATAGACAACAGATTTGAAACTGATTCCAATGCAGAATCTGGGACTAAAATGTTAGAACATATCTCAGTAGAGATTTGAAATGAAATACAGCTTACACACTTGAAGATGTAGAGATCAGCAAAAATACCCCAACAAAAAGCACTTACTGCATTCACAAGTCAAGTCAGTGCTTGTGTTTGGGTAATTTGGTGCCTAATTTATGCATTTAGCTAGTCATTTTAAATTGGTGGAAATCTACTGTCTATGCATTTGTCCCTTGATATGTCTGTTGAAGAACACACAACCAAGACAACCCCAAAGAGAAGCACTTATGAACGAAAGAATCATCAGTGTCTCAGTTTGAGGTTATCTGAATGTGATTTCATTGACATCTATCTTCAGTTGTAGTCTGTAGTGTTTGTCATGTTCAACCGCCTCAACAAGTAGCACTTACTGAATTAAAAACACAAGCCAATGCTCAAGTTGAGGAAACATAAATGACTTACAGAGAGCAGTCATGAGTTCCCCCGTAGTCCAGATGGTTCGCTCCTCGCATCATCTGTGTTGTGCCCAGGAAGCTGTGGAAGTGGTGCTTCCTACTCAGATTTGACCATCTTAAATACTGAATGCAGCCAAGTCACATGAACTCCGCCTACTTTTTGATGAAGTTTCAATGGTCTTGACTATGTAAGTAAACAAAGGCTTCATGAAGATACAACTATCATCTTAAATGTAGGCACACCATTAGCATTTGATGAATGGTCAATTCGAGTGCAATGAGTCATCTTGGTGCAAATCTTTGCCACATGCTGGCCTGAAGTTGGAGCTCAATCAGGAGTTCTTAGAACCAATACAAAGAAATACATTTAGCACTGTACATCTACTCCCAAAGGCACTTTCTACTTTAAGACCCCAAGACAGCTTCTGAAACAATAGACAACTGATTTGAAACTGATTCCAAAGCAGATTCTGGGACTAAAATGTTAGAACATATCTCAGTAGAGTTTTGAAATGAAATACAGCTTACACACTTGAAGATGTAGAGATCAGCAAAACTACCCCAACAAAAAGCACTTACTGCATTCACAAGTCAAGTCAGTGCTTGTGTTTGGGTAACTTTGGTGCCTAATTTATGCATTTAGCTAGTCATTTTAAATTGGTGGAAATCTACTGTCTGTGCATTTGTCCCTTGATATGTCTGTTGAAGAACACACAACCAAGACAACCCCAAAGAGAAGCACTTATGAACGAAAGAATCATCAGTGTCTCAGTTTGAGGTTATCTGAATGTGATTTCATTGACATCCATCTTCAGTTGTAGTCTGTAGTGTTTGTCATGTTCAACCGCCTCAACAAGTAGCACTTACTGAATTAAAAACACAAGCCAATGCTCAAGTTGAGGAAACATAAATGACTTACAGAGAGCAGTCATGAGTTCCCCCGTAGTCCAGATGGTTCGCTCCTCGCATCATCTGTGTTGTGCCCAGGAAGCTGTGGAAGTGGTGCTTCCTGCTCAGATTTGACCATCTTAAATACTGAATGCAGCCAAGTCACATGAACTCCGCCTACTTTTTGATGAAGTTTCAATGGTCTTGACTATGTAAGTAAACAAAGGCTTCATGAAGATGCAACTATCATCTTAAATGTATGGACACCATTAGCATTTGATGAATGGTCAATTCGAGTGCAATGAGTCATCTTGGTGCAAATCTTTGTCACATGGTGGCCTGAAGTTGGAGCTCAATCAGGAGTTCTTAGAACCAATACAAAGAAATACATTTAGCACTGTACATCTACTCCCAAAGGCACTTTCTACTTTAAGACCCCAAGACAGCTTCTGAAACAATAGACAACAGATTTGAAACTGATTCCAATGCAGAATCTGGGACTAAAATGTTAGAACATATCTCAGTAGAGATTTGAAATGAAATACAGCTTACACACTTGAAGATGTAGAGATCAGCAAAAATACCCCAACAAAAAGCACTTACTGCATTCACAAGTCAAGTCAGTGCTTGTGTTTGGGTAACTTTGGTGTCTAATTCATGCATTTAGCTAGTCATTTTAAATTGGTGGAAATCTACTGTCTGTGCATTTGTCCCTTGATATGTCTGTTGAAGAACACACAACCAAGACAACCCCAAAGAGAAGCACTTATGAACGAAAGAATCATCAGTGTCTCAGTTTGAGGTTATCTGAATGTGATTTCATTGACATCTATCTTCAGTTGTAATCTGTAGTGTTTGTCATGTTCAACCGCCTCAACAAGTAGCACTTACTGAATTAAAAACACAAGCCAATGCTCAAGTTGAGGAAACATAAATGACTTACAGAGAGCAGTCATGAGTTCCCCCGTAGTCCAGATGGTTCGCTCCTCGCATCATCTGTGTTGTGCCCAAGAAGCTTTGGAAGTGGTGCTTCCTGCTCAGATTTGACCATCTTAAATACTGAATGCAGCCAAGTCACATGAACTCCGCCTACTGTTTGATGAAGTTTCAGTGGTCTTGACTATGTAAGTAAACAAAGGCTTCATGAAGATACAACTATCATCTTAAATGTATGCACATCATTAGCATTTGATGAATGGTCAATTCGAGTGCAATGAGTCATCTTGGTGCAAATCTTTGCCACATGCTGGCCTGAAGTTGGAGCTCAATCAGGAGTTCTTAGAACCAATACAAAGAAATACATTTAGCACTGTACATCTACTCCCAAAGGCACTTTCTATTTTAAGACCCCAAGACAGCTTCTGAAACAATAGACAACAGATTTGAAACTGATTCCAATGCAGAATCTGGGACTAAAATGTTAGAACATATCTCAGTAGAGATTTGAAATGAAATACAGCTTACACACTTGAAGATGTAGAGATCAGCAAAAATACCCCAACAAAAAGCACTTACTGCATTCACAAGTCAAGTCAGTGCTTGTGTTTGGGTAATTTGGTGCCTAATTTATGCATTTAGCTAGTCATTTTAAATTGGTGGAAATCTACTGTCTATGCATTTGTCCCTTGATATGTCTGTTGAAGAACACACAACCAAGACAACCCCAAAGAGAAGCACTTATGAACGAAAGAATCATCAGTGTCTCAGTTTGAGGTTATCTGAATGTGATTTCATTGACATCTATCTTCAGTTGTAGTCTGTAGTGTTTGTCATGTTCAACCGCCTCAACAAGTAGCACTTACTGAATTAAAAACACAAGCCAATGCTCAAGTTGAGGAAACATAAATGACTTACAGAGAGCAGTCATGAGTTCCCCCGTAGTCCAGATGGTTCGCTCCTCGCATCATCTGTGTCGTGCCCAGGAAGCTGTGGAAGTGGTGCTTCCTACTCAGATTTGACCATCTTAAATACTGAATGCAGCCAAGTCACATGAACTCCGCCTACTTTTTGATGAAGTTTCAATGGTCTTGACTATGTAAGTAAACAAAGGCTTCATGAAGATACAACTATCATCTTAAATGTAGGCACACCATTAGCATTTGATGAATGGTCAATTCGAGTGCAATGAGTCATCTTGGTGCAAATCTTTGCCACATGCTGGCCTGAAGTTGGAGCTCAATCAGGAGTTCTTAGAACCAATACAAAGAAATACATTTAGCACTGTACATCTACTCCCAAAGGCACTTTCTACTTTAAGACCCCAAGACAGCTTCTGAAACAATAGACAACTGATTTGAAACTGATTCCAAAGCAGATTCTGGGACTAAAATGTTAGAACATATCTCAGTAGAGTTTTGAAATGAAATACAGCTTACACACTTGAAGATGTAGAGATCAGCAAAACTACCCCAACAAAAAGCACTTACTGCATTCACAAGTCAAGTCAGTGCTTGTGTTTGGGTAACTTTGGTGCCTAATTTATGCATTTAGCTAGTCATTTTAAATTGGTGGAAATCTACTGTCTGTGCATTTGTCCCTTGATATGTCTGTTGAAGAACACACAACCAAGACAACCCCAAAGAGAAGCACTTATGAACGAAAGAATCATCAGTGTCTCAGTTTGAGGTTATCTGAATGTGATTTCATTGACATCCATCTTCAGTTGTAGTCTGTAGTGTTTGTCATGTTCAACCGCCTCAACAAGTAGCACTTACTGAATTAAAAACACAAGCCAATGCTCAAGTTGAGGAAACATAAATGACTTACAGAGAGCAGTCATGAGTTCCCCCGTAGTCCAGATGGTTCGCTCCTCGCATCATCTGTGTTGTGCCCAGGAAGCTGTGGAAGTGGTGCTTCCTGCTCAGATTTGACCATCTTAAATACTGAATGCAGCCAAGTCACATGAACTCCGCCTACTTTTTGATGAAGTTTCAATGGTCTTGACTATGTAAGTAAACAAAGGCTTCATGAAGATGCAACTATCATCTTAAATGTATGGACACCATTAGCATTTGATGAATGGTCAATTCGAGTGCAATGAGTCATCTTGGTGCAAATCTTTGTCACATGGTGGCCTGAAGTTGGAGCTCAATCAGGAGTTCTTAGAACCAATACAAAGAAATACATTTAGCACTGTACATCTACTCCCAAAGGCACTTTCTACTTTAAGACCCCAAGACAGCTTCTGAAACAATAGACAACAGATTTGAAACTGATTCCAATGCAGAATCTGGGACTAAAATGTTAGAACATATCTCAGTAGAGATTTGAAATGAAATACAGCTTACACACTTGAAGATGTAGAGATCAGCAAAACTACCCCAACAAAAAGCACTTACTGCATTCACAAGTCAAGTCAGTGCTTGTGTTTGGGTAACTTTGGTGCCTAATTTATGCATTTAGCTAGTCATTTTAAATTGGTGGAAATCTACTGTCTGTGCATTTGTCCCTTGATATGTCTGTTGAAGAACACACAACCAAGACAACCCCAAAGAGAAGCACTTATGAACGAAAGAATCATCAGTGTCTCAGTTTGAGGTTATCTGAATGTGATTTCATTGACATCCATCTTCAGTTGTAGTCTGTAGTGTTTGTCATGTTCAACCGCCTCAACAAGTAGCACTTACTGAATTAAAAACACAAGCCAATGCTCAAGTTGAGGAAACATAAATGACTTACAGAGAGCAGTCATGAGTTCCCCCGTAGTCCAGATGGTTCGCTCCTCGCATCATCTGTGTTGTGCCCAGGAAGCTGTGGAAGTGGTGCTTCCTGCTCAGATTTGACCATCTTAAATACTGAATGCAGCCAAGTCACATGAACTCCGCCTACTTTTTGATGAAGTTTCAATGGTCTTGACTATGTAAGTAAACAAAGGCTTCATGAAGATGCAACTATCATCTTAAATGTATGGACACCATTAGCATTTGATGAATGGTCAATTCGAGTGCAATGAGTCATCTTGGTGCAAATCTTTGTCACATGGTGGCCTGAAGTTGGAGCTCAATCAGGAGTTCTTAGAACCAATACAAAGAAATACATTTAGCACTGTACATCTACTCCCAAAGGCACTTTCTACTTTAAGACCCCAAGACAGCTTCTGAAACAATAGACAACAGATTTGAAACTGATTCCAATGCAGAATCTGGGACTAAAATGTTAGAACATATCTCAGTAGAGATTTGAAATGAAATACAGCTTACACACTTGAAGATGTAGAGATCAGCAAAAATACCCCAACAAAAAGCACTTACTGCATTCACAAGTCAAGTCAGTGCTTGTGTTTGGGTAACTTTGGTGCCTAATTTATGCATTTAGCTAGTCATTTTAAATAGGTGGAAATCTACTGTCTGTGCATTTGTCCCTTGATATGTCTGTTGAAGAACACACAACCAAGACAACCCCAAAGAGAAGCACTTATGAACGAAAGAATCATCAGTGTCTCAGTTTGAGGTTATCTGAATGTGATTTCATTGACATCTATCTTCAGTTGTAGTCTGTAGTGTTTGTCATGTTCAACCGCCTCAACAAGTAGCACTTACTGAATTAAAAACACAAGCCAATGCTCAAGTTGAGGAAACATAAATGACTTACAGAGAGCAGTCATGAGTTCCCCCGTAGTCCAGATGGTTCGCTCCTCGCATCATCTGTGTTGTGCCCAGGAAGCTGTGGAAGTGGTGCTTCCTGCTCAGATTTGACCATCTTAAATACTGAATGCAGCCAAGTCACATGAACTCCGCCTACTTTTTGATGAAGTTTCAATGGTCTTGACTATGTAAGTAAACAAAGGCTTCATGAAGATACAGCTAACATCTTAAATGTAGGCACACCATTAGCATTTGATGAATGGTCAATTCGAGTGCAATGAGTCATCTTGGTGCAAATCTTTGCCACATGCTGGCCTGAAGTTGGAGCTCAATCAGGAGTTCTTAGAACCAATACAAAGAAATACATTTAGCACTGTACATCTACTCCCAAAGGCACTTTCTACTTTAAGACCCCAAGACAGCTTCTGAAACAATAGACAACAGATTTGAAACTGATTCCAAAGCAGATTCTGGGACTAAAATGTTGGAACATATCTCAGTAGAGATTTGAAATGAAATACAGCTTACACACTTGAAGATGTAGAGATCAGCAAAACTACCCCAACAAAAAGCACTTACTGCATTGACAAACAAAGTTAGTGTTTTTGTAAGGGTAATTCTAATGACCATTACTGGATAACAGATGGGAAAGTCACATGAACTCCGCCTACTTTTTGATGAAGTTTCAGTGGTCTTGACTATGTAAGTAAACAAAGGCTTCATGAAGATACAACTATCATCTTAAATGTAGGCACACCATTAGCATTTGATGAATGGTCAATTCGAGTGCAATGAGTCATCTTGGTGCAAATCTTTGCCACATGCTGGCCTGAAGTTGGAGCTCAATCAGGAGTTCTTAGAACAAATACAAAGAAATACATTTAGCACTGTACATCTACTCCCAAAGGCACTTTCTACTTTAAGACCCCAAGACAGCTTCTGAAACAATAGACAACAGATTTGAAACTGATTCCAAAGCAGATTCTGGGACTAAAATGTTGGAACATATCTCAGTAGAGATTTGAAATGAAATACAGCTTACACACTTGAAGATGTAGAGATCAGCAAAAATACCCCAACAAAAAGCACTTACTGCATTCACAAGTCAAGTCAGTGCTTGTGTTTGGGTAACTTTGGTGCCTAATTTATGCATTTAGCTAGTCATTTTAAATTGGTGGAAATCTACTGTCTGTGCATTTGTCCCTTGATATGTCTGTTGAAGAACACACAACCAAGACAACCCCAAAGAGAAGCACTTATGAACGAAAGAATCATCAGTGTCTCAGTTTGAGGTTATCTGAATGTGATTTCATTGACATCTATCTTCAGTTGTAGTCTGTAGTGTTTGTCATGTTCAACCGCCTCAACAAGTAGCACTTACTGAATTAAAAACACAAGCCAATGCTCAAGTTGAGGAAACATAAATGACTTACAGAGAGCAGTCATGAGTTCCCCCGTAGTCCAGATGGTTCGCTCCTCGCATCATCTGTGTTGTGCCCAGGAAGCTGTGGAAGTGGTGCTTCCTGCTCAGATTTGACCATCTTAAATACTGAATGCAGCCAAGTCACATGAACTCCGCCTACTTTTTGATGAAGTTTCAATGGTCTTGACTATGTAAGTAAACAAAGGCTTCATGAAGATGCAACTATCATCTTAAATGTAGGCACACCATTAGCATTTGATGAATGGTCAATTCGAGTGCAATGAGTCATCTTGGTGCAAATCTTTGCCACATGCTGGCCTGAAGTTGGAGCTCAATCAGGAGTTCTTAGAACCAATACAAAGAAATACATTTAGCACTGTACATCTACTCCCAAAGGCACTTTCTACTTTAAGACCCCAAGACAGCTTCTGAAACAATAGACAACAGATTTGAAACTGATTCCAAAGCAGATTCTGGGACTAAAATGTTAGAACATATCTCAGTAGAGTTTTGAAATGAAATACAGCTTACACACTTGAAGATGTAGAGATCAGCAAAACTACCCCAACAAAAAGCACTTACTGCATTGACAAACAAAGTTAGTGTTTTTGTAAGGGTAATCCTAATGAACATTACTGGATAGCAGATGGGAAAAATAACACTGCATTCAATCCCACTTGATTGTAACAACTACACAAAATGTTAGAGTATATCTCAGTAGAGATTTGAAATGAAATACAGCTTACACACTTGAAGATGTAGAGATCAGCAAAACTACCCCAACAAAAAGCACTTACTGCATTCACAAGTCAAGTCAGTGCTTGTGTTTGGGTAACTTTGGTGCCTAATTTATGCATTTAGCTAGTCATTTTAAATTGGTGGAAATCTGCTGTCTGTGCATTTGTCCCTTGATATGTCTGTTGAAGAACACACAACCAAGACAACCCCAAAGAGAAGCACTTATGAACGAAAGAATCATCAGTGTCTCAGTTTGAGGTTATCTGAATGTGATTTCATTGACATCCATCTTCAGTTGTAGTCTGTAGTGTTTGTCATGTTCAACCGCCTCAACAAGTAGCACTTACTGAATTAAAAACACAAGCCAATGCTCAAGTTGAGGAAACATAAATGACTTACAGAGAGCAGTCATGAGTTCCCCCGTAGTCCAGATGGTTCGCTCCTCGCATCATCTGTGTTGTGCCCAGGAAGCTGTGGAAGTGGTGCTTCCTGCTCAGATTTGACCATCTTAAAAATTAATGCAGCCAAGTCACATGAACTCCGCCTACTTTTTGATGAAGTTTCAGTGGTCTAGACTATGTAAGTAAACAAAGGCTTCATGAAGATACAGCTATCATCTTAAATGTATGGACACCATTAGCATTTGATGAATGGTCAATTCGAGTGCAATGAGTCATCTTGGTGCAAATCTTTGCAACATGGTGGCCTGAAGTTGGAGCTCAATCAGGAGTTCTTAGAACCAATACAAAGAAATACAGTTAGCACTGTACATCTACTCCCAAAGGCACTTTCTACTTTAAGACCCCAAGACAGCTTCTGAAACAATAGACAACAGATTTGAAACTGATTCCAAAGCAGATTCAGGGACTAAAATGTTAGAACATATCTCAGTAGAGTTTTGAAATGAAATACAGCTTACACACTTGAAGATGTAGAGATCAGCAAAACTACCCCAACAAAAAGCACTTACTGCATTCACAAGTCAAGTCAGTGCTTGTGTTTGGGTAACTTTGGTGCCTAATTTATGCATTTAGCTAGTCATTTTAAATTGGTGGAAATCTGCTCTCTGTGCATTTGTCCCTTGATATGTCTGTTGAAGAACACACAACCAAGACAACCCCAAAGAGAAGCACTTATGAACGAAAGAATCATCAGTGTCTCAGTTTGAGGTTATCTGAATGTGATTTCATTGACATCCATCTTCAGTTGTAGTCTGTAATGTTTGTCATGTTCAACCGCCTCAACAAGTAGCACTTACTGAATTAAAAACACAAGCCAATGCTCAAGTTGAGGAAACATAAATGACTTACAGAGAGCAGTCATGAGTTCCCCCGTAGTCCAGATGGTTCGCTCCTCGCATCATCTGTGTTGTGCCCAGGAAGCTGTGGAAGTGGTGCTTCCTGCTCAGATTTGACCATCTTAAAAATTAATGCAGCCAAGTCACATGAACTCCGCCTACTTTTTGATGAAGTTTCAGTGGTCTAGACTATGTAAGTAAACAAAGGCTTCATGAAGATACAGCTATCATCTTAAATGTATGGACACCATTAGCATTTGATGAATGGTCAATTCGAGTGCAATGAGTCATCTTGGTGCAAATCTTTGCAACATGCTGGCCTGAAGTTGGAGCTCAATCAGGAGTTCTTAGAACCAATACAAAGAAATACAGTTAGCACTGTACATCTACTCCCAAAGGCACTTTCTACTTTAAGACCCCAAGACAGCTTCTGAAACAATAGACAACAGATTTGAAACTGATTCCAATGCAGAATCTGGGACTAAAATGTTAGAACATATCTCAGTAGAGATTTGAAATGAAATACAGCTTACACACTTGAAGATGTAGAGATCAGCAAAAATACCCCAACAAAAAGCACTTACTGCATTCACAAGTCAAGTCAGTGCTTGTGTTTGGGTAACTTTGGTGCCTAATTTATGCATTTAGCTAGTCATTTTAAATTGGTGGAAATCTACTGTCTGTGCATTTGTCCCTTGATATGTCTGTTGAAGAACACACAACCAAGACAACCCCAAAGAGAAGCACTTATGAACGAAAGAATCATCAGTGTCTCAGTTTGAGGTTATCTGAATGTGATTTCATTGACATCTATCTTCAGTTGTAGTCTGTAGTGTTTGTCATGTTCAACCGCCTGAACAAGTAGCACTTACTGAATTAAAAACACAAGCCAATGCTCAAGTTGAGGAAACATAAATGACTTACAGAGAGCAGTCATGAGTTCCCCCGTAGTCCAGATGGTTCGCTCCTCGCATCATTTGTGTTGTGCCCAGGAAGCTGTGGAAGTGGTGCTTCCTGCTCAGATTTGACCATTTTAAATACTGAATGCAGCCAAGTCACATGAACTCCGCCTACTTTTTGATGAAGTTTCAGTGGTCTAGACTATGTAAGAAAACAAAGGCTTCATGAAGATACAACTATCATCTTAAATGTATGCACACCATTAGCATTTGATGAATGGTCAATTCGAGTGCAATGAGTCATCTTGGTGCAAATCTTTGCCACATGCTGGCCTGAAGTTGGAGCTCAATCAGGAGTTCTTAGAACCAATACAAAGAAATACAGTTAGCACTGTACATCTACTCCCAAAGGCACTTTCTACTTTAAGACCCCAAGACAGCTTCTGAAACAATAGACAATAGATTTGAAACTGATTCCGATGCAGAATCTGGGACTAAAATGTTGGAACATATCTCAGTAGAGATTTGAAATGAAATACAGCTTACACACTTGAAGATGTAGAGATCAGCAAAAATACCCCAACAAAAAGCACTTACTGCATTCACAAGTCAAGTCAGTGCTTGTGTTTGGGTAACTTTGGTGCCTAATTTATGCATTTAGCTAGTCATTTTAAATTGGTGGAAATCTACTGTCTGTGCATTTGTCCCTTGATATGTCTGTTGAAGAACACACAACCAAGACAACCCCAAAGAGAAGCACTTATGAACGAAAGAATCATCAGTGTCTCAGTTTGAGGTTATCTGAATGTGATTTCATTGACATCTATCTTCGGTTGTAGTCTGTAGTGTTTGTCATGTTCAACCGCCTCAACAAGTAGCACTTACTGAATTAAAAACACAAGCCAATGCTCAAGTTGAGGAAACATAAATGACTTACAGAGAGCAGTCATCAGTTCCCCCGTAGTCCAGATGGTTCGCTCCTCGCATCATCTGTGTTGTGCCCAGGAAGCTGTGGAAGTGGTGATTCCTGCTCAGATTTGACCATCTTAAATACTGAATGCAGCCAAGTCACATGAACTCCGCCTACTTTTTGATGAAGTTTCAATGGTCTTGACTATGTAAGTAAACAAAGGCTTCATGAAGATACAGCTATCATCTTAAATGTATGGACACCATTAGCATTTGATGAATGGTCAAATCGAGTGCAATGAGTCATCTTGGTGCAAATCTTTGCAACATGGTGGCCTGAAGTTGGAGCTCAATCAGGAGTTCTTAGAACCAATACAAAGAAATACAGTTAGCACTGTACATCTACTCCCAAAGGCACTTTCTACTTTAAGACCCCAAGACAGCTTCTGAAACAATAGACTATAGATTTGAAACTGATTCCGATGCAGAATCTGGGACTAAAATGTTGGAACATATCTCAGTAGAGATTTGAAATGAAATACAGCTTACACACTTGAAGATGTAGAGATCAGCAAAACTACCCCAACAAAAAGCACTTACTGCATTGACAAACAAAGTTAGTGTTTTTGTAAGGGTAATCCTAATGAACATTACTGGATAGCAGATGGGAAAAATAACACTGCATTCAATCCCACTTGATTGTAACAACTACACAAAATGTTAGAGTATATCTCAGTAGAGATTTGAAATGAAATACAGCTTACACACTTGAAGATGTAGAGATCAGCAAAAATACCCCAACAACAAGCACTTACTGCATTCACAAGTCAAGTCAGTGCTTGTGTTTGGGTAACTTTGGTGCCTAATTTATGCATTTAGCTAGTCATTTTAAATTGGTGGAAATCTACTGTCTGTGCATTTGTCCCTTGATATGTCTGTTGAAGAACACACAACCAAGACAACCCCAAAGAGAAGCACTTATGAACGAAAGAATCATCAGTGTCTCAGTTTGAGGTTATCTGAATGTGATTTCATTGACATCTATCTTCGGTTGTAGTCTGTAGTGTTTGTCATGTTCAACCGCCTCAACAAGTAGCACTTACTGAATTAAAAACACAAGCCAATGCTCAAGTTGAGGAAACATAAATGACTTACAGAGAGCAGTCATGAGTTCCCCCGTAGTCCAGATGGTTCGCTCCTCGCATCATCTGTGTTGTGCCCAGGAAGCTGTGGAAGTGGTGATTCCTGCTCAGATTTGACCATCTTAAATACTGAATGCAGCCAAATCACATGAACTCCGCCTACTTTTTGATGAAGTTTCAATGGTCTTGACTATGTAAGTAAACAAAGGCTTCATGAAGATACAGCTATCATCTTAAATGTATGGACACCATTAGCATTTGATGAATGGTCAATTCGAGTGCAATGAGTCATCTTGGTGCAAATCTTTGCAACATGGTGGCCTGAAGTTGGAGCTCAATCAGGAGTTCTTAGAACCAATACAAAGAAATACAGTTAGCACTGTACATCTACTCCCAAAGGCACTTTCTACTTTAAGACCCCAAGACAGCTTCTGAAACAATAGACTATAGATTTGAAACTGATTCCGATGCAGAATCTGGGACTAAAATGTTGGAACATATCTCAGTAGAGATTTGAAATGAAATACAGCTTACACACTTGAAGATGTAGAGATCAGCAAAACTACCCCAACAAAAAGCACTTACTGCATTGACAAACAAAGTTAGTGTTTTTGTAAGGGTAATCCTAATGAACATTACTGGATAGCAGATGGGAAAAATAACACTGCATTCAATCCCACTTGATTGTAACAACTACACAAAATGTTAGAGTATATCTCAGTAGAGATTTGAAATGAAATACAGCTTACACACTTGAAGATGTAGAGATCAGCAAAAATACCCCAACAAAAAGCACTTACTGCATTCACAAGTCAAGTCAGTGCTTGTGTTTGGGTAACTTTGGTGCCTAATTTATGCATTTAGCTAGTCATTTTAAATTGGTGGAAATCTACTGTCTGTGCATTTGTCCCTTGATATGTCTGTTGAAGAACACACAACCAAGACAACCCCAAAGAGAAGCACTTATGAACGAAAGAATCATCAGTGTCTCAGTTTGAGGTTATCTGAATGTGATTTCATTGACATCTATCTTCAGTTGTAGTCTGTAGTGTTTGTCATGTTCAACCGCCTCAACAAGTAGCACTTACTGAATTAAAAACACAAGCCAATGCTCAAGTTGAGGAAACATAAATGACTTACAGAGAGCAGTCATGAGTTCCCCCGTAGTCCAGATGGTTCGCTCCTCGCATCATCTGTGTTGTGCCCAGGAAGCTGTGGAAGTGGTGCTTCCTGCTCAGATTTGACCATCTTAAATACTGAATGCAGCCAAGTCACATGAACTCCGCCTACTTTTTGATGAAGTTTCAATGGTCTTGACTATGTAAGTAAACAAAGGCTTCATGAAGATACAACTATCATCTTAAATGTATGGACACAATTAGCATTTGATGAATGGTCAATTAGAGTGCAATGAGTCATCTTGGTGCAAATCTTTGCCACATGCTGGCCTGAAGTTGGAGCTCAATCAGGAGTTCTTAGAACCAATACAAAGAAATACAGTTAGCACTGTACATCTACTCCCAAAGGCACTTTCTACTTTAAGACCCCAAGACAGCTTCTGAAACAATAGACAACAGATTTGAAACTGATTCCAATGCAGAATCTGGGACTAAAATGTTAGAACATATCTCAGTAGAGATTTGAAATGAAATACAGCTTACACACTTGAAGATGTAGAGATCAGCAAAAATACCCCAACAAAAAGCACTTACTGCATTCACAAGTCAAGTCAGTGCTTGTGTTTGGGTAACTTTGGTGCCTAATTTATGCATTTAGCTAGTCATTTTAAATTGGTGGAAATCTACTGTCTGTGCATTTGTCCCTTGATATGTCTGTTGAAGAACACACAACCAAGACAACCCCAAAGAGAAGCACTTATGAACGAAAGAATCATCAGTGTCTCAGTTTGAGGTTATCTGAATGTGATTTCATTGACATCTATCTTCAGTTGTAGTCTGTAGTGTTTGTCATGTTCAACCGCCTGAACAAGTAGCACTTACTGAATTAAAAACACAAGCCAATGCTCAAGTTGAGGAAACATAAATGACTTACAGAGAGCAGTCATGAGTTCCCCCGTAGTCCAGATGGTTCGCTCCTCGCATCATTTGTGTTGTGCCCAGGAAGCTGTGGAAGTGATGCTTCATGCTCAGATTTGACCATTTTAAATACTGAATGCAGCCAAGTCACATGAACTCCGCCTACTTTTTGATGAAGTTTCAGTGGTCTAGACTATGTAAGAAAACAAAGGCTTCATGAAGATACAACTATCATCTTAAATGTATGCACACCATTAGCATTTGATGAATGGTCAATTCGAGTGCAATGAGTCATCTTGGTGCAAATCTTTGCCACATGCTGGCCTGAAGTTGGAGCTCAATCAGGAGTTCTTAGAACCAATACAAAGAAATACAGTTAGCACTGTACATCTACTCCCAAAGGCACTTTCTACTTTAAGACCCCAAGACAGCTTCTGAAACAATAGACAATAGATTTGAAACTGATTCCGATGCAGAATCTGGGACTAAAATGTTGGAACATATCTCAGTAGAGATTTGAAATGAAATACAGCTTACACACTTGAAGATGTAGAGATCAGCAAAAATACCCCAACAAAAAGCACTTACTGCATTCACAAGTCAAGTCAGTGCTTGTGTTTGGGTAACTTTGGTGCCTAATTTATGCATTTAGCTAGTCATTTTAAATTGGTGGAAATCTACTGTCTGTGCATTTGTCCCTTGATATGTCTGTTGAAGAACACACAACCAAGACAACCCCAAAGAGAAGCACTTATGAACGAAAGAATCATCAGTGTCTCAGTTTGAGGTTATCTGAATGTGATTTCATTGACATCTATCTTCGGTTGTAGTCTGTAGTGTTTGTCATGTTCAACCGCCTCAACAAGTAGCACTTACTGAATTAAAAACACAAGCCAATGCTCAAGTTGAGGAAACATAAATGACTTACAGAGAGCAGTCATGAGTTCCCCCGTAGTCCAGATGGTTCGCTCCTCGCATCATCTGTGTTGTGCCCAGGAAGCTGTGGAAGTGGTGATTCCTGCTCAGATTTGACCATCTTAAATACTGAATGCAGCCAAATCACATGAACTCCGCCTACTTTTTGATGAAGTTTCAATGGTCTTGACTATGTAAGTAAACAAAGGCTTCATGAAGATACAGCTATCATCTTAAATGTATGGACACCATTAGCATTTGATGAATGGTCAATTCGAGTGCAATGAGTCATCTTGGTGCAAATCTTTGCAACATGGTGGCCTGAAGTTGGAGCTCAATCAGGAGTTCTTAGAACCAATACAAAGAAATACAGTTAGCACTGTACATCTACTCCCAAAGGCACTTTCTACTTTAAGACCCCAAGACAGCTTCTGAAACAATAGACTATAGATTTGAAACTGATTCCGATGCAGAATCTGGGACTAAAATGTTGGAACATATCTCAGTAGAGATTTGAAATGAAATACAGCTTACACACTTGAAGATGTAGAGATCAGCAAAACTACCCCAACAAAAAGCACTTACTGCATTGACAAACAAAGTTAGTGTTTTTGTAAGGGTAATCCTAATGAACATTACTGGATAGCAGATGGGAAAAATAACACTGCATTCAATCCCACTTGATTGTAACAACTACACAAAATGTTAGAGTATATCTCAGTAGAGATTTGAAATGAAATACAGCTTACACACTTGAAGATGTAGAGATCAGCAAAAATACCCCAACAAAAAGCACTTACTGCATTCACAAGTCAAGTCAGTGCTTGTGTTTGGGTAACTTTGGTGCCTAATTTATGCATTTAGCTAGTCATTTTAAATTGGTGGAAATCTACTGTCTGTGCATTTGTCCCTTGATATGTCTGTTGAAGAACACACAACCAAGACAACCCCAAAGAGAAGCACTTATGAACGAAAGAATCATCAGTGTCTCAGTTTGAGGTTATCTGAATGTGATTTCATTGACATCTATCTTCAGTTGTAGTCTGTAGTGTTTGTCATGTTCAACCGCCTCAACAAGTAGCACTTACTGAATTAAAAACACAAGCCAATGCTCAAGTTGAGGAAACATAAATGACTTACAGAGAGCAGTCATGAGTTCCCCCGTAGTCCAGATGGTTCGCTCCTCGCATCATCTGTGTTGTGCCCAGGAAGCTGTGGAAGTGGTGCTTCCTGCTCAGATTTGACCATTTTAAATACTGAATGCAGCCAAGTCACATGAACTCCGCCTACTTTTTGATGAAGTTTCAGTGGTCTAGACTATGTAAGAAAACAAAGGCTTCATTAAGATACAACTATCATCTTAAATGTATGCACACCATTAGCATTTGATGAATGGTCAATTCGAGTGCAATGAGTCATCTTGGTGCAAATCTTTGCCACATGCTGGCCTGAAGTTGGAGCTCAATCAGGAGTTCTTAGAACCAATACAAAGAAATACAGTTAGCACTGTACATCTACTCCCAAAGGCACTTTCTACTTTAAGACCCCAAGACAGCTTCTGAAACAATAGACTATAGATTTGAAACTGATTCCGATGCAGAATCTGGGACTAAAATGTTGGAACATATCTCAGTAGAGATTTGAAATGAAATACAGCTTACACACTTGAAGATGTAGAGATCAGCAAAACTACCCCAACAAAAAGCACTTACTGCATTGACAAACAAAGTTAGTGTTTTTGTAAGGGTAATCCTAATGAACATTACTGGATAGCAGATGGGAAAAATAACACTGCATTCAATCCCACTTGATTGTAACAACTACACAAAATGTTAGAGTATATCTCAGTAGAGATTTGAAATGAAATACAGCTTACACACTTGAAGATGTAGAGATCAGCAAAACTACCCCAACAAAAAGCACTTACTGCATTCACAAGTCAAGTCAGTGCTTGTGTTTGGGTAACTTTGGTGCCTAATTTATGCATTTAGCTAGTCATTTTAAATTGGTGGAAATCTACTGTCTGTGCATTTGTCCCTTGATATGTCTGTTGAAGAACACACAACCAAGACAACCCCAAAGAGAAGCACTTATGAACGAAAGAATCATCAGTGTCTCAGTTTGAGGTTATCTGAATGTGATTTCATTGACATCTATCTTCAGTTGTAGTCTGTAGTGTTTGTCATGTTCAACCGCCTCAACAAGTAGCACTTACTGAATTAAAAACACAAGCCAATGCTCAAGTTGAGGAAACATAAATGACTTACAGAGAGCAGTCATGAGTTCCCCCGTAGTCCAGATGGTTCGCTCCTCGCATCATCTGTGTTGTGCCCAGGAAGCTGTGGAAGTGGTGCTTCCTGCTCAGATTTGACCATCTTAAAAATGAATGCAGCCAAGTCACATGAACTCCGCCTACTTTTTGATGAAGTTTCAGTGGTCTAGACTATGTAAGTAAACAAAGGCTTCATGAAGATACAGCTATCATCTTAAATGTATGGACACCATTAGCATTTGATGAATGGTCAATTCGAGTGCAATGAGTCATCTTGGTGCAAATCTTTGCCACATGCTGGCCTGAAGTTGGAGCTCAATCAGGAGTTCTTAGAACCAATACAAAGAAATACATTTAGCACTGTACATCTACTCCCAAAGGCACTTTCTACTTTAAGACCCCAAGACAGCTTCTGAAACAATAGACAATAGATTTGAAACTGATTCCGATGCAGAATCTGGGACTAAAATGTTGGAACATATCTCAGTAGAGATTTGAAATGAAATACAGCTTACACACTTGAAGATGTAGAGATCAGCAAAACTACCCCAACAAAAAGCACTTACTGCATTGACAAACAAAGTTTGTGTTTTTGTAAGGGTAATCCTAATGAACATTACTGGATAGCAGATGGGAAAAATAACACTGCATTCAATCCCACTTGATTGTAACAACTACACAAAATGTTAGAGTATATCTCAGTAGAGATTTGAAATGAAATACAGCTTACACACTTGAAGATGTAGAGATCAGCAAAAATACCCCAACAAAAAGCACTTACTGCATTCACAAGTCAAGTCAGTGCTTGTGTTTGGGTAACTTTGGTGCCTAATTTATGCATTTAGCTAGTCATTTTAAATTGGTGGAAATCTACTGTCTGTGCATTTGTCCCTTGATATGTCTGTTGAAGAACACACAACCAAGACAACCCCAAAGAGAAGCACTTATGAACGAAAGAATCATCAGTGTCTCAGTTTGAGGTTATCTGAATGTGATTTCATTGACATCTATCTTCAGTTGTAGTCTGTAGTGTTTGTCATGTTCAACCGCCTGAACAAGTAGCACTTACTGAATTAAAAACACAAGCCAATGCTCAAGTTGAGGAAACATAAATGACTTACAGAGAGCAGTCATGAGTTCCCCCGTAGTCCAGATGGTTCGCTCCTCGCATCATTTGTGTTGTGCCCAGGAAGCTGTGGAAGTGGTGCTTCCTGCTCAGATTTTACCATTTTAAATACTGAATGCAGCCAAGTCACATGAACTCCGCCTACTTTTTGATGAAGTTTCAATGGTCTTGACTATGTAAGTAAACAAAGGCTTCATGAATATACAACTATCATCTTAAATGTATGCACACCATTAGCATTTGATGAATGGTCAATTCGAGTGCAATGAGTCATCTTGGTGCAAATCTTTGCCACATGCTGGCCTGAAGTTGGAGCTCAATCAGGAGTTCTTAGAACCAATACAAAGAAATACAGTTAGCACTGTACATCTACTCCCAAAGGCACTTTCTACTTTAAGACCCCAAGACAGCTTCTGAAACAATAGACAATAGATTTGAAACTGATTCCGATGCAGAATCTGGGACTAAAATGTTGGAACATATCTCAGTAGAGATTTGAAATGAAATACAGCTTACACACTTGAAGATGTAGAGATCAGCAAAAATACCCCAACAAAAAGCACTTACTGCATTCACAAGTCAAGTCAGTGCTTGTGTTTGGGTAACTTTGGTGCCTAATTTATGCATTTAGCTAGTCATTTTAAATTGGTGGAAATCTACTGTCTGTGCATTTGTCCCTTGATATGTCTGTTGAAGAACACACAACCAAGACAACCCCAAAGAGAAGCACTTATGAACGAAAGAATCATCAGTGTCTCAGTTTGAGGTTATCTGAATGTGATTTCATTGACATCTATCTTCGGTTGTAGTCTGTAGTGTTTGTCATGTTCAACCGCCTCAACAAGTAGCACTTACTGAATTAAAAACACAAGCCAATGCTCAAGTTGAGGAAACATAAATGACTTACAGAGAGCAGTCATGAGTTCCCCCGTAGTCCAGATGGTTCGCTCCTCGCATCATCTGTGTTGTGCCCAGGAAGCTGTGGAAGTGGTGATTCCTGCTCAGATTTGACCATCTTAAATACTGAATGCAGCCAAATCACATGAACTCCGCCTACTTTTTGATGAAGTTTCAATGGTCTTGACTATGTAAGTAAACAAAGGCTTCATGAAGATACAGCTATCATCTTAAATGTATGGACACCATTAGCATTTGATGAATGGTCAATTCGAGTGCAATGAGTCATCTTGGTGCAAATCTTTGCAACATGGTGGCCTGAAGTTGGAGCTCAATCAGGAGTTCTTAGAACCAATACAAAGAAATACAGTTAGCACTGTACATCTACTCCCAAAGGCACTTTCTACTTTAAGACCCCAAGACAGCTTCTGAAACAATAGACTATAGATTTGAAACTGATTCCGATGCAGAATCTGGGACTAAAATGTTGGAACATATCTCAGTAGAGATTTGAAATGAAATACAGCTTACACACTTGAAGATGTAGAGATCAGCAAAACTACCCCAACAAAAAGCACTTACTGCATTGACAAACAAAGTTAGTGTTTTTGTAAGGGTAATCCTAATGAACATTACTGGATAGCAGATGGGAAAAATAACACTGCATTCAATCCCACTTGATTGTAACAACTACACAAAATGTTAGAGTATATCTCAGTAGAGATTTGAAATGAAATACAGCTTACACACTTGAAGATGTAGAGATCAGCAAAAATACCCCAACAAAAAGCACTTACTGCATTCACAAGTCAAGTCAGTGCTTGTGTTTGGGTAACTTTGGTGCCTAATTTATGCATTTAGCTAGTCATTTTAAATTGGTGGAAATCTACTGTCTGTGCATTTGTCCCTTGATATGTCTGTTGAAGAACACACAACCAAGACAACCCCAAAGAGAAGCACTTATGAACGAAAGAATCATCAGTGTCTCAGTTTGAGGTTATCTGAATGTGATTTCATTGACATCTATCTTCAGTTGTAGTCTGTAGTGTTTGTCATGTTCAACCGCCTCAACAAGTAGCACTTACTGAATTAAAAACACAAGCCAATGCTCAAGTTGAGGAAACATAAATGACTTACAGAGAGCAGTCATGAGTTCCCCCGTAGTCCAGATGGTTCGCTCCTCGCATCATCTGTGTTGTGCCCAGGAAGCTGTGGAAGTGGTGCTTCCTGCTCAGATTTGACCATCTTAAATACTGAATGCAGCCAAGTCACATGAACTCCGCCTACTTTTTGATGAAGTTTCAATGGTCTTGACTATGTAAGTAAACAAAGGCTTCATGAAGATACAACTATCATCTTAAATGTATGGACACAATTAGCATTTGATGAATGGTCAATTAGAGTGCAATGAGTCATCTTGGTGCAAATCTTTGCCACATGCTGGCCTGAAGTTGGAGCTCAATCAGGAGTTCTTAGAACCAATACAAAGAAATACAGTTAGCACTGTACATCTACTCCCAAAGGCACTTTCTACTTTAAGACCCCAAGACAGCTTCTGAAACAATAGACAACAGATTTGAAACTGATTCCAATGCAGAATCTGGGACTAAAATGTTAGAACATATCTCAGTAGAGATTTGAAATGAAATACAGCTTACACACTTGAAGATGTAGAGATCAGCAAAAATACCCCAACAAAAAGCACTTACTGCATTCACAAGTCAAGTCAGTGCTTGTGTTTGGGTAACTTTGGTGCCTAATTTATGCATTTAGCTAGTCATTTTAAATTGGTGGAAATCTACTGTCTGTGCATTTGTCCCTTGATATGTCTGTTGAAGAACACACAACCAAGACAACCCCAAAGAGAAGCACTTATGAACGAAAGAATCATCAGTGTCTCAGTTTGAGGTTATCTGAATGTGATTTCATTGACATCTATCTTCAGTTGTAGTCTGTAGTGTTTGTCATGTTCAACCGCCTGAACAAGTAGCACTTACTGAATTAAAAACACAAGCCAATGCTCAAGTTGAGGAAACATAAATGACTTACAGAGAGCAGTCATGAGTTCCCCCGTAGTCCAGATGGTTCGCTCCTCGCATCATTTGTGTTGTGCCCAGGAAGCTGTGGAAGTGGTGCTTCCTGCTCAGATTTGACCATTTTAAATACTGAATGCAGCCAAGTCACATGAACTCCGCCTACTTTTTGATGAAGTTTCAGTGGTCTAGACTATGTAAGAAAACAAAGGCTTCATGAAGATACAACTATCATCTTAAATGTATGCACACCATTAGCATTTGATGAATGGTCAATTCGAGTGCAATGAGTCATCTTGGTGCAAATCTTTGCCACATGCTGGCCTGAAGTTGGAGCTCAATCAGGAGTTCTTAGAACCAATACAAAGAAATACAGTTAGCACTGTACATCTACTCCCAAAGGCACTTACTACTTTAAGACCCCAAGACAGCTTCTGAAACAATAGACAATAGATTTGAAACTGATACCGATGCAGAATCTGGGACTAAAATGTTGGAACATATCTCAGTAGAGATTTGAAATGAAATACAGCTTACACACTTGAAGATGTAGAGATCAGCAAAAATACCCCAACAAAAAGCACTTACTGCATTCACAAGTCAAGTCAGTGCTTGTGTTTGGGTAACTTTGGTGCCTAATTTATGCATTTAGCTAGTCATTTTAAATTGGTGGAAATCTACTGTCTGTGCATTTGTCCCTTGATATGTCTGTTGAAGAACACACAACCAAGACAACCCCAAAGAGAAGCACTTATGAACGAAAGAATCATCAGTGTCTCAGTTTGAGGTTATCTGAATGTGATTTCATTGACATCTATCTTCAGTTGTAGTCTGTAGTGTTTGTCATGTTCAACCGCCTGAACAAGTAGCACTTACTGAATTAAAAACACAAGCCAATGCTCAAGTTGAGGAAACATAAATGACTTACAGAGAGCAGTCATGAGTTCCCCCGTAGTCCAGATGGTTCGCTCCTCGCATCATTTGTGTTGTGCCCAGGAAGCTGTGGAAGTGGTGCTTCCTGCTCAGATTTGACCATTTTAAATACTGAATGCAGCCAAGTCACATGAACTCCGCCTACTTTTTGATGAAGTTTCAGTGGTCTAGACTATGTAAGAAAACAAAGGCTTCATTAAGATACAACTATCATCTTAAATGTATGCACACCATTAGCATTTGATGAATGGTCAATTCGAGTGCAATGAGTCATCTTGGTGCAAATCTTTGCCACATGCTGGCCTGAAGTTGGAGCTCAATCAGGAGTTCTTAGAACCAATACAAAGAAATACAGTTAGCACTGTACATCTACTCCCAAAGGCACTTTCTACTTTAAGACCCCAAGACAGCTTCTGAAACAATAGACTATAGATTTGAAACTGATTCCGATGCAGAATCTGGGACTAAAATGTTGGAACATATCTCAGTAGAGATTTGAAATGAAATACAGCTTACACACTTGAAGATGTAGAGATCAGCAAAACTACCCCAACAAAAAGCACTTACTGCATTGACAAACAAAGTTAGTGTTTTTGTAAGGGTAATCCTAATGAACATTACTGGATAGCAGATGGGAAAAATAACACTGCATTCAATCCCACTTGATTGTAACAACTACACAAAATGTTAGAGTATATCTCAGTAGAGATTTGAAATGAAATACAGCTTACACACTTGAAGATGTAGAGATCAGCAAAACTACCCCAACAAAAAGCACTTACTGCATTCACAAGTCAAGTCAGTGCTTGTGTTTGGGTAACTTTGGTGCCTAATTTATGCATTTAGCTAGTCATTTTAAATTGGTGGAAATCTACTGTCTGTGCATTTGTCCCTTGATATGTCTGTTGAAGAACACACAACCAAGACAACCCCAAAGAGAAGCACTTATGAACGAAAGAATCATCAGTGTCTCAGTTTGAGGTTATCTGAATGTGATTTCATTGACATCTATCTTCAGTTGTAGTCTGTAGTGTTTGTCATGTTCAACCGCCTCAACAAGTAGCACTTACTGAATTAAAAACACAAGCCAATGCTCAAGTTGAGGAAACATAAATGACTTACAGAGAGCAGTCATGAGTTCCCCCGTAGTCCAGATGGTTCGCTCCTCGCATCATCTGTGTTGTGCCCAGGAAGCTGTGGAAGTGGTGCTTCCTGCTCAGATTTGACCATCTTAAAAGTGAATGAAGCCAAGTCACATGAACTCCGCCTACTTTTTGATGAAGTTTCAGTGGTCTAGACTATGTAAGAAAACAAAGGCTTCATGAAGATACAACTATCATCTTAAATGTATGCACACCATTAGCATTTGATGAATGGTCAATTCGAGTGCAATGAGTCATCTTGGTGCAAATCTTTGCCACATGCTGGCCTGAAGTTGGAGCTCAATCAGGAGTTCTTAGAACCAATACAAAGAAATACAGTTAGCACTGTACATCTACTCCCAAAGGCACTTTCTACTTTAAGACCCCAAGACAGCTTCTGAAACAATAGACAATAGATTTGAAACTGATTCCGATGCAGAATCTGGGACTGAAATGTTGGAACATATCTCAGTAGAGATTTGAAATGAAATACAGCTTACACACTTGAAGATGTAGAGATCCGCAAAACTACCCCAACAAAAAGCACTTACTGCATTGACAAACAAAGTTAGTGTTTTTGTAAGGGTAATCCTAATGAACATTACTGGATAGCAGATGGGAAAAATAACACTGCATTCAATCCCACTTGATTGTAACAACTACACAAAATGTTAGAGTATATCTCAGTAGAGATTTGAAATGAAATACAGCTTACACACTTGAAGATGTAGAGATCAGCAAAAATACCCCAACAAAAAGCACTTACTGCATTCACAAGTCAAGTCAGTGCTTGTGTTTGGGTAACTTTGGTGCCTAATTTATGCATTTAGCTAGTCATTTTAAATTGGTGGAAATCTACTGTCTGTGCATTTGTCCCTTGATATGTCTGTTGAAGAACACACAACCAAGACAACCCCAAAGAGAAGCACTTATGAACGAAAGAATCATCAGTGTCTCAGTTTGAGGTTATCTGAATGTGATTTCATTGACATCTATCTTCAGTTGTAGTCTGTAGTGTTTGTCATGTTCAACCGCCTCAACAAGTAGCACTTACTGAATTAAAAACACAAGCCAATGCTCAAGTTGAGGAAACATAAATGACTTACAGAGAGCAGTCATGAGTTCCCCCGTAGTCCAGATGGTTCGCTCCTCGCATCATCTGTGTTGTGCCCAGGAAGCTGTGGAAGTGGTGCTTCCTGCTCAGATTTGACCATCTTAAATACTGAATGCAGCCAAGTCACATGAACTCCGCCTACTTTTTGATGAAGTTTCAGTGGTCTAGACTATGTAAGTAAACAAAGGCTTCATGAAGATACAGCTATCATCTTAAATGTATGGACACCATTAGCATTTGATGAATGGTCAATTCGAGTGCAATGAGTCATCTTGGTGCAAATCTTTGCCACATGCTGGCCTGAAGTTGGAGCTCAATCAGGAGTTCTTAGAACCAATACAAAGAAATACATTTAGCACTGTACATCTACTCCCAAAGGCACTTTCTACTTTAAGATCCCAAGACAGCTTCTGAAACAATAGACAATAGATTTGAAACTGATTCCGATGCAGAATCTGGGACTAAAATGTTGGAACATATCTCAGTAGAGATTTGAAATGAAATACAGCTTACACACTTGAAGATGTAGAGATCAGCAAAACTACCCCAACAAAAAGCACTTACTGCATTGACAAACAAAGTTAGTGTTTTTGTAAGGGTAATCCTAATGAACATTACTGGATAGCAGATGGGAAAAATAACACTGCATTCAATCCCACTTGATTGTAACAACTACACAAAATGTTAGAGTATATCTCAGTAGAGATTTGAAATGAAATACAGCTTACACACTTGAAGATGTAGAGATCAGCAAAAATACCCCAACAAAAAGCACTTACTGCATTCACAAGTCAAGTCAGTGCTTGTGTTTGGGTAACTTTGGTGCCTAATTTATGCATTTAGCTAGTCATTTTAAATTGGTGGAAATCTACTGTCTGTGCATTTGTCCCTTGATATGTCTGTTGAAGAACACACAACCAAGACAACCCCAAAGAGAAGCACTTATGAACGAAAGAATCATCAGTGTCTCAGTTTGAGGTTATCTGAATGTGATTTCATTGACATCTATCTTCAGTTGTAGTCTGTAGTGTTTGTCATGTTCAACCGCCTCAACAAGTAGCACTTACTGAATTAAAAACACAAGCCAATGCTCAAGTTGAGGAAACATAAATGACTTACAGAGAGCAGTCATGAGTTCCCCCGTAGTCCAGATGGTTCGCTCCTCGCATCATCTGTGTTGTGCCCAGGAAGCTGTGGAAGTGGTGCTTCCTGCTCAGATTTGACCATCTTAAAAGTGAATGAAGCCAAGTCACATGAACTCCGCCTACTTTTTGATGAAGTTTCAGTGGTCTAGACTATGTAAGAAAACAAAGGCTTCATGAAGATACAACTATCATCTTAAATGTATGCACACCATTAGCATTTGATGAATGGTCAATTCGAGTGCAATGAGTCATCTTGGTGCAAATCTTTGCCACATGCTGGCCTGAAGTTGGAGCTCAATCAGGAGTTCTTAGAACCAATACAAAGAAATACAGTTAGCACTGTACATCTACTCCCAAAGGCACTTTCTACTTTAAGACCCCAAGACAGCTTCTGAAACAATAGACAATAGATTTGAAACTGATTCCGATGCAGAATCTGGGACTAAAATGTTGGAACATATCTCAGTAGAGATTTGAAATGAAATACAGCTTACACACTTGAAGATGTAGAGATCCGCAAAACTACCCCAACAAAAAGCACTTACTGCATTGACAAACAAAGTTAGTGTTTTTGTAAGGGTAATCCTAATGAACATTACTGGATAGCAGATGGGAAAAATAACACTGCATTCAATCCCACTTGATTGTAACAACTACACAAAATGTTAGAGTATATCTCAGTAGAGATTTGAAATGAAATACAGCTTACACACTTGAAGATGTAGAGATCAGCAAAACTACCCCAACAAAAAGCACTTACTGCATTCACAAGTCAAGTCAGTGCTTGTGTTTGGGTAACTTTGGTGCCTAATTTATGCATTTAGCTAGTCATTTTAAATTGGTGGAAATCTACTGTCTGTGCATTTGTCCCTTGATATGTCTGTTGAAGAACACACAACCAAGACAACCCCAAAGAGAAGCACTTATGAACGAAAGAATCATCAGTGTCTCAGTTTGAGGTTATCTGAATGTGATTTCATTGACATCTATCTTCAGTTGTAGTCTGTAGTGTTTGTCATGTTCAACCGCCTCAACAAGTAGCACTTACTGAATTAAAAACACAAGCCAATGCTCAAGTTGAGGAAACATAAATGACTTACAGAGAGCAGTCATGAGTTCCCCCGTAGTCCAGATGGTTCGCTCCTCGCATCATCTGTGTTGTGCCCAGGAAGCTGTGGAAGTGGTGCTTCCTGCTCAGATTTGACCATCTTAAAAGTGAATGAAGCCAAGTCACATGAACTCCGCCTACTTTTTGATGAAGTTTCAGTGGTCTAGACTATGTAAGAAAACAAAGGCTTCATGAAGATACAACTATCATCTTAAATGTATGCACACCATTAGCATTTGATGAATGGTCAATTCGAGTGCAATGAGTCATCTTGGTGCAAATCTTTGCCACATGCTGGCCTGAAGTTGGAGCTCAATCAGGAGTTCTTAGAACCAATACAAAGAAATACAGTTAGCACTGTACATCTACTCCCAAAGGCACTTTCTACTTTAAGACCCCAAGACAGCTTCTGAAACAATAGACAATAGATTTGAAACTGATTCCGATGCAGAATCTGGGACTGAAATGTTGGAACATATCTCAGTAGAGATTTGAAATGAAATACAGCTTACACACTTGAAGATGTAGAGATCCGCAAAACTACCCCAACAAAAAGCACTTACTGCATTGACAAACAAAGTTAGTGTTTTTGTAAGGGTAATCCTAATGAACATTACTGGATAGCAGATGGGAAAAATAACACTGCATTCAATCCCACTTGATTGTAACAACTACACAAAATGTTAGAGTATATCTCAGTAGAGATTTGAAATGAAATACAGCTTACACACTTGAAGATGTAGAGATCAGCAAAACTACCCCAACAAAAAGCACTTACTGCATTCACAAGTCAAGTCAGTGCTTGTGTTTGGGTAACTTTGGTGCCTAATTTATGCATTTAGCTAGTCATTTTAAATTGGTGGAAATCTACTGTCTGTGCATTTGTCCCTTGATATGTCTGTTGAAGAACACACAACCAAGACAACCCCAAAGAGAAGCACTTATGAACGAAAGAATCATCAGTGTCTCAGTTTGAGGTTATCTGAATGTGATTTCATTGACATCCATCTTCAGTTGTAGTCTGTAGTATTTGTCATGTTCAACAAGTAGCACTTACTGAATTAAAAACACAAGCCAATGCTCAAGTTGAGGAAACATAAATGACTTACAGAGAGCAGTCATGAGTTCCCCCGTAGTCCAGATGGTTCGCTCCTCGCATCATCTGTGTTGTGCCCAGGAAGCTGTGGAAGTGGTGCTTCCTGCTCAGATTTGACCATCTTAAAAGTGAATGAAGCCAAGTCACATGAACTCCGCCTACTTTTTGATGAAGTTTCAGTGGTCTAGACTATGTAAGAAAACAAAGGCTTCATGAAGATACAACTATCATCTTAAATGTATGCACACCATTAGCATTTGATGAATGGTCAATTCGAGTGCAATGAGTCATCTTGGTGCAAATCTTTGCCACATGCTGGCCTGAAGTTGGAGCTCAATCAGGAGTTCTTAGAACCAATACAAAGAAATACAGTTAGCACTGTACATCTACTCCCAAAGGCACTTTCTACTTTAAGACCCCAAGACAGCTTCTGAAACAATAGACAATAGATTTGAAACTGATTCCGATGCAGAATCTGGGACTAAAATGTTGGAACATATCTCAGTAGAGATTTGAAATGAAATACAGCTTACACACTTGAAGATGTAGAGATCCGCAAAACTACCCCAACAAAAAGCACTTACTGCATTGACAAACAAAGTTAGTGTTTTTGTAAGGGTAATCCTAATGAACATTACTGGATAGCAGATGGGAAAAATAACACTGCATTCAATCCCACTTGATTGTAACAACTACACAAAATGTTAGAGTATATCTCAGTAGAGATTTGAAATGAAATACAGCTTACACACTTGAAGATGTAGAGATCAGCAAAACTACCCCAACAAAAAGCACTTACTGCATTCACAAGTCAAGTCAGTGCTTGTGTTTGGGTAACTTTGGTGCCTAATTTATGCATTTAGCTAGTCATTTTAAATTGGTGGAAATCTACTGTCTGTGCATTTGTCCCTTGATATGTCTGTTGAAGAACACACAACCAAGACAACCCCAAAGAGAAGCACTTATGAACGAAAGAATCATCAGTGTCTCAGTTTGAGGTTATCTGAATGTGATTTCATTGACATCCATCTTCAGTTGTAGTCTGTAGTATTTGTCATGTTCAACAAGTAGCACTTACTGAATTAAAAACACAAGCCAATGCTCAAGTTGAGGAAACATAAATGACTTACAGAGAGCAGTCATGAGTTCCCCCGTAGTCCAGATGGTTCGCTCCTCGCATCATCTGTGTTGTGCCCAGGAAGCTGTGGAAGTGGTGCTTCCTGCTCAGATTTGACCATCTTAAAAGTGAATGAAGCCAAGTCACATGAACTCCGCCTACTTTTTGATGAAGTTTCAGTGGTCTAGACTATGTAAGAAAACAAAGGCTTCATGAAGATACAACTATCATCTTAAATGTATGCACACCATTAGCATTTGATGAATGGTCAATTCGAGTGCAATGAGTCATCTTGGTGCAAATCTTTGCCACATGCTGGCCTGAAGTTGGAGCTCAATCAGGAGTTCTTAGAACCAATACAAAGAAATACAGTTAGCACTGTACATCTACTCCCAAAGGCACTTTCTACTTTAAGACCCCAAGACAGCTTCTGAAACAATAGACAATAGATTTGAAACTGATTCCGATGCAGAATCTGGGACTAAAATGTTGGAACATATCTCAGTAGAGATTTGAAATGAAATACAGCTTACACACTTGAAGATGTAGAGATCCGCAAAACTACCCCAACAAAAAGCACTTACTGCATTGACAAACAAAGTTAGTGTTTTTGTAAGGGTAATCCTAATGAACATTACTGGATAGCAGATGGGAAAAATAACACTGCATTCAATCCCACTTGATTGTAACAACTACACAAAATGTTAGAGTATATCTCAGTAGAGATTTGAAATGAAATACAGCTTACACACTTGAAGATGTAGAGATCAGCAAAACTACCCCAACAAAAAGCACTTACTGCATTCACAAGTCAAGTCAGTGCTTGTGTTTGGGTAACTTTGGTGCCTAATTTATGCATTTAGCTAGTCATTTTAAATTGGTGGAAATCTACTGTCTGTGCATTTGTCCCTTGATATGTCTGTTGAAGAACACACAACCAAGACAACCCCAAAGAGAAGCACTTATGAACGAAAGAATCATCAGTGTCTCAGTTTGAGGTTATCTGAATGTGATTTCATTGACATCTATCTTCAGTTGTAGTCTGTAGTGTTTGTCATGTTCAACCACCTCAACAAGTAGCACTTACTGAATTAAAAACACAAGCCAATGCTCAAGTTGAGGAAACATAAATGACTTACAGAGAGCAGTCATGAGTTCCCCCGTAGTCCAGATGGTTCGCTCCTCGCATCATCTGTGTTGTGCCCAGGAAGCTGTGGAAGTGGTGCTTCCTGCTCAGATTTGACCATCTTAAATACTGAATGCAGCCAAGTCACATGAACTCTGCCTACTTTTTGATGAAGTTTCAATGGTCTTGACTATGTAAGTAAACAAAGGCTTCATGAAGATACAACTATCATCTTAAATGTATGGACACAATTAGCATTTGATGAATGGTCAATTAGAGTGCAATGAGTCATCTTGGTGCAAATCTTTGTCACATGGTGGCCTGAAGTTGGAGCTCAATCAGGAGTTCTTAGAACCAATACAAAGAAATACATTTAGCACTGTACATCTACTCCCAAAGGCACTTTCTACTTTAAGACCCCAAGACAGCTTCTGAAACAATAGACAACAGATTTGAAACTGATTCCAATGCAGAATCTGGGACTAAAATGTTAGAACATATCTCAGTAGAGATTTGAAATGAAATACAGCTTACACACTTGAAGATGTAGAGATCCGCAAAACTACCCCAACAAAAAGCACTTACTGCATTGACAAACAAAGTTAGTGTTTTTGTAAGGGTAATCCTAATGAACATTACTGGATAGCAGATGGGAAAAATAACACTGCATTCAATCCCACTTGATTGTAACAACTACACAAAATGTTAGAGTATATCTCAGTAGAGATTTGAAATGAAATACAGCTTACACACTTGAAGATGTAGAGATCAGCAAAAATACCCCAACAAAAAGCACTTACTGCATTCACAAGTCAAGTCAGTGCTTGTGTTTGGGTAACTTTGGTGCCTAATTTATGCATTTAGCTAGTCATTTTAAATTGGTGGAAATCTACTGTCTGTGCATTTGTCCCTTGATATGTCTGTTGAAGAACACACAACCAAGACAACACCAAAGAGAAGCACTTATGAACGAAAGAATCATCAGTGTCTCAGTTTGAGGTTATCTGAATGTGATTTCATTGACATCTATCTTCAGTTGTAGTCTGTAGTGTTTGTCATGTTCAACCGCCTCAACAAGTAGCACTTACTGAATTAAAAACACAAGCCAATGCTCAAGTTGAGGAAACATAAATGACTTACAGAGAGCAGTCATGAGTTCCCCCGTAGTCCAGATGGTTCGCTCCTCGCATCATCTGTGTTGTGCCCAGGAAGCTGTGGAAGTGGTGCTTCCTGCTCAGATTTGACCATCTTAAATACTGAATGCAGCCAAGTCACATGAACTCCGCCTACTTTTTGATGAAGTTTCAATGGTCTTGACTATGTAAGTAAACAAAGGCTTCATGAAGATACAGCTATCATCTTAAATGTATGGACACCATTAGCATTTGATGAATGGTCAATTCGAGTGCAATGAGTCATCTTGGTGCAAATCTTTGCAACATGGTGGCCTGAAGTTGGAGCTCAATCAGGAGTTCTTAGAACCAATACAAAGAAATACAGTTAGCACTGTACATCTACTCCCAAAGGCACTTTCTACTTTAAGACCCCAAGACAGCTTCTGAAACAATAGACAATAGATTTGAAACTGATTCCGATGCAGAATCTGGGACTAAAATGTTGGAACATATCTCAGTAGAGATTTGAAATGAAATACAGCTTACACACTTGAAGATGTAGAGATCAGCAAAACTACCCCAACAAAAAGCACTTACTGCATTGACAAACAAAGTTAGTGTTTTTGTAAGGGTAATCCTAATGAACATTACTGGATAGCAGATGGGAAAAATAACACTGCATTCAATCCCACTTGATTGTAACAACTACACAAAATGTTAGAGTATATCTCAGTAGAGATTTGAAATGAAATACAGCTTACACACTTGAAGATGTAGAGATCAGCAAAAATATCCCAACAAAAAGCACTTACTGCATTCACAAGTCAAGTCAGTGCTTGTGTTTGGGTAACTTTGGTGCCTAATTTATGCATTTAGCTAGTCATTTTAAATTGGTGGAAATCTACTGTCTGTGCATTTGTCCCTTGATATGTCTGTTGAAGAACACACAACCAAGACAACCCCAAAGAGAAGCACTTATGAACGAAAGAATCATCAGTGTCTCAGTTTGAGGTTATCTGAATGTGATTTCATTGACATCTATCTTCAGTTGTAGTCTGTAGTGTTTGTCATGTTCAACCGCCTCAACAAGTAGCACTTACTGAATTAAAAACACAAGCCAATGCTCAAGTTGAGGAAACATAAATGTCTTACAGAGAGCAGTCATGAGTTCCCCCGTAGTCCAGATGGTTCGCTCCTCGCATCATCTGTGTTGTGCCCAGGAAGCTGTGGAAGTGGTGCTTCCTGCTCAGATTTGACCATCTTAAATACTGAATGCAGCCAAGTCACATGAACTCTGCCTACTTTTTGATGAAGTTTCAATGGTCTTGACTATGTAAGTAAACAAAGGCTTCATGAAGATACAACTATCATCTTAAATGTATGGACACAATTAGCATTTGATGAATGGTCAATTAGAGTGCAATGAGTCATCTTGGTGCAAATCTTTGCAACATGGTGGCCTGAAGTTGGAGCTCAATCAGGAGTTCTTAGAACCAATACAAAGAAATACAGTTAGCACTGTACATCTACTCCCAAAGGCACTTTCTACTTTAAGACCCCAAGACAGCTTCTGAAACAATAGACAATAGATTTGAAACTGATTCCGATGCAGAATCTGGGACTAAAATGTTGGAACATATCTCAGTAGAGATTTGAAATGAAATACAGCTTACACACTTGAAGATGTAGAGATCAGCAAAACTACCCCAACAAAAAGCACTTACTGCATTGACAAACAAAGTTAGTGTTTTTGTAAGGGTAATCCTAATGAACATTACTGGATAGCAGATGGGAAAAATAACACTGCATTCAATCCCACTTGATTGTAACAACTACACAAAATGTTAGAGTATATCTCAGTAGAGATTTGAAATGAAATACAGCTTACACACTTGAAGATGTAGAGATCAGCAAAAATACCCCAACAAAAAGCACTTACTGCATTCACAAGTCAAGTCAGTGCTTGTGTTTGGGTAACTTTGGTGCCTAATTTATGCATTTAGCTAGTCATTTTAAATTGGTGGAAATCTACTGTCTGTGCATTTGTCCCTTGATATGTCTGTTGAAGAACACACAACCAAGACAACCCCAAAGAGAAGCACTTATGAACGAAAGAATCATCAGTGTCTCAGTTTGAGGTTATCTGAATGTGATTTCATTGACATCTATCTTCAGTTGTAGTCTGTAGTGTTTGTCATGTTCAACCGCCTCAACAAGTAGCACTTACTGAATTAAAAACACAAGCCAATGCTCAAGTTGAGGAAACATAAATGACTTACAGAGAGCAGTCATGAGTTCCCCCGTAGTCCAGATGGTTCGCTCCTCGCATCATCTGTGTTGTGCCCAGGAAGCTGTGGAAGTGGTGCTTCCTGCTCAGATTTGACCATCTTAAAAGTGAATGAAGCCAAGTCACATGAACTCCGCCTACTTTTTGATGAAGTTTCAGTGGTCTAGACTATGTAAGAAAACAAAGGCTTCATGAAGATACAACTATCATCTTAAATGTATGCACACCATTAGCATTTGATGAATGGTCAATTCGAGTGCAATGAGTCATCTTGGTGCAAATCTTTGCCACATGCTGGCCTGAAGTTGGAGCTCAATCAGGAGTTCTTAGAACCAATACAAAGAAATACAGTTAGCACTGTACATCTACTCCCAAAGGCACTTTCTACTTTAAGACCCCAAGACAGCTTCTGAAACAATAGACAATAGATTTGAAACTGATTCCGATGCAGAATCTGGGACTAAAATGTTGGAACATATCTCAGTAGAGATTTGAAATGAAATACAGCTTACACACTTGAAGATGTAGAGATCCGCAAAACTACCCCAACAAAAAGCACTTACTGCATTGACAAACAAAGTTAGTGTTTTTGTAAGGGTAATCCTAATGAACATTACTGGATAGCAGATGGGAAAAATAACACTGCATTCAATCCCACTTGATTGTAACAACTACACAAAATGTTAGAGTATATCTCAGTAGAGATTTGAAATGAAATACAGCTTACACACTTGAAGATGTAGAGATCAGCAAAACTACCCCAACAAAAAGCACTTACTGCATTCACAAGTCAAGTCAGTGCTTGTGTTTGGGTAACTTTGGTGCCTAATTTATGCATTTAGCTAGTCATTTTAAATTGGTGGAAATCTACTGTCTGTGCATTTGTCCCTTGATATGTCTGTTGAAGAACACACAACCAAGACAACCCCAAAGAGAAGCACTTATGAACGAAAGAATCATCAGTGTCTCAGTTTGAGGTTATCTGAATGTGATTTCATTGACATCTATCTTCAGTTGTAGTCTGTAGTGTTTGTCATGTTCAACCGCCTCAACAAGTAGCACTTACTGAATTAAAAACACAAGCCAATGCTCAAGTTGAGGAAACATAAATGACTTACAGAGAGCAGTCATGAGTTCCCCCGTAGTCCAGATGGTTCGCTCCTCGCATCATCTGTGTTGTGCCCAGGAAGCTGTGGAAGTGGTGCTTCCTGCTCAGATTTGACCATCTTAAAAGTGAATGAAGCCAAGTCACATGAACTCCGCCTACTTTTTGATGAAGTTTCAGTGGTCTAGACTATGTAAGAAAACAAAGGCTTCATGAAGATACAACTATCATCTTAAATGTATGCACACCATTAGCATTTGATGAATGGTCAATTCGAGTGCAATGAGTCATCTTGGTGCAAATCTTTGCCACATGCTGGCCTGAAGTTGGAGCTCAATCAGGAGTTCTTAGAACCAATACAAAGAAATACAGTTAGCACTGTACATCTACTCCCAAAGGCACTTTCTACTTTAAGACCCCAAGACAGCTTCTGAAACAATAGACAATAGATTTGAAACTGATTCCGATGCAGAATCTGGGACTGAAATGTTGGAACATATCTCAGTAGAGATTTGAAATGAAATACAGCTTACACACTTGAAGATGTAGAGATCCGCAAAACTACCCCAACAAAAAGCACTTACTGCATTGACAAACAAAGTTAGTGTTTTTGTAAGGGTAATCCTAATGAACATTACTGGATAGCAGATGGGAAAAATAACACTGCATTCAATCCCACTTGATTGTAACAACTACACAAAATGTTAGAGTATATCTCAGTAGAGATTTGAAATGAAATACAGCTTACACACTTGAAGATGTAGAGATCAGCAAAACTACCCCAACAAAAAGCACTTACTGCATTCACAAGTCAAGTCAGTGCTTGTGTTTGGGTAACTTTGGTGCCTAATTTATGCATTTAGCTAGTCATTTTAAATTGGTGGAAATCTACTGTCTGTGCATTTGTCCCTTGATATGTCTGTTGAAGAACACACAACCAAGACAACCCCAAAGAGAAGCACTTATGAACGAAAGAATCATCAGTGTCTCAGTTTGAGGTTATCTGAATGTGATTTCATTGACATCCATCTTCAGTTGTAGTCTGTAGTATTTGTCATGTTCAACAAGTAGCACTTACTGAATTAAAAACACAAGCCAATGCTCAAGTTGAGGAAACATAAATGACTTACAGAGAGCAGTCATGAGTTCCCCCGTAGTCCAGATGGTTCGCTCCTCGCATCATCTGTGTTGTGCCCAGGAAGCTGTGGAAGTGGTGCTTCCTGCTCAGATTTGACCATCTTAAAAGTGAATGAAGCCAAGTCACATGAACTCCGCCTACTTTTTGATGAAGTTTCAGTGGTCTAGACTATGTAAGAAAACAAAGGCTTCATGAAGATACAACTATCATCTTAAATGTATGCACACCATTAGCATTTGATGAATGGTCAATTCGAGTGCAATGAGTCATCTTGGTGCAAATCTTTGCCACATGCTGGCCTGAAGTTGGAGCTCAATCAGGAGTTCTTAGAACCAATACAAAGAAATACAGTTAGCACTGTACATCTACTCCCAAAGGCACTTTCTACTTTAAGACCCCAAGACAGCTTCTGAAACAATAGACAATAGATTTGAAACTGATTCCGATGCAGAATCTGGGACTAAAATGTTGGAACATATCTCAGTAGAGATTTGAAATGAAATACAGCTTACACACTTGAAGATGTAGAGATCCGCAAAACTACCCCAACAAAAAGCACTTACTGCATTGACAAACAAAGTTAGTGTTTTTGTAAGGGTAATCCTAATGAACATTACTGGATAGCAGATGGGAAAAATAACACTGCATTCAATCCCACTTGATTGTAACAACTACACAAAATGTTAGAGTATATCTCAGTAGAGATTTGAAATGAAATACAGCTTACACACTTGAAGATGTAGAGATCAGCAAAACTACCCCAACAAAAAGCACTTACTGCATTCACAAGTCAAGTCAGTGCTTGTGTTTGGGTAACTTTGGTGCCTAATTTATGCATTTAGCTAGTCATTTTAAATTGGTGGAAATCTACTGTCTGTGCATTTGTCCCTTGATATGTCTGTTGAAGAACACACAACCAAGACAACCCCAAAGAGAAGCACTTATGAACGAAAGAATCATCAGTGTCTCAGTTTGAGGTTATCTGAATGTGATTTCATTGACATCTATCTTCAGTTGTAGTCTGTAGTGTTTGTCATGTTCAACCGCCTCAACAAGTAGCACTTACTGAATTAAAAACACAAGCCAATGCTCAAGTTGAGGAAACATAAATGACTTACAGAGAGCAGTCATGAGTTCCCCCGTAGTCCAGATGGTTCGCTCCTCGCATCATCTGTGTTGTGCCCAGGAAGCTGTGGAAGTGGTGCTTCCTGCTCAGATTTGACCATCTTAAAAGTGAATGAAGCCAAGTCACATGAACTCCGCCTACTTTTTGATGAAGTTTCAGTGGTCTAGACTATGTAAGAAAACAAAGGCTTCATGAAGATACAACTATCATCTTAAATGTATGCACACCATTAGCATTTGATGAATGGTCAATTCGAGTGCAATGAGTCATCTTGGTGCAAATCTTTGCCACATGCTGGCCTGAAGTTGGAGCTCAATCAGGAGTTCTTAGAACCAATACAAAGAAATACAGTTAGCACTGTACATCTACTCCCAAAGGCACTTTCTACTTTAAGACCCCAAGACAGCTTCTGAAACAATAGACAATAGATTTGAAACTGATTCCGATGCAGAATCTGGGACTAAAATGTTGGAACATATCTCAGTAGAGATTTGAAATGAAATACAGCTTACACACTTGAAGATGTAGAGATCCGCAAAACTACCCCAACAAAAAGCACTTACTGCATTGACAAACAAAGTTAGTGTTTTTGTAAGGGTAATCCTAATGAACATTACTGGATAGCAGATGGGAAAAATAACACTGCATTCAATCCCACTTGATTGTAACAACTACACAAAATGTTAGAGTATATCTCAGTAGAGATTTGAAATGAAATACAGCTTACACACTTGAAGATGTAGAGATCAGCAAAACTACCCCAACAAAAAGCACTTACTGCATTCACAAGTCAAGTCAGTGCTTGTGTTTGGGTAACTTTGGTGCCTAATTTATGCATTTAGCTAGTCATTTTAAATTGGTGGAAATCTACTGTCTGTGCATTTGTCCCTTGATATGTCTGTTGAAGAACACACAACCAAGACAACCCCAAAGAGAAGCACTTATGAACGAAAGAATCATCAGTGTCTCAGTTTGAGGTTATCTGAATGTGATTTCATTGACATCTATCTTCAGTTGTAGTCTGTAGTGTTTGTCATGTTCAACCGCCTCAACAAGTAGCACTTACTGAATTAAAAACACAAGCCAATGCTCAAGTTGAGGAAACATAAATGACTTACAGAGAGCAGTCATGAGTTCCCCCGTAGTCCAGATGGTTCGCTCCTCGCATCATCTGTGTTGTGCCCAGGAAGCTGTGGAAGTGGTGCTTCCTGCTCAGATTTGACCATCTTAAAAGTGAATGAAGCCAAGTCACATGAACTCCGCCTACTTTTTGATGAAGTTTCAGTGGTCTAGACTATGTAAGAAAACAAAGGCTTCATGAAGATACAACTATCATCTTAAATGTATGCACACCATTAGCATTTGATGAATGGTCAATTCGAGTGCAATGAGTCATCTTGGTGCAAATCTTTGCCACATGCTGGCCTGAAGTTGGAGCTCAATCAGGAGTTCTTAGAACCAATACAAAGAAATACAGTTAGCACTGTACATCTACTCCCAAAGGCACTTTCTACTTTAAGACCCCAAGACAGCTTCTGAAACAATAGACAATAGATTTGAAACTGATTCCGATGCAGAATCTGGGACTGAAATGTTGGAACATATCTCAGTAGAGATTTGAAATGAAATACAGCTTACACACTTGAAGATGTAGAGATCCGCAAAACTACCCCAACAAAAAGCACTTACTGCATTGACAAACAAAGTTAGTGTTTTTGTAAGGGTAATCCTAATGAACATTACTGGATAGCAGATGGGAAAAATAACACTGCATTCAATCCCACTTGATTGTAACAACTACACAAAATGTTAGAGTATATCTCAGTAGAGATTTGAAATGAAATACAGCTTACACACTTGAAGATGTAGAGATCAGCAAAAATACCCCAACAAAAAGCACTTACTGCATTCACAAGTCAAGTCAGTGCTTGTGTTTGGGTAACTTTGGTGCCTAATTTATGCATTTAGCTAGTCATTTTAAATTGGTGGAAATCTACTGTCTGTGCATTTGTCCCTTGATATGTCTGTTGAAGAACACACAACCAAGACAACCCCAAAGAGAAGCACTTATGAACGAAAGAATCATCAGTGTCTCAGTTTGAGGTTATCTGAATGTGATTTCATTGACATCTATCTTCAGTTGTAGTCTGTAGTGTTTGTCATGTTCAACCGCCTCAACAAGTAGCACTTACTGAATTAAAAACACAAGCCAATGCTCAAGTTGAGGAAACATAAATGACTTACAGAGAGCAGTCATGAGTTCCCCCGTAGTCCAGATGGTTCGCTCCTCGCATCATCTGTGTTGTGCCCATGAAGCTGTGGAAGTGGTGCTTCCTGCTCAGATTTGACCATCTTAAATACTGAATGCAGCCAAGTCACATGAACTCCGCCTACTTTTTGATGAAGTTTCAATGGTCTTGACTATGTAAGTAAACAAAGGCTTCATGAAGATACAGCTATCATCTTAAATGTATGGACACCATTAGCATTTGATGAATGGTCAATTCGAGTGCAATGAGTCATCTTGGTGCAAATCTTTGTCACATGGTGGCCTGAAGTTGGAGCTCAATCAGGAGTTCTTAGAACCAATACAAATAAATACATTTAGCACTGTACATCTACTCCCAAAGGCACTTTCTACTTTAAGACCCCAAGACAGCTTCTGAAACAATAGACAACAGATTTGAAACTGATTCCAATGCAGAATCTGGGACTAAAATGTTAGAACATATCTCAGTAGAGATTTGAAATGAAATACAGCTTACACACTTTAAGATGTAGAGATCAGCAAAAATACCCCAACAAGAAGCACTTATGAACGAAAGAATCATCAGTGTCTCAGTTTGAGGTTATCTGAATGTGATTTCATTGACATCTATCTTCAGTTGTAGTCTGTAGTGTTTGTCATGTTCAACCACCTCAACAAGTAGCACTTACTGAATTAAAAACACAAGCCAATGCTCAAGTTGAGGAAACATAAATGACTTACAGAGAGCAGTCATGAGTTCCCCCGTAGTCCAGATGGTTCGCTCCTCGCATCATCTGTGTTGTGCCCAGGAAGCTGTGGAAGTGGTGCTTCCTGCTCAGATTTGACCATCTTAAATACTGAATGCAGCCAAGTCACATGAACTCTGCCTACTTTTTGATGAAGTTTCAATGGTCTTGACTATGTAAGTAAACAAAGGCTTCATGAAGATACAACTATCATCTTAAATGTATGGACACAATTAGCATTTGATGAATGGTCAATTAGAGTGCAATGAGTCATCTTGGTGCAAATCTTTGTCACATGGTGGCCTGAAGTTGGAGCTCAATCAGGAGTTCTTAGAACCAATACAAAGAAATACATTTAGCACTGTACATCTACTCCCAAAGGCACTTTCTACTTTAAGACCCCAAGACAGCTTCTGAAACAATAGACAACAGATTTGAAACTGATTCCAATGCAGAATCTGGGACTAAAATGTTAGAACATATCTCAGTAGAGATTTGAAATGAAATACAGCTTACACACTTGAAGATGTAGAGATCCGCAAAACTACCCCAACAAAAAGCACTTACTGCATTGACAAACAAAGTTAGTGTTTTTGTAAGGGTAATCCTAATGAACATTACTGGATAGCAGATGGGAAAAATAACACTGCATTCAATCCCACTTGATTGTAACAACTACACAAAATGTTAGAGTATATCTCAGTAGAGATTTGAAATGAAATACAGCTTACACACTTGAAGATGTAGAGATCAGCAAAAATACCCCAACAAAAAGCACTTACTGCATTCACAAGTCAAGTCAGTGCTTGTGTTTGGGTAACTTTGGTGCCTAATTTATGCATTTAGCTAGTCATTTTAAATTGGTGGAAATCTACTGTCTGTGCATTTGTCCCTTGATATGTCTGTTGAAGAACACACAACCAAGACAACACCAAAGAGAAGCACTTATGAACGAAAGAATCATCAGTGTCTCAGTTTGAGGTTATCTGAATGTGATTTCATTGACATCTATCTTCAGTTGTAGTCTGTAGTGTTTGTCATGTTCAACCGCCTCAACAAGTAGCACTTACTGAATTAAAAACACAAGCCAATGCTCAAGTTGAGGAAACATAAATGACTTACAGAGAGCAGTCATGAGTTCCCCCGTAGTCCAGATGGTTCGCTCCTCGCATCATCTGTGTTGTGCCCAGGAAGCTGTGGAAGTGGTGCTTCCTGCTCAGATTTGACCATCTTAAATACTGAATGCAGCCAAGTCACATGAACTCCGCCTACTTTTTGATGAAGTTTCAATGGTCTTGACTATGTAAGTAAACAAAGGCTTCATGAAGATACAGCTATCATCTTAAATGTATGGACACCATTAGCATTTGATGAATGGTCAATTCGAGTGCAATGAGTCATCTTGGTGCAAATCTTTGCAACATGGTGGCCTGAAGTTGGAGCTCAATCAGGAGTTCTTAGAACCAATACAAAGAAATACAGTTAGCACTGTACATCTACTCCCAAAGGCACTTTCTACTTTAAGACCCCAAGACAGCTTCTGAAACAATAGACAATAGATTTGAAACTGATTCCGATGCAGAATCTGGGACTAAAATGTTGGAACATATCTCAGTAGAGATTTGAAATGAAATACAGCTTACACACTTGAAGATGTAGAGATCAGCAAAACTACCCCAACAAAAAGCACTTACTGCATTGACAAACAAAGTTAGTGTTTTTGTAAGGGTAATCCTAATGAACATTACTGGATAGCAGATGGGAAAAATAACACTGCATTCAATCCCACTTGATTGTAACAACTACACAAAATGTTAGAGTATATCTCAGTAGAGATTTGAAATGAAATACAGCTTACACACTTGAAGATGTAGAGATCAGCAAAAATATCCCAACAAAAAGCACTTACTGCATTCACAAGTCAAGTCAGTGCTTGTGTTTGGGTAACTTTGGTGCCTAATTTATGCATTTAGCTAGTCATTTTAAATTGGTGGAAATCTACTGTCTGTGCATTTGTCCCTTGATATGTCTGTTGAAGAACACACAACCAAGACAACCCCAAAGAGAAGCACTTATGAACGAAAGAATCATCAGTGTCTCAGTTTGAGGTTATCTGAATGTGATTTCATTGACATCTATCTTCAGTTGTAGTCTGTAGTGTTTGTCATGTTCAACCGCCTCAACAAGTAGCACTTACTGAATTAAAAACACAAGCCAATGCTCAAGTTGAGGAAACATAAATGTCTTACAGAGAGCAGTCATGAGTTCCCCCGTAGTCCAGATGGTTCGCTCCTCGCATCATCTGTGTTGTGCCCAGGAAGCTGTGGAAGTGGTGCTTCCTGCTCAGATTTGACCATCTTAAATACTGAATTCAGCCAAGTCACATGAACTCCGCCTACTTTTTGATGAAGTTTCAATGGTCTTGACTATGTAAGTAAACAAAGGCTTCATGAAGATACAACTATCATCTTAAATGTATGGACACAATTAGCATTTGATGAATGGTCAATTAGAGTGCAATGAGTCATCTTGGTGCAAATCTTTGCAACATGGTGGCCTGAAGTTGGAGCTCAATCAGGAGTTCTTAGAACCAATACAAAGAAATACAGTTAGCACTGTACATCTACTCCCAAAGGCACTTTCTACTTTAAGACCCCAAGACAGCTTCTGAAACAATAGACAATAGATTTGAAACTGATTCCGATGCAGAATCTGGGACTAAAATGTTAGAACATATCTCAGTAGAGATTTGAAATGAAATACAGCTTACACACTTGAAGATGTAGAGATCAGCAAAACTACCCCAACAAAAAGCACTTACTGCATTGACAAACAAAGTTAGTGTTTTTGTAAGGGTAATCCTAATGAACATTACTGGATAGCAGATGGGAAAAATAACACTGCATTCAATCCCACTTGATTGTAACAACTACACAAAATGTTAGAGTATATCTCAGTAGAGATTTGAAATGAAATACAGCTTACACACTTGAAGATGTAGAGATCAGCAAAAATACCCCAACAAAAAGCACTTACTGCATTCACAAGTCAAGTCAGTGCTTGTGTTTGGGTAACTTTGGTGCCTAATTTATGCATTTAGCTAGTCATTTTAAATTGGTGGAAATCTACTGTCTGTGCATTTGTCCCTTGATATGTCTGTTGAAGAACACACAACCAAGACAACCCCAAAGAGAAGCACTTATGAACGAAAGAATCATCAGTGTCTCAGTTTGAGGTTATCTGAATGTGATTTCATTGACATCTATCTTCAGTTGTAGTCTGTAGTGTTTGTCATGTTCAACCGCCTCAACAAGTAGCACTTACTGAATTAAAAACACAAGCCAATGCTCAGGTTGAGGAAACATAAATGACTTACAGAGAGCAGTCATGAGTTCCCCCGTAGTCCAGATGGTTCGCTCCTCGCATCATCTGTGTTGTGCCCAGGAAGCTGTGGAAGTGGTGCTTCCTGCTCAGATTTGACCATCTTAAATACTGAATGCAGCCAAGTCACATGAACTCCGCCTACTTTTTGATGAAGTTTCAATGGTCTTGACTATGTAAGTAAACAAAGGCTTCATGAAGATACAGCTATCATCTTAAATGTATGGACACCATTAGCATTTGATGAATGGTCAATTCGAGTGCAATGAGTCATCTTGGTGCAAATCTTTGCAACATGGTGGCCTGAAGTTGGAGCTCAATCAGGAGTTCTTAGAACCAATACAAAGAAATACATTTAGCACTGTACATCTACTCCCAAAGGCACTTTCTACTTTAAGACCCCAAGACAGCTTCTGAAACAATAGACAATAGATTTGAAACTGATTCCGATGCAGAATCTGGGACTGAAATGTTGGAACATATCTCAGTAGAGATTTGAAATGAAATACAGCTTACACACTTGAAGATGTAGAGATCCGCAAAACTACCCCAACAAAAAGCACTTACTGCATTGACAAACAAAGTTAGTGTTTTTGTAAGGGTAATCCTAATGAACATTACTGGATAGCAGATGGGAAAAATAACACTGCATTCAATCCCACTTGATTGTAACAACTACACAAAATGTTAGAGTATATCTCAGTAGAGATTTGAAATGAAATACAGCTTACACACTTGAAGATGTAGAGATCAGCAAAACTACCCCAACAAAAAGCACTTACTGCATTCACAAGTCAAGTCAGTGCTTGTGTTTGGGTAACTTTGGTGCCTAATTTATGCATTTAGCTAGTCATTTTAAATTGGTGGAAATCTACTGTCTGTGCATTTGTCCCTTGATATGTCTGTTGAAGAACACACAACCAAGACAACCCCAAAGAGAAGCACTTATGAACGAAAGAATCATCAGTGTCTCAGTTTGAGGTTATCTGAATGTGATTTCATTGACATCTATCTTCAGTTGTAGTCTGTAGTGTTTGTCATGTTCAACCGCCTCAACAAGTAGCACTTACTGAATTAAAAACACAAGCCAATGCTCAAGTTGAGGAAACATAAATGACTTACAGAGAGCAGTCATGAGTTCCCCCGTAGTCCAGATGGTTCGCTCCTCGCATCATCTGTGTTGTGCCCAGGAAGCTGTGGAAGTGGTGCTTCCTGCTCAGATTTGACCATCTTAAATACTGAATGCAGCCAAGTCACATGAACTCCGCCTACTTTTTGATGAAGTTTCAATGGTCTTGACTATGTAAGTAAACAAAGGCTTCATGAAGATACAACTATCATCTTAAATGTATGGACACAATTAGCATTTGATGAATGGTCAATTAGAGTGCAATGAGTCATCTTGGTGCAAATCTTTGTCACATGGTGGCCTGAAGTTGGAGCTCAATCAGGAGTTCTTAGAACCAATACAAAGAAATACATTTAGCACTGTACATCTACTCCCAAAGGCACTTTCTACTTTAAGACCCCAAGACAGCTTCTGAAACAATAGACAATAGATTTGAAACTGATTCCGATGCAGAATCTGGGACTAAAATGTTGGAACATATCTCAGTTGAGATTTGAAATGAAATACAGCTTTCACACTTGAAGATGTAGAGATCAGCAAAACTACCCCAACAAAAAGCACTTACTGCATTGACAAACAAAGTTAGTGTTTTTGTAAGGGTAATCCTAATGAACATTACTGGATAGCAGATGGGAAAAATAACACTGCATTCAATCCCACTTGATTGTAACAACTACACAAAATGTTAGAGTATATCTCAGTAGAGATTTGAAATGAAATACAGCTTACACACTTGAAGATGTAGAGATCAGCAAAACTACCCCAACAAAAAGCACTTACTGCATTCACAAGTCAAGTCAGTGCTTGTGTTTGGGTAACTTTGGTGCCTAATTTATGCATTTAGCTAGTCATTTTAAATTGGTGGAAATCTACTGTCTGTGCATTTGTCCCTTGATATGTCTGTTGAAGAACACACAACCAAGACAACCCCAAAGAGAAGCACTTATGAACGAAAGAATCATCAGTGTCTCAGTTTGAGGTTATCTGAATGTGATTTCATTGACATCTATCTTCAGTTGTAGTCTGTTGTGTTTGTAATGTTCAACCGCCTCAACAAGTAGCACTTACTGAATTAAAAACACAAGCCAATGCTCAAGTTGAGGAAACATAAATGACTTACAGAGAGCAGTCATGAGTTCCCCCGTAGTCCAGATGGTTCGCTCCTCGCATCATCTGTGTTGTGCCCAGGAAGCTGTGGAAGTGGTGCTTCCTGCTCAGATTTGACCATCTTAAATACTGAATGCAGCCAAGTCACATGAACTCCGCCTACTTTTTGATGAAGTTTCAATGGTCTTGACTATGTAAGTAAACTAAGGCTTCATGAAGATACAACTATCATCTTAAATGTATGCACACCATTAGCATTTGATGAATGGTCAATTCGAGTGCAATGAGTCATCTTGGTGCAAATCTTTGCAACATGCTGGCCTGAAGTTGGAGCTCAATCAGGAGTTCTTAGAACCAATACAAAGAAATACAGTTAGCACTGTACATCTACTCCCAAAGGCACTTTCTACTTTAAGACCCCAAGACAGCTTCTGAAACAATAGACAACAGATTTGAAACTGATTCCAATGCAGAATCTGGGACTAAAATGTTAGAACATATCTCAGTAGAGATTTGAAATTAAATACAGCTTACACACTTGAAGATGTAGAGATCAGCAAAACTACCCCAACAAAAAGCACTTACTGCATTCACAAGTCAAGTCAGTGCTTGTGTTTGGGTAACTTTGGTGCCTAATTTATGCATTTAGCTAGTCATTTTAAATTGGTGGAAATCTACTGTCTGTGCATTTGTCCCTTGATATGTCTGTTGAAGAACACACAACCAAGACAACCCCAAAGAGAAGCACTTATGAACGAAAGAATCATCAGTGTCTCAGTTTGAGGTTATCTGAATGTGATTTCATTGACATCTATCTTCAGTTGCAGTCTGTAGTGTTTGTCATGTTCAACCGCCTCAACAAGTAGCACTTACTGAATTAAAAACACAAGCCAATGCTCAAGTTGAGGAAACATAAATGACTTACAGAGAGCAGTCATAAGTTCCCCCGTAGTCCAGATGGTTCGCTCCTCGCATCATCTGTGTGGTGCCCAGGAAGCTGTGGAAGTGGTGCTTCCTGCTCAGATTTGACCATCTTAAAAGTGAATGAAGCCAAGTCACATGAACTCCGCCTACTTTTTGATGAAGTTTCAGTGGTCTAGACTATGTAAGAAAACAAAGGCTTCATGAAGATACAACTATCATCTTAAATGTATGCACACCATTAGCATTTGATGAATGGTCAATTCGAGTGCAATGAGTCATCTTGGTGCAAATCTTTGCCACATGCTGGCCTGAAGTTGGAGCTCAATCAGGAGTTCTTAGAACCAATACAAAGAAATACAGTTAGCACTGTACATCTACTCCCAAAGGCACTTTCTACTTTAAGACCCCAAGACAGCTTCTGAAACAATAGACAATAGATTTGAAACTGATTCCGATGCAGAATCTGGGACTAAAATGTTGGAACATATCTCAGTAGAGATTTGAAATGAAATACAGCTTACACACTTGAAGATGTAGAGATCAGCAAAACTACCCCAACAAAAAGCACTTACTGCATTGACAAACAAAGTTAGTGTTTTTGTAAGGGTAATCCTAATGAACATTACTGGATAGCAGATGGGAAAAATAACACTGCATTCAATCCCACTTGATTGTAACAACTACACAAAATGTTAGAGTATATCTCAGTAGAGATTTGAAATGAAATACAGCTTACACACTTGAAGATGTAGAGATCAGCAAAAATACCCCAACAAAAAGCACTTACTGCATTCACAAGTCAAGTCAGTGCTTGTGTTTGGGTAACTTTGGTGCCTAATTTATGCATTTAGCTAGTCATTTTAAATTGGTGGAAATCTACTGTCTGTGCATTTGTCCCTTGATATGTCTGTTGAAGAACACACAACCAAGACAACCCCAAAGAGAAGCACTTATGAACGAAAGAATCATCAGTGTCTCAGTTTGAGGTTATCTGAATGTGATTTCATTGACATCCATCTTCAGTTGTAGTCTGTAGTATTTGTCATGTTCAACAAGTAGCACTTACTGAATTAAAAACACAAGCCAATGCTCAAGTTGAGGAAACATAAATGACTTACAGAGAGCAGTCATGAGTTCCCCCGTAGTCCAGATGGTTCGCTCCTCGCATCATCTGTGTTGTGCCCAGGAAGCTGTGGAAGTGGTGCTTCCTGCTCAGATTTGACCATCTTAAATACTGAATGCAGCCAAGTCACATGAACTCCGCCTACTTTTTGATGAAGTTTCAATGGTCTTGACTATGTAAGTAAACTAAGGCTTCATGAAGATACAACTATCATCTTAAATGTATGCACACCATTAGCATTTGATGAATGGTCAATTCGAGTGCAATGAGTCATCTTGGTGCAAATCTTTGCAACATGCTGGCCTGAAGTTGGAGCTCAATCAGGAGTTCTTAGAACCAATACAAAGAAATACAGTTAGCACTGTACATCTACTCCCAAAGGCACTTTCTACTTTAAGACCCCAAGACAGCTTCTGAAACAATAGACAACAGATTTGAAACTGATTCCAATGCAGAATCTGGGACTAAAATGTTAGAACATATCTCAGTAGAGATTTGAAATTAAATACAGCTTACACACTTGAAGATGTAGAGATCAGCAAAACTACCCCAACAAAAAGCACTTACTGCATTCACAAGTCAAGTCAGTGCTTGTGTTTGGGTAACTTTGGTGCCTAATTTATGCATTTAGCTAGTCATTTTAAATTGGTGGAAATCTACTGTCTGTGCATTTGTCCCTTGATATGTCTGTTGAAGAACACACAACCAAGACAACCCCAAAGAGAAGCACTTATGAACGAAAGAATCATCAGTGTCTCAGTTTGAGGTTATCTGAATGTGATTTCATTGACATCTATCTTCAGTTGCAGTCTGTAGTGTTTGTCATGTTCAACCGCCTCAACAAGTAGCACTTACTGAATTAAAAACACAAGCCAATGCTCAAGTTGAGGAAACATAAATGACTTACAGAGAGCAGTCATAAGTTCCCCCGTAGTCCAGATGGTTCGCTCCTCGCATCATCTGTGTGGTGCCCAGGAAGCTGTGGAAGTGGTGCTTCCTGCTCAGATTTGACCATCTTAAAAGTGAATGAAGCCAAGTCACATGAACTCCGCCTACTTTTTGATGAAGTTTCAGTGGTCTAGACTATGTAAGAAAACAAAGGCTTCATGAAGATACAACTATCATCTTAAATGTATGCACACCATTAGCATTTGATGAATGGTCAATTCGAGTGCAATGAGTCATCTTGGTGCAAATCTTTGCCACATGCTGGCCTGAAGTTGGAGCTCAATCAGGAGTTCTTAGAACCAATACAAAGAAATACAGTTAGCACTGTACATCTACTCCCAAAGGCACTTTCTACTTTAAGACCCCAAGACAGCTTCTGAAACAATAGACAATAGATTTGAAACTGATTCCGATGCAGAATCTGGGACTAAAATGTTGGAACATATCTCAGTAGAGATTTGAAATGAAATACAGCTTACACACTTGAAGATGTAGAGATCAGCAAAACTACCCCAACAAAAAGCACTTACTGCATTGACAAACAAAGTTAGTGTTTTTGTAAGGGTAATCCTAATGAACATTACTGGATAGCAGATGGGAAAAATAACACTGCATTCAATCCCACTTGATTGTAACAACTACACAAAATGTTAGAGTATATCTCAGTAGAGATTTGAAATGAAATACAGCTTACACACTTGAAGATGTAGAGATCAGCAAAAATACCCCAACAAAAAGCACTTACTGCATTCACAAGTCAAGTCAGTGCTTGTGTTTGGGTAACTTTGGTGCCTAATTTATGCATTTAGCTAGTCATTTTAAATTGGTGGAAATCTACTGTCTGTGCATTTGTCCCTTGATATGTCTGTTGAAGAACACACAACCAAGACAACCCCAAAGAGAAGCACTTATGAACGAAAGAATCATCAGTGTCTCAGTTTGAGGTTATCTGAATGTGATTTCATTGACATCCATCTTCAGTTGTAGTCTGTAGTATTTGTCATGTTCAACAAGTAGCACTTACTGAATTAAAAACACAAGCCAATGCTCAAGTTGAGGAAACATAAATGACTTACAGAGAGCAGTCATGAGTTCCCCCGTAGTCCAGATGGTTCGCTCCTCGCATCATCTGTGTTGTGCCCAGGAAGCTGTGGAAGTGGTGCTTCCTGCTCAGATTTGACCATCTTAAATACTGAATGCAGCCAAGTCACATGAACTCCGCCTACTTTTTGATGAAGTTTCAATGGTCTTGACTATGTAAGAAAACAAAGGCTTCATGAAGATACAACTATCATCTTAAATGTATGCACACCATTAGCATTTGATGAATGGTCAATTCGAGTGCAATGAGTCATCTTGGTGCAAATCTTTGCCACATGCTGGCCTGAAGTTGGAGCTCAATCAGGAGTTCTTAGAACCAATACAAAGAAATACAGTTAGCACTGTACATCTACTCCCAAAGGCACTTTCTACTTTAAGACCCCAAGACAGCTTCTGAAACAATAGACAATAGATTTGAAACTGATTCCGATGCAGAATCTGGGACTAAAATGTTGGAACATATCTCAGTAGAGATTTGAAATGAAATACAGCTTACACACTTGAAGATGTATAGATCAGCAAAAATACCCCAACAAAAAGCACTTACTGCATTGACAAACAAAGTTAGTGTTTTTGTAAGGGTAATCCTAATGAACATTACTGGATAGCAGATGGGAAAAATAACACTGCATTCAATCCCACTTGATTGTAACAACTACACAAAATGTTAGAGTATATCTCAGTAGAGATTTGAAATGAAATACAGCTTACACACTTGAAGATGTAGAGATCAGCAAAAATACCCCAACAAAAAGCACTTACTGCATTCACAAGTCAAGTCAGTGCTTGTGTTTGGCTAACTTTGGTGCCTAATTTATGCATTTAGCTAGTCATTTTAAATTGGTGGAAATCTACTGTCTGTGCATTTGTCCCTTGATATGTCTGTTGAAGAACACACAACCAAGACAACCCCAAAGAGAAGCACTTATGAACGAAAGAATCATCAGTGTCTCAGTTTGAGGTTATCTGAATGTGATTTCATTGACATCTATCTTCAGTTGTAGTCTGTAGTGTTTGTCATGTTCAACCGCCTCAACAAGTAGCACTTACTGAATTAAAAACACAAGCCAATGCTCAAGTTGAGGAAACATAAATGACTTACAGAGAGCAGTCATGAGTTCCCCCGTAGTCCAGATGGTTCGCTCCTCGCATCATCTGTGTTGTGCCCAGGAAGCTGTGGAAGTGGTGCTTCCTGCTCAGATTTGACCATCTTAAATACTGAATGCAGCCAAGTCACATGAACTCCGCCTACTTTTTGATGAAGTTTCAGTGGTCTAGACTATGTAAGTAAACAAAGGCTTCATGAAGATACAGCTATCATCTTAAATGTATGGACACCATTAGCATTTGATGAATGGTCAATTCGAGTGCAATGAGTCATCTTGGTGCAAATCTTTGTCACATGGTGGCCTGAAGTTGGAGCTCAATCAGGAGTTCTTAGAACCAATACAAATAAATACATTTAGCACTGTACATCTACTCCCAAAGGCACTTTCTACTTTAAGACCCCAAGACAGCTTCTGAAACAATAGACAATAGATTTGAAACTGATTCCGATGCAGAATCTGGGACTGAAATGTTGGAACATATCTCAGTAGAGATTTGAAATGAAATACAGCTTACACACTTGAAGATGTAGAGATCAGCAAAACTACCCCAACAAAAAGCACTTACTGCATTGACAAACAAAGTTAGTGTTTTTGTAAGGGTAATCCTAATGAACATTACTGGATAGCAGATGGGAAAAATAACACTGCATTCAATCCCACTTGATTGTAACAACTACACAAAATGTTAGAGTATATCTCAGTAGAGATTTGAAATGAAATACAGCTTACACACTTGAAGATGTAGAGATCAGCAAAAATACCCCAACAAAAAGCACTTACTGCATTCACAAGTCAAGTCAGTGCTTGTGTTTGGCTAACTTTGGTGCCTAATTTATGCATTTAGCTAGTCATTTTAAATTGGTGGAAATCTACTGTCTGTGCATTTGTCCCTTGATATGTCTGTTGAAGAACACACAACCAAGACAACCCCAAAGAGAAGCACTTATGAACGAAAGAATCATCAGTGTCTCAGTTTGAGGTTATCTGAATGTGATTTCATTGACATCTATCTTCAGTTGTAGTCTGTAGTGTTTGTCATGTTCAACCGCCTCAACAAGTAGCACTTACTGAATGAAAAACACAAGCCAATGCTCAAGTTGAGGAAACATAAATGACTTACAGAGAGCAGTCATGAGTTCCCCCGTAGTCCAGATGGTTCGCTCCTCGCATCATCTGTGTTGTGCCCAGGAAGCTGTGGAAGTGGTGCTTCCTGCTCAGATTTGACCATCTTAAATACTGAATGCAGCCAAGTCACATGAACTCCGCCTACTTTTTGATGAAGTTTCAATGGTCTTGACTATGTAAGTAAACTAAGGCTTCATGAAGATACAACTATCATCTTAAATGTATGCACACCATTAGCATTTGATGAATGGTCAATTCGAGTGCAATGAGTCATCTTGGTGCAAATCTTTGCAACATGCTGGCCTGAAGTTGGAGCTCAATCAGGAGTTCTTAGAACCAATACAAAGAAATACAGTTAGCACTGTACATCTACTCCCAAAGGCACTTTCTACTTTAAGACCCCAAGACAGCTTCTGAAACAATAGACAACAGATTTGAAACTGATTCCAATGCAGAATCTGGGACTAAAATGTTAGAACATATCTCAGTAGAGATTTGAAATTAAATACAGCTTACACACTTGAAGATGTAGAGATCAGCAAAACTACCCCAACAAAAAGCACTTACTGCATTCACAAGTCAAGTCAGTGCTTGTGTTTGGGTAACTTTGGTGCCTAATTTATGCATTTAGCTAGTCATTTTAAATTGGTGGAAATCTACTGTCTGTGCATTTGTCCCTTGATATGTCTGTTGAAGAACACACAACCAAGACAACCCCAAAGAGAAGCACTTATGAACGAAAGAATCATCAGTGTCTCAGTTTGAGGTTATCTGAATGTGATTTCATTGACATCTATCTTCAGTTGCAGTCTGTAGTGTTTGTCATGTTCAACCGCCTCAACAAGTAGCACTTACTGAATTAAAAACACAAGCCAATGCTCAAGTTGAGGAAACATAAATGACTTACAGAGAGCAGTCATAAGTTCCCCCGTAGTCCAGATGGTTCGCTCCTCGCATCATCTGTGTGGTGCCCAGGAAGCTGTGGAAGTGGTGCTTCCTGCTCAGATTTGACCATCTTAAAAGTGAATGAAGCCAAGTCACATGAACTCCGCCTACTTTTTGATGAAGTTTCAGTGGTCTAGACTATGTAAGAAAACAAAGGCTTCATGAAGATACAACTATCATCTTAAATGTATGCACACCATTAGCATTTGATGAATGGTCAATTCGAGTGCAATGAGTCATCTTGGTGCAAATCTTTGCCACATGCTGGCCTGAAGTTGGAGCTCAATCAGGAGTTCTTAGAACCAATACAAAGAAATACAGTTAGCACTGTACATCTACTCCCAAAGGCACTTTCTACTTTAAGACCCCAAGACAGCTTCTGAAACAATAGACAATAGATTTGAAACTGATTCCGATGCAGAATCTGGGACTAAAATGTTGGAACATATCTCAGTAGAGATTTGAAATGAAATACAGCTTACACACTTGAAGATGTAGAGATCAGCAAAACTACCCCAACAAAAAGCACTTACTGCATTGACAAACAAAGTTAGTGTTTTTGTAAGGGTAATCCTAATGAACATTACTGGATAGCAGATGGGAAAAATAACACTGCATTCAATCCCACTTGATTGTAACAACTACACAAAATGTTAGAGTATATCTCAGTAGAGATTTGAAATGAAATACAGCTTACACACTTGAAGATGTAGAGATCAGCAAAAATACCCCAACAAAAAGCACTTACTGCATTCACAAGTCAAGTCAGTGCTTGTGTTTGGGTAACTTTGGTGCCTAATTTATGCATTTAGCTAGTCATTTTAAATTGGTGGAAATCTACTGTCTGTGCATTTGTACTGTCTTACTGAATTAAAAACACAAGCCAATGCTCAAGTTGAGGAAACATAAATGACTTACAGAGAGCAGTCATGAGTTCCCCCGTAGTCCAGATGGTTCGCTCCTCGCATCATCTGTGTTGTGCCCAGGAAGCTGTGGAAGTGGTGCTTCCTGCTCAGATTTGACCATCTTAAATACTGAATGCAGCCAAGTCACATGAACTCCGCCTACTTTTTGATGAAGTTTCAATGGTCTTGACTATGTAAGAAAACAAAGGCTTCATGAAGATACAACTATCATCTTAAATGTATGCACACCATTAGCATTTGATGAATGGTCAATTCGAGTGCAATGAGTCATCTTGGTGCAAATCTTTGCCACATGCTGGCCTGAAGTTGGAGCTCAATCAGGAGTTCTTAGAACCAATACAAAGAAATACAGTTAGCACTGTACATCTACTCCCAAAGGCACTTTCCACTTTAAGACCCCAAGACAGCTTCTGAAACAATAGACAATAGATTTGAAACTGATTCCGATGCAGAATCTGGGACTAAAATGTTGGAACATATCTCAGTAGAGATTTGAAATGAAATACAGCTTACACACTTGAAGATGTATAGATCAGCAAAAATACCCCAACAAAAAGCACTTACTGCATTGACAAACAAAGTTAGTGTTTTTGTAAGGGTAATCCTAATGAACATTACTGGATAGCAGATGGGAAAAATAACACTGCATTCAATCCCACTTGATTGTAACAACTACACAAAATGTTAGAGTATATCTCAGTAGAGATTTGAAATGAAATACAGCTTACACACTTGAAGATGTAGAGATCAGCAAAAATACCCCAACAAAAAGCACTTACTGCATTCACAAGTCAAGTCAGTGCTTGTGTTTGGCTAACTTTGGTGCCTAATTTATGCATTTAGCTAGTCATTTTAAATTGGTGGAAATCTACTGTCTGTGCATTTGTCCCTTGATATGTCTGTTGAAGAACACACAACCAAGACAACCCCAAAGAGAAGCACTTATGAACGAAAGAATCATCAGTGTCTCAGTTTGAGGTTATCTGAATGTGATTTCATTGACATCTATCTTCAGTTGTAGTCTGTAGTGTTTGTCATGTTCAACCGCCTCAACAAGTAGCACTTACTGAATTAAAAACACAAGCCAATGCTCAAGTTGAGGAAACATAAATGACTTACAGAGAGCAGTCATGAGTTCCCCCGTAGTCCAGATGGTTCGCTCCTCGCATCATCTGTGTTGTGCCCAGGAAGCTGTGGAAGTGGTGCTTCCTGCTCAGATTTGACCATCTTAAATACTGAATGCAGCCAAGTCACATGAACTCCGCCTACTTTTTGCTGAAGTTTCAGTGGTCTAGACTATGTAAGTAAACAAAGGCTTCATGAAGATACAGCTATCATCTTAAATGTATGGACACCATTAGCATTTGATGAATGGTCAATTCGAGTGCAATGAGTCATCTTGGTGCAAATCTTTGTCACATGGTGGCCTGAAGTTGGAGCTCAATCAGGAGTTCTTAGAACCAATACAAATAAATACATTTAGCACTGTACATCTACTCCCAAAGGCACTTTCTACTTTAAGACCCCAAGACAGCTTCTGAAACAATAGACAATAGATTTGAAACTGATTCCGATGCAGAATCTGGGACTGAAATGTTGGAACATATCTCAGTAGAGATTTGAAATGAAATACAGCTTTCACACTTGAAGATGTAGAGATCCGCAAAACTACCCCAACAAAAAGCACTTACTGCATTGACAAACAAAGTTAGTGTTTTTGTAAGGGTAATCCTAATGAACATTACTGGATAGCAGATGGGAAAAATAACACTGCATTCAATCCCACTTGATTGTAACAACTACACAAAATGTTAGAGTATATCTCAGTAGAGATTTGAAATGAAATACAGCTTACACACTTGAAGATGTAGAGATCAGCAAAAATACCCCAACAAAAAGCACTTACTGCATTCACAAGTCAAGTCAGTGCTTGTGTTTGGCTAACTTTGGTGCCTAATTTATGCATTTAGCTAGTCATTTTAAATTGGTGGAAATCTACTGTCTGTGCATTTGTCCCTTGATATGTCTGTTGAAGAACACACAACCAAGACAACCCCAAAGAGAAGCACTTATGAACGAAAGAATCATCAGTGTCTCAGTTTGAGGTTATCTGAATGTGATTTCATTGACATCTATCTTCAGTTGTAGTCTGTAGTGTTTGTCATGTTCAACCACCTCAACAAGTAGCACTTACTGAATTAAAAACACAAGCCAATGCTCAAGTTGAGGAAACATAAATGACTTACAGAGAGCAGTCATGAGTTCCCCCGTAGTCCAGATGGTTCGCTCCTCGCATCATCTGTGTTGTGCCCAGGAAGCTGTGGAAGTGGTGCTTCCTGCTCAGATTTGACCATCTTAAATACTTAATGCAGCCAAGTCACATGAACTCCGCCTACTTTTTGATGAAGTTTCAATGGTCTTGACTATGTAAGTAAACTAAGGCTTCATGAAGATACAACTATCATCTTAAATGTATGCACACCATTAGCATTTGATGAATGGTCAATTCGAGTGCAATGAGTCATCTTGGTGCAAATCTTTGCAACATGCTGGCCTGAAGTTGGAGCTCAATCAGGAGTTCTTAGAACCAATACAAAGAAATACAGTTAGCACTGTACATCTACTCCCAAAGGCACTTTCTACTTTAAGACCCCAAGACAGCTTCTGAAACAATAGACAACAGATTTGAAACTGATTCCAATGCAGAATCTGGGACTAAAATGTTAGAACATATCTCAGTAGAGATTTGAAATGAAATACAGCTTACACACTTGAAGATGTAGAGATCAGCAAAACTACCCCAACAAAAAGCACTTACTGCATTCACAAGTCAAGTCAGTGCTTGTGTTTGGGTAACTTTGGTGCCTAATTTATGCATTTAGCTAGTCATTTTAAATTGGTGGAAATCTACTGTCTGTGCATTTGTCCCTTGATATGTCTGTTGAAGAACACACAACCAAGACAACCCCAAAGAGAAGCACTTATGAACGAAAGAATCATCAGTGTCTCAGTTTGAGGTTATCTGAATGTGATTTCATTGACATCTATCTTCAGTTGTAGTCTGTAGTGTTTGTCATGTTCAACTGCCTCAACAAGTAGCACTTACTGAATTAAAAACACAAGCCAATGCTCAAGTTGAGGAAACATAAATGACTTACAGAGAGCAGTCATGAGTTCCCCCGTAGTCCAGATGGTTCGCTCCTCGCATCATCTGTGTTGTGCCCAGGAAGCTGTGGAAGTGGTGATTCCTGCTCAGATTTGACCATCTTAAATACTGAATGCAGCCAAGTCACATGAACTCCGCCTACTTTTTGATGAAGTTTCAATGGTCTTGACTATGTAAGTAAACAAAGGCTTCATGAAGATACAGCTAACATCTTAAATGTATGGACACCATTAGCATTTGATGAATGGTCAATTAGAGTGCAATGAGTCATCTTGGTGCAAATCTTTGCAACATGGTGGCCTGAAGTTGGAGCTCAATCAGGAGTTCTTAGAACCAATACAAAGAAATACAGTTAGCACTGTACATCTACTCCCAAAGGCACTTTCTACTTTAAGACCCCAAGACAGCTTCTGAAACAATAGACAATAGATTTGAAACTGATTCCGATGCAGAATCTGGGACTAAAATGTTGGAACATATCTCAGTAGAGATTTGAAATGAAATACAGCTTTCACACTTGAAGATGTAGAGATCAGCAAAACTACCCCAACAAAAAGCACTTACTGCATTGACAAACAAAGTTAGTGTTTTTGTAAGGGTAATCCTAATGAACATTACTGGATAGCAGATGGGAAAAATAACACTGCATTCAATCCCACTTGATTGTAACAACTACACAAAATGTTAGAGTATATCTCAGTAGAGATTTGAAATGAAATACAGCTTACACACTTGAAGATGTAGAGATCAGCAAAACTACCCCAACAAAAAGCACTTACTGCATTCACAAGTCAAGTCAGTGCTTGTGTTTGGGTAACTTTGGTGCCTAATTTATGCATTTAGCTAGTCATTTTAAATTGGTGGAAATCTACTGTCTGTGCATTTGTCCCTTGATATGTCTGTTGAAGAACACACAACCAAGACAACCCCAAAGAGAAGCACTTATGAACGAAAGAATCATCAGTGTCTCAGTTTGAGGTTATCTGAATGTGATTTCATTGACATCTATCTTCAGTTGTAGTCTGTAGTGTTTGTAATGTTCAACCGCCTCAACAAGTAGCACTTACTGAATTAAAAACACAAGCCAATGCTCAAGTTGAGGAAACATGAATGACTTACAGAGAGCAGTCATGAGTTCCCCCGTAGTCCAGATGGTTCGCTCCTCGCATCATCTGTGTTGTGCCCAGGAAGCTGTGGAAGTGGTGCTTCCTGCTCAGATTTGACCATCTTAAATACTGAATGCAGCCAAGTCACATGAACTCCGCCTACTTTTTGATGAAGTTTCAATGGTCTTGACTATGTAAGAAAACAAAGGCTTCATGAAGATACAACTATCATCTTAAATGTATGCACACCATTAGCATTTGATGAATGGTCAATTCGAGTGCAATGAGTCATCTTGGTGCAAATCTTTGCCACATGCTGGCCTGAAGTTGGAGCTCAATCAGGAGTTCTTAGAACCAATACAAAGAAATACAGTTAGCACTGTACATCTACTCCCAAAGGCACTTTCTACTTTAAGACCCCAAGACAGCTTCTGAAACAATAGACAATAGATTTGAAACTGATTCCGATGCAGAATCTGGGACTAAAATGTTGGAACATATCTCAGTAGAGATTTGAAATGAAATACAGCTTACACACTTGAAGATGTATAGATCAGCAAAAATACCCCAACAAAAAGCACTTACTGCATTCACAAGTCAAGTCAGTGCTTGTGTTTGGCTAACTTTGGTGCCTAATTTATGCATTTAGCTAGTCATTTTAAATTGGTGGAAATCTACTGTCTGTGCATTTGTCCCTTGATATGTCTGTTGAAGAACACACAACCAAGACAACCCCAAAGAGAAGCACTTATGAACGAAAGAATCATCAGTGTCTCAGTTTGAGGTTATCTGAATGTGATTTCATTGACATCTATCTTCAGTTGTAGTCTGTAGTGTTTGTCATGTTCAACCACCTCAACAAGTAGCACTTACTGAATTAAAAACACAAGCCAATGCTCAAGTTGAGGAAACATAAATGACTTACAGAGAGCAGTCATGAGTTCCCCCGTAGTCCAGATGGTTCGCTCCTCGCATCATCTGTGTTGTGCCCAGGAAGCTGTGGAAGTGGTGCTTCCTGCTCAGATTTGACCATCTTAAATACTTAATGCAGCCAAGTCACATGAACTCCACCTACTTTTTGATGAAGTTTCAATGGTCTTGACTATGTAAGTAAACTAAGGCTTCATGAAGATACAACTATCATCTTAAATGTATGCACACCATTAGCATTTGATGAATGGTCAATTCGAGTGCAATGAATCATCTTGGTGCAAATCTTTGCAACATGCTGGCCTGAAGTTGGAGCTCAATCAGGAGTTCTTAGAACCAATACAAAGAAATACATTTAGCACTGTACATCTACTCCCAAAGGCACTTTCTACTTTAAGACCCCAAGACAGCTTCTGAAACAATAGACAATAGATTTGAAACTGATTCCGATGCAGAATCTGGGACTGAAATGTTGGAACATATCTCAGTAGAGATTTGAAATGAAATACAGCTTACACACTTGAAGATGTAGAGATCCGCAAAACTACCCCAACAAAAAGCACTTACTGCATTGACAAACAAAGTTAGTGTTTTTGTAAGGGTAATCCTAATGAACATTACTGGATAGCAGATGGGAAAAATAACACTGCATTCAATCCCACTTGATTGTAACAACTACACAAAATGTTAGAGTATATCTCAGTAGAGATTTGAAATGAAATACAGCTTACACACTTGAAGATGTAGAGATCAGCAAAAATACCCCAACAAAAAGCACTTACTGCATTCACAAGTCAAGTCAGTGCTTGTGTTTGGCTAACTTTGGTGCCTAATTTATGCATTTAGCTAGTCATTTTAAATTGGTGGAAATCTACTGTCTGTGCATTTGTCCCTTGATATGTCTGTTGAAGAACACACAACCAAGACAACCCCAAAGAGAAGCACTTATGAACGAAAGAATCATCAGTGTCTCAGTTTGAGGTTATCTGAATGTGATTTCATTGACATCTATCTTCAGTTGTAGTCTGTAGTGTTTGTCATGTTCAACCACCTCAACAAGTAGCACTTACTGAATTAAAAACACAAGCCAATGCTCAAGTTGAGGAAACATAAATGACTTACAGAGAGCAGTCATGAGTTCCCCCGTAGTCTAGATGGTTCGCTCCTCGCATCATCTGTGTTGTGCCCAGGAAGCTGTGGAAGTGGTGCTTCCTGCTCAGATTTGACCATCTTAAATACTTAATGCAGCCAAGTCACATGAACTCCGCCTACTTTTTGATGAAGTTTCAATGGTCTTGACTATGTAAGTAAACTAAGGCTTCATGAAGATACAACTATCATCTTAAATGTATGCACACCATTAGCATTTGATGAATGGTCAATTCGAGTGCAATGAGTCATCTTGGTGCAAATCTTTGCAACATGCTGGCCTGAAGTTGGAGCTCAATCAGGAGTTCTTAGAACCAATACAAAGAAATACAGTTAGCACTGTACATCTACTCCCAAAGGCACTTTCTACTTTAAGACCCCAAGACAGCTTCTGAAACAATAGACAACAGATTTGAAACTGATTCCAATGCAGAATCTGGGACTAAAATGTTAGAACATATCTCAGTAGAGATTTGAAATGAAATACAGCTTACACACTTGAAGATGTAGAGATCAGCAAAACTACCCCAACAAAAAGCACTTACTGCATTCACAAGTCAAGTCAGTGCTTGTGTTTGGGTAACTTTGGTGCCTAATTTATGCATTTAGCTAGTCATTTTAAATTGGTGGAAATCTACTGTCTGTGCATTTGTCCCTTGATATGTCTGTTGAAGAACACACAACCAAGACAACCCCAAAGAGAAGCACTTATGAACGAAAGAATCATCAGTGTCTCAGTTTGAGGTTATCTGAATGTGATTTCATTGACATCTATCTTCAGTTGTAGTCTGTAGTGTTTGTCATGTTCAACTGCCTCAACAAGTAGCACTTACTGAATTAAAAACACAAGCCAATGCTCAAGTTGAGGAAACATAAATGACTTACAGAGAGCAGTCATGAGTTCCCCCATAGTCCAGATGGTTCGCTCCTCGCATCATCTGTGTTGTGCCCAGGAAGCTGTGGAAGTGGTGATTCCTGCTCAGATTTGACCATCTTAAATACTGAATGCAGCCAAGTCACATGAACTCCGCCTACTTTTTGATGAAGTTTCAATGGTCTTGACTATGTAAGTAAACAAAGGCTTCATGAAGATACAGCTAACATCTTAAATGTATGGACACCATTAGCATTTGATGAATGGTCAATTAGAGTGCAATGAGTCATCTTGGTGCAAATCTTTGCAACATGGTGGCCTGAAGTTGGAGCTCAATCAGGAGTTCTTAGAACCAATACAAAGAAATACAGTTAGCACTGTACATCTACTCCCAAAGGCACTTTCTACTTTAAGACCCCAAGACAGCTTCTGAAACAATAGACAATAGATTTGAAACTGATTCCGATGCAGAATCTGGGACTAAAATGTTGGAACATATCTCAGTAGAGATTTGAAATGAAATACAGCTTTCACACTTGAAGATGTAGAGATCAGCAAAACTACCCCAACAAAAAGCACTTACTGCATTGACAAACAAAGTTAGTGTTTTTGTAAGGGTAATCCTAATGAACATTACTGGATAGCAGATGGGAAAAATAACACTGCATTCAATCCCACTTGATTGTAACAACTACACAAAATGTTAGAGTATATCTCAGTAGAGATTTGAAATGAAATACAGCTTACACACTTGAAGATGTAGAGATCAGCAAAACTACCCCAACAAAAAGCACTTACTGCATTCACAAGTCAAGTCAGTGCTTGTGTTTGGGTAACTTTGGTGCCTAATTTATGCATTTAGCTAGTCATTTTAAATTGGTGGAAATCTACTGTCTGTGCATTTGTCCCTTGATATGTCTGTTGAAGAACACACAACCAAGACAACCCCAAAGAGAAGCACTTATGAACGAAAGAATCATCAGTGTCTCAGTTTGAGGTTATCTGAATGTGATTTCATTGACATCTATCTTCAGTTGTAGTCTGTAGTGTTTGTAATGTTCAACCGCCTCAACAAGTAGCACTTACTGAATTAAAAACACAAGCCAATGCTCAAGTTGAGGAAACATAAATGACTTACAGAGAGCAGTCATGAGTTCCCCCGTAGTCCAGATGGTTCGCTCCTCGCATCATCTGTGTTGTGCCCAGGAAGCTGTGGAAGTGGTGCTTCCTGCTCAGATTTGACCATCTTAAATACTGAATGCAGCCAAGTCACATGAACTCCGCCTACTTTTTGATGAAGTTTCAATGGTCTTGACTATGTAAGAAAACAAAGGCTTCATGAAGATACAACTATCATCTTAAATGTATGCACACCATTAGCATTTGATGAATGGTCAATTCGAGTGCAATGAGTCATCTTGGTGCAAATCTTTGCCACATGCTGGCCTGAAGTTGGAGCTCAATCAGGAGTTCTTAGAACCAATACAAAGAAATACAGTTAGCACTGTACATCTACTCCCAAAGGCACTTTCTACTTTAAGACCCCAAGACAGCTTCTGAAACAATAGACAATAGATTTGAAACTGATTCCGATGCAGAATCTGGGACTAAAATGTTGGAACATATCTCAGTAGAGATTTGAAATGAAATACAGCTTACACACTTGAAGATGTATAGATCAGCAAAAATACCCCAACAAAAAGCACTTACTGCATTCACAAGTCAAGTCAGTGCTTGTGTTTGGCTAACTTTGGTGCCTAATTTATGCATTTAGCTAGTCATTTTAAATTGGTGGAAATCGACTGTTTGTGCATTTGTCCCTTGATATATCTGTTGAAGAACACACAACCAAGACAACCCCAAAGAGAAGCACTTATGAACGAAAGAATCATCAGTGTCTCAGTTTGAGGTTATCTGAATGTGATTTCATTGACCACCATCTTCAGTTGTAGTCTGTAGTATTTGTCATGTTCAACAAGTAGCACTTACTGAATTAAAAACACAAGCCAATGCTCAAGTTGAGGAAACATAAATGACTTACAGAGAGCAGTCATGAGTTCCCCCGTAGTCCAGATGGTTCGCTCCTCGCATCATCTGTGTTGTGCCCAGGAAGCTGTGGAAGTGGTGCTTCCTGCTCAGATTTGACCATCTTAAATACTGAATGCAGCCAAGTCACATGAACTCCGCCTACTTTTTGATGAAGTTTCAATGGTCTTGACTATGTAAGTAAACTAAGGCTTCATGAAGATACAACTATCATCTTAAATGTGTGCACACCATTAGCATTTGATGAATGGTCAATTCGAGTGCAATGAGTCATCTTGGTGCAAATCTTTGCCACATGCTGGCCTGAAGTTGGAGCTCAATCAGGAGTTCTTAGAACCAATACAAAGAAATACATTTAGCACTGTACATCTACTCCCAAAGGCACTTTCTACTTTAAGACCCCAAGACAGCTTCTGAAACAATAGACAACAGATTTGAAACTGATTCCAATGCAGAATCTGGGTCTAAAATGTTAGAACATATCTCAGTAGAGATTTGAAATGAAATACAGCTTACACACTTGAAGATGTAGAGATCAGCAAAACTACCCCAACAAAAAGCACTTACTGCATTGACAAACAAAGTTAGTGTTTTTGTAAGGGTAATCCTAATGACCATTACTGGATAACAGATGGGAAAAATAACACTGCATTCAATCCCACTTGATTGTAACAACTAAAACAAAATGTTAGAGTATATCTCAGTAGAGATTTGAAATGAAATACAGCTTACACACTTGAAGATGTAGAGATCAGCAAAAATACCCCAACAAAAAGCACTTACTGCATTGACAAACAAAGTTAGTGTTTTTGTAAGGGTAATCCTAATGACCATTAGTGGATAGCAGATGGGAAAAATAACACTATCTGACTACAAAACATAGCAACAGTATACTCTCACTGGAAGAAGAGGACTCAGATGGCCGGAAATCTAACAGGGGCCAACTGTGTGGAAGGCAGCTCTGCTCACCACTGTACCACCATTGGTGGTCACAGCAAAGTCGACAATATACCTGGGCATTGAGACTGAAAAGAGCCCTGCATTTACAAACGGAATGGGACTGCATTGGAGGGGATGTCTCACTTCATCTACCTGTGACATTATACAATATTGTCCAGGAAGTTGAGATTTACAATGTGACAACATACACAAGGAAGTGTCTTCTTAATCAGGAATTTGTGTCAAAGCATCAACTCAGAGGCTGCTCATTTTTATAAACTGAACCGGAAATGTCTCGGCATGGAGGTTCTATGGTGAGGCCACCAAGTGGAAAAGTGTCTTTTGTTGTTGGCAGGGTTTGAACCTGCACGGGGAGATCCCTGTAGCGTGAGCGGCTCCTGCCCCGTTTCTAGGCGGGGAAGTAGTTCGCACCTAACACGGTGGTTACTCCTCCTTGAGGTCTCAGAACAATACCTTCGGCCTTTTATCTCACCCCGTAGCTAAATAGTTAGGATTTTCGGAATTAATTGTCTTCTTGAAAGTCTTTTACGGCTAATGCCCTAGGCACTCTCAATGGGATGTAACCCTAACACCCTGTATGTAATAGTTATGTACATCGTCTATACTTTACTATTGCCTATTGTGAACAGTCTCACCATTTATGACTAACACTGCCAAGTCTTCACCCAGGGAACTTACCTTAAGCTCCTCTGCATGTTTCAGTTGTCACATCTTATCGCATATTCACATACAACAATTTCAATTCAATGAAACCGTTACAGTGGCTACACGAACTAATTCTAGCATTCCTCTTTGTCAGCCTTCACTGATTTTGTAATGAGGTATTCTTCAGTCAGCTCTCTGACATTCCTACTTTTATGGGGGGTCTATCTTTCCTTTTTATGCTATCCTCTGATAGCAAAAGGGTCTTCTGTCCTCCTCTAAGTGGGTAAGACAGAAAAGGGGTCTTATTTTGGGTAACTAAAAGGGTATTATTTTGGCCATCTCTGAGGGGGTAAGAAGTCTATCCCATTCTCTAGTTGGGGCTTTTTATGCTGATCTAAGGCTGGCACCTCCTTCATTTCATGTGTCACTCACACATGAGTCCTCCTCTCTCTAGAGCTGACACAGAATGTAACTGGTGGTAACTGGTTTGATCGTGCTAGAACCAGAAGCACTGTAAGGCTCAAGTGACTATTTTAAACAAAGTGTCTAACTCTAAACAGTTTATATGTTAAATCACAGCTATCATAAAATAAAACAATTCACATTATGATGGTTATAAAAAGTGTAAACATGCTATATGTTGTGCTGGTTATACTTTGAAATCAAAAGGGTTACAGGTTATAATAGCTATACTTTTATGCTTTCATACTTTTCTATGATCTTTCTACACCCCGATGGATTCCTAGTCCATCGCCTTAACCACTCAGCCACAACAACCCACGAGACAGTATTAAACCAACTTTCACAAATTCTAAGATCTGTCTCAATGGCTGCAAAAGACACTCCCTAAGTGTACTTCTCTATAACACAGCTGTTCAATTTTGCTTGCCTTAGTTATACTTGGTGCACTCTTTCATTTGCTCGATGTATGTTTTGATTGCCAAGAATTTTTAACTCAATAATCCTTTAACAGTGACCATAATACCATAATACCTGATGGAGATGCGGGGGATAACAAAACTTAGCAACAGTATACTCTCACTGGAGGAAATGACTCAGATGGCCGGAAATCTAACAGGGGCCAACTGCTTTCAAAACGATGAATGTAAGTCATGTCATTTATTTTTCTTTCTTATGATCTTGAAGTATTTACTGAAGTATTCTGCTGATGTTTATCTTTATGTTTAGATGGAACATCCTACATTCAAGAAGGCCCCAAATGGGACCCTCCTGCAAAAGGCCTCTCCACAAGCCCAAGCCCTTGACCCTCGGCAGTTAGCCGGGTGCCAAGCTCTTTACAAGGCGAAGAAGCCAGAGGAGGTGGATGCAGAGGCATGGGCCCACGTCACCTCCGAGGGTGGAGACACCACCAACGCCACCCTCGTCCTGAGCCGGTGGAAGATGCAGTTCGGTTGTTATCAGGGCAAGATCTTCCACTGGGTCTTGGAGGACGACGTGGGATACTGCGTGAATCTGGTCGCCTCCCACCAGAAGAAACGAGATAGGACAGGGTCTCAGTCCCCTCTGATGGCCAACAAGATGGAGTTCCTCAGTACAAGTTTGTACAATTAAAAAAGTGATGACTGTTTTAACCTCTCTTTGTGACCTTGCAGGATGCCTACACCCGCTACTCCTTGGCGTACCCTGACTTTGCAGAGGCAGTCAGGTTCCATCTGGTGTTTGAGGAGGCGTGGGTGAAGTCCCTCCAGCCCGGTCAGGAGGGACAGGCGCTTGTTGGCTTCGGGGACTGTCAATTTGAGACCATGCAGAGCCTGCACCATCTTTGAGCCCCATCTACCAACACGGCAGTGGGTCAGGTGATCCAGCTGATGCACCGTCTGAGGTCCCTGAGGTCCAGGACCCTGTTCCCGAGCAGCCCTCCTCAGACTCTGAGGTATTTTCACTACCGATACTGATAACGATGAGGATAACAGTGACGATAGAATATTTCACAGCTTATCGCTCTGTGCTTACTGACTCAGTTTCTCCTCCTCTTCCTTTCTTGTTTCTTCTCAGGAGAATATGCAGGGTCCTGATGACCAGCCTGGGTACCAGCACGTCCTGAAGCTGGCCCAGGCCCTGGTGGAAGGAAGAAACCTTCAGGGGCTTACTGACAGTTGGGTAGACAGACTTATCCTGCTCTGGAATCGCTTGCCAGAGCAGGACAAACAGCGAGTTGTCTACCCTCCCAGATACCGGGAGAGGCAACCTAAGGGGCGGTTCAAGGCAGTGAAGCAGGGACAAGTGACACACAAGGTGAAGCAGCAGGAAAAGCAAAGGAAGACGAAGCAGTTCCACTGCTCCTTTGAGATGTTTAGTCTCACTTAAAGATTAGATTTAGTTGTTTTTATGAAAAAGCAATATTTTTATATCCATGTACACATATTTACTCTTTTTCACATATATTAATATTATTATTATTAATAAAGTGCAAACTGAGTTGAGTATTGTGTTGTTGTGATGCAGATGAAAAGATAAAGAGAATACATTTGCGTGTTTCCCCGAGCAAGGTGCGCCGCAACACGGTGGTAACACAAGGAAGTAACACCTTGTCAAGAGAGCATGCTGAAAGAGAGGAAACGGTGCAGACCCCTCTACGATTCCCTTGACAAGGCACATGGTACAAGTTTACCTTCAGGACTTTCTGCCGTCAGATAAAGACGGCAGCAACAGGTGGACAACAAGGGGATTAAAGGTGTTGTTCCCACAATAAAGGGCTTAAAGTTGTCCCACATGCTCAGGATGACAAATTTGGCATGACCAACTTTACACAGTGCGGCTTATCCCACTGCTGATTTCACAGAGGGATTCTCAGAGTTTGCCAGTCGTTTTGGGGGTGTGTCTTAGGAAGGGACTGCTTAGGACCAAAGTCCAGCCCCCGGCCAGAAAGGCAACTTGGGCACCGGCCCGCTCACAGTGTCAGGACACTTTTGAGCTTATCCTTTTTGTGGATTAAACAGTCAGACAGAATGAGCCGGCACTCACGGCTAACATATTTTCCGGCAAACACATTGACATCTGCCAGGGACAGACCTCACCCCTCGCTCTTGTGGTGGTTCATAGGGATTGCGGCCCTCCGGCCCTCACCGCTGTGAAGGTGTGGTTGCGACAACAGGGGGTTCAAATGGTCGGCGGCGCCTGTGAGTCAATGTGCTTGCTAAGGCAGCACATCTAATAAATTGGAATCGATACAGAGAAGATTAGCCCCTGTTCTCTGTGGGGGGAGGAAAGGGGTGTTTTTGCTCCTGTGCATCTGGTGGGGTGCAGAAGGTCAGCGGTTCGATCCCCGCCAACGTCAAAGGGTGTTAAAAAGTGACAAAACAGTGGGCATGGTCAGCAGTTAGTAGAGGTTAATAATAAATCGTTGCTCCAGTAACTTAGTAGGTAGACTACGTAATAAACTACATGGTTATGTAGTTATAGCTGTGTAATGTCATAACATCTGTCCTTGTCTCCTCAGCTGGACGATGTGTTTGCTAAGGCAGCACATCTAATAAATTGGAATCGATACAGAGAAGATTAGCATGGCCCCTGCGAAAGGATGACATGCAAATTCGTGAAGCGTTTCCACATTTTGACCAGCCCGTGTTGCCCCGAGCAAGGTGCGCCGCAACACGGTCTTTAGGTTGCCTCTCCCGGTATCTGGGAGGGTAGACGACTCGCTGTTTGTCCTGCTCTGGCAAGCGATTCCAGAGCAGGATGAGTCTGTCTACCCTACTGTCAGTAAGCCCCTGAAGGTTCCTCCCTTCCACCAGGGCCTGGGCCAGCTTCAGGACGTGCTGGTACCCAGGCTGGTCATCAGGACCCTGTATATTCTCCTGAGAAGAAACAAGAAAGGAAGAGGAGGAGAAACGAGTCAGTAAGCACAGAGCGATGCGCTGTGAAATATTCTATCGTCACTGTTATCATCATCGTTATCAGTATCGGTAGCGAACTTACCTCAGAGTCTGAGGAGGGGGGAACAGGGTCCTTAACCTCAGGGGCCTCAGGAGGGGCATCCTGGTCAGGGGCGGCTGGACCGGATGGCTCAGACGATGCGTCAGCTGGATCACCTGACCGGGCTGCTGCTGTGCTGGTGGATGGGGTATCGGGCTCGAAGATGGTGGGGTCCTCCACATCTTCCACGATACCCTCATCCTCCTCCTCGAGCGACTCGATGGCAGCAGCCTCGTCCGGAGTGTCAGGGTCCAAGCTGACGTCCTCAAGCACTCTGCCTGTCTGCTGGTACAGGTACTCTACCCCGATGAGCTCCCCTGTCATACAGAAAATACATTTGCATTTAGTAATTGCTCTTTTTACTCTGAGTTATGACGTTGAAATAAAGTGTTTTCACATCACATACCTGTGTACTCAGCAGGCTTGGTGAAGTCCTTAACCACCTGAAGACCAAGCAGTCTTTGGCTCTTCTGGTTAAGGACGTGCTTGAGGTGGCCACTGTAGGAGTACAGAGGTCCCACCTGTCCCTCAGCTGCAACCGGTGGTGGTGGTGCAGCTGCTGCACCTCCTCGTTCCACCTCACCAGTCCATCAACCAGGAATGCCTGGATGTGCTTGGCACTGGCTCGTGTCCCTGAGGAAGCAGGTTTTGGATCAAACATGAATCAGTGTTTTTATGAAATGTGAAAACAGAATATATTTTGTCACAAGCTGTGAGACACATGCGAGTACCTGGGATGAACCGGTTAAGGTGGAGGTGGAAGGACTCCAAGGACGTGGTGCCCCTCGCGCAGCGATAGACCGGCAGGCTGACTCCGCCCTTCGTCAGCCTGCCAGTCTCGGTGTAGAGCTGCACGCCCGGTGGGTCCTGAATGCAGCTGAGGTGCCGCCTCTGCGTGCTCCAGATGTCCTGGATGCAGAGAGCGTCCAGCAACGGGATGTCCAGGGTGTCGCGTCCTGCCGCGCCGCCGAAGGTGTCAAGGAGCTCCTGGATGAGGAGAGAAGTCTCCTCCGCCCCACGTGTCCTCCTCCGACAGTGGAGCCTCCACTCCTTCTTGGAGATCCTCTCCGTCACCTCGGCGTCAGTCAGGTCGACCATCCCGTGCTTCCCCTCCAGCTTGGACCGCTTGGCCTCACCGAGACGGCGGGCATCTCCGGGGTCCACCTCGAAGATGCAGTGGGACAGCTGCCTCATGAAGGTGGGGTACAACTTGTGGCTCTCGGTGGTGACACCTGATGCGAAGCGGCGCATCAGGTGCCAGATGTCAAGCCGAACGACAAGCTGCCCCCACGCCTGGGACAGAGAGAGAGAGAGAGAGAGAGAGAGAAAAAAAAATATCTGGCTTAGTTTAAAAGATTCTGTCTGTTGATAAATAACAATAACATGAATAAATATCTGCAGTTATCAATGAGGATAATTAATAATCTCAGTTTCATACGGGAAACACGGCAGCTGTCCTTGACAGGCCGTCTCGGTTACAGCAGTCCCGGTTCACGTAGATGAGCTGGGGGGGTGGTACCCCGGCGTGCTGATACCGCCTCGTTAGCCCGGCCACCATCCGGGACAGGCCCTCGGAGCCCTCGGAGCAGGTGAGGACGCTCATGAGGACCTGCCCGTGTTCGTTGCCAACGTTGGTGACCCAGGCGGCCGTGTCGGAGGCGGTACCGGCGAGCTTCTTCGTCACCTGAGCGGAGAGAGAGAGAGAGAGAGAGAGATATCTGTAAACACGCTGAGCAGCTGGAATAATAAAAACAAGAAAGATGAAATGCCGATGAACTCTGCCTGCCTTCTTGGTGGAATCCATCTTTAAGATAGATCCGAAGGTGGAGGTGATCCTGGCCTTGTACTCGTCCAGCCGCGTCAGCACGTCATACCCGTACACGGTCAGCAGCCAGACGGGGGACGGCAGAGGGGGCATCTGGGGAGGTGGTGGGAACTGCCCCCTCGCCGAGCACAAGGCCAGGAACTGCTCGCACACGCCGAGGTACTGGATCGCTCTCCGCATCCAGGCGTCTGAGTGCTGCTCCCGCAGGGTGGCGTGCAGCCGAGTGGCACTGTTGCCGAGAGTGCGGCGCCTCAGCTGCCCGACCACCCTCTGGTCGCAGGACAGCCTGCAGAAGAGAGAAAACGGCAGCGTTACACGCGGCATCGTTTGCGACCTTCTTCTTGCATCGACGGCACTCGAAGGTACTCAGTGGCCATGAGGTACCAGCCGTCGATGTCAAGGACCCTCCGGATGGTCCTGTAGAGCCCAGCCTTTGTCAGCGTCCCGGTGCACAAAGGCTGGGGGCACGCCAGCTGCAGGCGCTAGATGCGGTGCGGCATCCAGAGAAACAGCCGGCATGTGAAGAAGGGGTCGGGGGAAGCGGGAGGCTGGTTGTAGACCGGCCGGGTTTGGGGAGGGTACCACCACAGGTTCAGCTCGCCTATGAGCCGAGACCTCCCCGAGCTGTCCCTGGAAAACAGCCCCCGGCCGATCCACTGCTGCTGCTCCGCAGTGAGAGCCGCTCGCCAGGTCCCGGGCAGCAGCTGGAGAGAGAGAACGTACAGCTGTTTTAATACCCGAGGGTGGCAGCCGGAGAGTCTACCTGTACTGTCTGACGCCTCACCTCTGCACTGTCAGCAGGCGGCCGGTGGTCGTCTCCTCCACGACTGCGGGCGGCGGCGTGGCAGAGGCTCCCGCCTGTGCCACGAGGAGCGCTGGGGGTTGCAGGGGGTCGTCCGACTCCTGCGATGCCTCCAGCAGCTCCTCATCAGTTGGCTCTTGAGGAGCAGGAGGAGGTGGATGCTGGAGGAGCGAAAGAGGACGGGCCTGTACGTCTGAGGCTGAAATAAATAAATAAATACATGTTTGTTGTGAGATTGAAACATTTGATTAAAAGCACAAAAGGACTAAAGCAGGACGGAGTTGAGGAGCCACAACGAGCAGAGCACCACGTGATGAAAACTGATGAGACCGCACTTGTTGAGGGATGCAGGAGGAGGTGGAGGGGGTGTTATGTGGTTAAATAAAGAAAAGAATGATGAAGAAAGTGTTTCTCTACAGATGATGGTGTGTCAGGTGACTGGAAGCATCACTGTTAGTGATTTAAAAGTTTCAAATTCAACCCAGACTCACCTGGTCGTCTCCTGTTATGCTGTGTGATCACAGAAACATTCAAAAAGACGAGTCAACATCGATTCAAGCCTTTCTGTTCCAGACAATGTGCTGCGTGAATATTCATTTAATGGTACTTACACTCTTCAAAGCCAACTACCGGCCTGACCAGCTCTTCATCTGAGGGCTCCTCGCGTGATGTTGAGGGAAGAGCTGGTCTGGAGGAGGCTGTAAATAAACACACAGAAACAGTAAATCAAAGAAATAGAGTTTGACTCCTTGTATTCCATTCAGGCTGAATTGGAGCTTGCCTGGAAATGCAGGCTTAGTGGCCACCAGCTTCTTCACTTTGGCCTGCATTTCCACCACAGACAGAGAACACCGCCCAGAGACGAAGGCTGCAAGAGCATGACCAAGAGTCCTAGAATAAAAAAAAGTGACACACAACATGTGAAATGTGACCAATACTAACATGTCTTTGGAAAGGTTGTGCATGTTGAGCCATCTGCAAATTCAAACACATACTTGGATGAACTCTTGGCCCCACGACTTGCAGCCGAGACAGAGGCGGCGGCGGTGCTGAAGCTGCTGCTGCTGGTGGAGGCGGCGGCAGCAGCACTCGCACTCTGTCTGTCTCTCTGTTTCACATAGTGGACGGCGTTCTCCATCTGCGTGCCTGGAGTTGGCGCCTTCCTCCGGAGGTAGTTGACAAATCTGTGCGGATGAGACAGACTCTGATTAATTCAGGGCTTTTTTACATGTTCGTGACTACGACACAGATTTATTAGGGTCCCTACCGGATTTGTTTACGGTCCTCGGACTCGTACAGGCCCTGCAGGGTCTCAAATTTGAAGTCCCCGAAGCCAACAAGCGCCTGTCCCTCCTGGCCGGGCTGGAGGGACTTCACCAGCGCCTCCTCAAACACCCGGTGAAACCTGACTGCCTCCGCAAAGTCAGGGTAGGCGGAGGAGTAGCGGGTGAAGGCGTCCTATGAGCATGCAAAGAAATGTTGTAACTGCTGTCAGGCTGCCTGTTGCGTCAATCAAGCTCAAATACTGTACCTTGTTGGCCATCAGGGGGGACTGAGACCCTGTCCTCTCTCGCTCCTTCTGGTGGGAGGCGACCAGGTTGACCGAGTAGCCCACGTCGTTCTCCAGCAGCCAGTGGAAGGTCTGGCCCTGGTACCGGCCAAACTGGACCTTCCACCGGCTCAGCGCGAGCGTGGCGTTGCTGCTGTCGCCACCCTCGGAGACGACGTGGGCCCGCGCCTCGGCATCCACCTCCCCCGCTGGTTTGGCCCTGTAGCCGGCCGGCCGGGGGCGGAGGGCTTGGGCCTCGGCAGAGGCCTTGAGGAGGAGGGTCCCGTTAGGGGCCTTCCTAAACGTAGGATGTTCCATCTAAACAGAGGAGATAAATAGGAGTACAGTTTCATCTAATTCAACACACACTGTGGACATCACAATATTCTGAGAGAGTTCAATAGACTTACATCGTTTGCTCTTGGAAAAAGCAGGTTGAATCTATAAAAATGCAACAGAGGAGAGGACGACAGTCAGTAGCACTGGTGTGCTCAGCAGTTTGTCATAAATAAAAGAATATTCCATCACATCATAAGAGATAAAGCAATCACACAGTAACTTGTACAACAACACGTGTTACTGGACAGAAAAGGAATCGATGCAGATGTTTGATTGTTCAATTACACATGTATAAGTGACTGCTTTATACTCTACATAATCAAGTCCCATGAACAGATGCAGATGATGTCCAGATGCTGTGTACTGTGTGTGGATGAGTGGATGGACAGACTAAAACTGCACTTTACACAACATGTCAAGGTGAAAATTAACACTGTGGGCGCTTTGAAAACCACGGCGGCCATGATGTTAGCTGAAGTCGTTAATGACGTTTCTTAAAAAATAATAAACGGTTAGCAAAGTACGCCGAATAGCTGGCTGACACGAGAGGGTAATACACAGTGCATATAATAACTCGTTTTGTAAAGGATATAAATTGACACGGGGAAAAGCTTAAATCCGCGGTGATACTGCTAGCTTACATTGTAATACACTTTCTTATTTTTACAAGGTATCGTTATAAAGTCACCGCCGCTAAACAAGTGAGACCACTGTGAGTCCAAAACATTTTACAAACATTTCCATACATATTGCATTAAAAATGAGTGAATGAAACGTCAAACTTACTGTTTTCGTCCACGAAATATCTCCGGATATTCTCCGCTTCGGCTGAGGGGGCGTAGCAGAGAGAAATCGGGACAAATCCGGCTCTCCTATTGGTTTGCCACAAGTCTGATTCTCAAAATTGGGACAAATGCGGCCATCCCATTGGCCGGCACTTTCCCGACTTGACACAAGTCGGGACAGTTGGGACAAACAGCGCACGACGATTGGAGGGGGCGGGACATCGCGGATGAAGCCCATTGTCTTAGAAATTGGCACAAGTTGGCACAATTGGGACAGAGAAGAAGGAGAGTTCACAGTAATTGAAAGATATGAATGAGGGATCAATACGTGACTGAGAGGTTTGAGCTGTTGATCAATAACGATCATGTTTCCTCTCAATAGAGAACAATGGACTGATGAGATCTGGACTAAATCTAAACTGTGAACATTCAGGATGATCACATATAATCAATAACATGATGACGTCACTAACAGAGAGTAATGGCGTCACCGATAAAGAATAACGGCATGTTTGGAGCATCAAAGTAAAACTAAATAAATAAATCAGTCCTCGTGATCGTGATCATTTTCACATTATTAAGTCAGCGGAAATCTCAACGAAAACACTTCCGGTGACGTCCTTCAAAATACAAGTTGGTGTGAAAATAACCCGTTTGTGTTCTTTTACTATAATTGTTGAAAGTGCAGTAAAACATGTAACAGAAATGTTCTATCATGTCTCGAATGAGTTTGTTAGTCTCAATAAAAGTACAAACTAAAATAGTGACTGACTATCAGTGATACCTGTTGATGAACTGGACTTCATAGACAAGGTCCAGTACACACTGGAGGGTTTTTAATGGGTTATTGATATATAGTCTCCAGATGAAGATACGTTAAGTGCAAAACATGACCGTATTGTGGCCCATGACTAAAGCATGAATAGAAATAAAAGGTGGATTTAGAAATCAATTCTTTTATTTCTAAATCTTCAGACATTTTTCAATGAACATGAATGTTTTTATTGAACATAAGTAATCACTTGGTCTAAAATGCAGCAATAACAGATCATTTAATGACGTGTGTTCATGAACGTGTCATCAGGTGAACTCTGCTGATCTTCTCTGACCTCCAGGTCCCGGTCCACCAGACCAGCAGGTCCTGGTCCACTGAGAGCCCCTCAGCATCCGGAGTGCCTGGGTGGAGTTGACGGAGCTGTAGAAGAAGAACACGACTCTTCATCTGAAGAAGAAGAAGAAGAAGAAGAAGAAGAAGAAGAAGAAGAAGAAGAAGAAGAAGAAGAAGAAGAGACTTTCATCACTGTTCCTGCTTCGCCTGACCTCTCTTTACGTCTCACTCACAATCCTGTGCCCAATAAAAATACTTTTACTTTGAAGAGTGTCACCGGAAGTCCACTATCTTAATGCATTATCGTCACTAATTAAAATCTAACTTCTAACTGATAGTGAGCGTGTGCAACAGAACTGCACTCAGAAACTGTTGAATTATAGAAATACTGCTGCTTAACTGGACTAAACTTCATCATTAATATCAACTGTGAGAACTTTTCTGAACCAGACGGAGCTGCTCTTGAATTGGGCGAATACAAAATCAACCGAAGAACAAACATTTGTGATAATAATCACACATTGTGTCACAGTTTAGACTGTTTATTGTGGAGAACTCACAGACTGTCTTCGTAGAGGTTTATCGGCTCTAACGTTTACAACACACGTTTACAGCAACAGGAGTCTTTTCAGTTCAATTACTGGACGTTTCTCAAAGAAACTCAGCAGGTTTCTCGTCCACATTCCAGGAAACAGATACGTTAAAACAAGACGTTTCCACAACGAGGTTTAGTGGAAAACAGAGAGTTTCTCTCTCAGTGTTCGGCTCTTCTTCACAGCTTCAACGGGAGATTTTAAACTGACGGTTTCACACTAAACATTACACGTAACAACATATTTGATTTAATATCTGAACCGATGAGAAGAAGTTTGTTTAAAGTTAACGAGGAGAATCAGAGATCTCACACTGGACCGTCATCCTCACGTTAATCATCGGTAACGTCACTTTTAATGGACACAAAGTCTCCTCGAGACAAATAAAGACAACTGACGTGTTTGTAGAAAACATTCAACACGAGAAGTGAGAAAATAACGAGGTGAAGTCTGAGAGCAGAAATGTCAAAGTTTAATGTCTGAGGACAGACAGGTCTTCAGAGTGAAGGAGCTCCGCTCTGCTGCTGCAGTACCAACTGATGCAGTACTGACAGCGGCCATGGTGGCGCTGTTTCACACGCTGTTTCACACCAAATATGAAAAGAATCATAAAAATATTCATAAAAAATCATATTTTCAGCAATAAGGAACGCTTCACGAATTTGCGTGTCATCCTTGCGCAGGGGCCATGCTAATCTTCTCTGTATCGTTCCAATTTTAGTATATGTGCTATCGAAATAACACAGCTAACCAATGGTCCTGGGAGGTACTTATAGGTCCAGACCCGGGTAGACCCTCTCTAAGGGTAGCAGAGCATGTGGGGCATGTGAGGGAGCCAAAACCTGGTTAGAATGTCTCTATCTGGGCAGAAAACACAAGTATGAAGAGGTCTGGGTGCTGCGCTGTGAACCTTGAACCATTCACCGGCTCCAGAATCTGGTCTGAAACAGTCTGACCCACTTCAGGTCCCGTCTGTCCTGCTGAGGTACCCACGAGGCCGATGGGAAATTTATTCAGCGAGCACTGACGTCAGTCGGACAGGATTGGTGAGCTGCAGGCGAGAGGACAAAAGGATCTACTCACAGCTCCGCCTGCATTCCTCCCAGATGCACTTTGACCCACACTAACCCACAGCTGGGGGACACAAAGAGAGCAGGATAGAGAGAGACGGGGGAGGACACACAGAGACACAGAGAGAGACGGGGGAGGACACACAGAGAGAGAGAGAGACGGGGAGGGGGGAGGACACACAGAGACACACAGGCTGCAACACGTGACCGGCTCTTTCACTCGGCTCCTGAACGAAGGACTCGTGGAGCTGCTGAAGGTTTCTGGCTGACTCGGACACTCCGGAGCAGAAGGACTGAGGACGGAGACGGTCTGAGGATCCACAACGAGACACGAGCCTGAGACCAGAAGCTGTGAGGGAGGAGAGACGAACCAGGAGGAAACAACACAGAGTCCACATCTGGAGCTTTATGTCTTCATCATGTTGTTCTGCTGCAGATAAACTCTTCAGGACTTTATATGAAGAACCCTGAACCTCTTTATGTTCAGTCTGTGTTCTAAACTCAACCAGCTTCACATGATCGGGACTGAAGGGGACAAGAGGGACATGTAGTCCACCTCATTCAGACTCATTCTAGAGTCCACATGTGTGTGTTTAACAAGCAGGACTGTTTTTATTCCACTGAATAAACTCTGTTCTTTATTTTCACATTATGTGGTTTCTTCCTGCTTCCTGTTTTCATTCAAAACAATGTCGGTGCAGTTTCACAAACTCACCAGCAGGTGTCGCTCTATGACCGGTCTATGGAGTGAGGGGCGCTGTAGTCTGACTGCAGAACATAGAGGGAAACACACAAAGTACTGCATGAAACATGAGTCACAACTAATTTGTTTTGACCTTGAAAAACATGAATTCCATTTTTTTTTAATAGTGAGTTTAGACAAAAAAATGTGGCATGCAACAAACACAACAATCTTTTGTTATTTTAATGAAAACGTAACTTTTAGACCCTTTATTACCTATGGTCTATAAAACATTCTTAAAAATCCAATGCAGTTTCACAAACTCACCAGCAGGTGTCTCCCTTTGACCGGTCTATGGAGTGAGGGGCGCTGTTGTCGCTGTGGTCTGACTGCAGAACATGATAGTGCGGCAGATTAAGTCAATATTCCATAAGAATCTTTCACTTGGTGATACAAGCACCAAATTTGGCATGAATAATGCCTAGGATCTACTCTTTCAGAAAAGCCCGGTATCCACCTGAAAATCCAAGATGGCCGAAAATGTGAATAAAGGTTTTTCAGTGTAGAACTTGAATGGCTATTTCAATAATCTAGACATCAAAATGTATGTATTTTGACACGAGAAATTCAATGGTGCCAATAAAAATTCAATATGGCCGCTATTTTTCAAGATGGCGGCCATTTATTACTCAAAATTCACACTTTTTGTCGTTCCTTGATCAGAGATTAGGTTTCAGCTGGATGAAGTAGTAGTCCAAGTTCCAAGTTATCTTTTTGATCCAAATTCAAATGTTTTGATTGATCTATATGAGGTGACATTCTGTTTATAAAAGAGTGATGTCAAAGCACAACCAGGGCACACTGGTGACATCATTGCTGTGAGACTCAGCATGGGGTTCAGTGTTGGCTAAGTAGTGTACTTGCTGTAGTTGTAGTCTACTAACTGTAGTTCTAGTATAGTTTAGTGTCCCAAATGCTATCTAATTAGCCCTGTGTATACACCAGCTAGTAGTTTAGTTAGTTGTAGTGTAGTAGTTAGATAGCCGTACCTGAATTGACAGGATGTGCCAGCGCGGGATAGCCGAGCCAAGGGTAATAGGGCTTTAGTTACCCGGATGGTGTACAGACTTAAATGGCACTGGATGAACGATCGGGCTAGGTGTAGAGCATCTTGATGTTTGAACCTAGTTGTATCCCATACCTGAATGTGCGTAGGTATTTTATACAGTTGGGTGGTAAAAGGATAGCCCCTCGGCCCGAACCGTCACACAAAAATGTCCACTTCTAATCCATTGAGTTGTGCGCCAAAAACTGACTGGTCAAAATGTTGTCTGTGTCAGACAGTTAAAAAGGAAGAGTTGAAATCTCCTCCAACTAATTATGCATGTAGTCCTGAAACCGATGGTTATTCTATGATTGCCGCAAATGTACCACTCTTTCAAGCAATTAACCAACTGCCAATCAGGTTGGTTGGCAGTCGGAAGTGGTATTGAAGAAACGCTGAGAAAGAACAAAGCCAAATATTACCGAAGCTGTCGTCTGATGTTCAGCAACAACAAGCTTGAAAAAGGGCAGCTGAAAATCAGAATGACCCTTGTGAGGGACCCAAGATGCGACGGACTTCCCTTGAAGTCCAGCAGTGTTTTCTGTGCGAAACGTTTGAACCTGAGTCTGAGCTAAGACAGGCCATGACAATGCAGCTGAATGACAGACTCAATGAATGTGCTCGGCACCTCAATGATGGCAGACTTCTAGCTATATTGAGTGGAGGGGATGTAGTGGCACAGGAGTTGAAGTACCATTGCTCCTGCTTAGCAGCCCTGTACAACAGAGATAGGGCAGATACAGGCTTATTCAGCAAAGTATAGCAGGACAGACATCGTGTTTGATGTCTACTTGAATTCCAGTCTGAAGGCTGAAACAAGGTCAAAATGAGGCAGAGGAGGTAGATGCAGAGTGACAGACAAAACAAAAGTACTACCTAATTGGAGAAGCTTTCTGCGAGATAATGACAACAAGACTGAGCTTTTTGAGTTTCTGGCCGACAAAATCGTGACATTGTGTCTGGAAAATGTTGTGATTGTGACCAAAGGGGAACATATTCTTTGTAACAAACCCGACAGTCTGGAAGGCTTAAGTCCTTGCAACCATGAAGAGGCTGACAGCAGAATCTTCCTGCATGCCCTACACGCAACAGATCAAATCTGTATTGATCAAGGCCTGTGTTACCGACATACTTGTTCTTGCAGTCAGTGTTTTTGAGACTCTCCAGGATGCGGGCTTAGAACAACTGTGGATTGAATTTGGTCAAGGTCAGTCCATCAGGTGGTTACCTGTTCATGACATGATGGAGCATATAGGCCCTGGAAAATCCTGTGGCATCCTTTTCTTTCACACCTTCACTGGCTGTGATGTCGTATCAGCCTTTCGTGGTAAAGGCAAAACGACTGCATGGCAAACCTGGGAAGTGTGCCCTGTAGTGTCTCATGTCTTCCAGAAGCTCAGTCAATACCCACCAGTTACAGATGATGCACATTTCAGCGTGATTGAGAAGTTTGTCATAACAATGTACGACAAGAACAGCACTGCTGATGGGGTTGTGATGAGGCAAGACTTGACCTATTTGCTCGGAAGCAGAGGTCCTATGATGCCATTCCACCTACAAGGTCATCCCTTGCGCAGCACGTGAAGCGTGCTACTTACCAACCTGCCTGTATCTGGGGCCAAGCAACTGCATGTCAAATGCATACAGAGAGCCCTGCCAACTGGGGATGGCGCAAAGAAGGTGAAATTTGGCAAGTAGTGTGGACGACACTTCCGCCAATTGCTCAGAGCTGTCAACAACTGACAAAATGTGGGTGCAAGACTGAATGTCGTGGAAGATGCAAATGCTATCGCTTTGGCCTCAAGTGCACACATCTGTGTGCCTGCAAATGCGATGAGAACAATTCGTAATCCTGACATTCAACTGTACATCCACTTCCACACATTGATTTTATTTGGATTTGTATACAGATCAATCCTAGCGCCAAGCACTGATTGAATTGAGGCCGCCATCATTTGTAACATTTCTTATAGTTTGTGGTGTGTGATATCACCATTGCAGTATGCATTCCCAAGACCATGTTATATATATCTCAATCAAGGATTTAGCATTTTTTTGTTTTGTTTTATGGCACAATCAGATATCGGGTCAAATTCAGCACCGATCAACACTATTTCTGTAATTAATTGGCTTATATCTCAACAATTGTTGACAATTTGGATTTACTAAGTGCAGAATTGGATTTCTCGTACTCAGAACCCCATATTTTGATGCCAAGATCATCAACATTGGATTATCCAATCCCAATCCAGGTCAAAAATCGCATATAATGGCATTTGCTGGCGGTCATCTTGGAAAATGGCGGCCATATTGTTTTTCCATCGTGGATACCGGGCTTTTTTGAAAATATAGGTCTTGAAGATAATTTGTGCCAAATTTGATGCTTGAATCACCAAGTGAAAGATTGTTTCACTAATCTGCTGCACTATGAAGGGAAACAACCAACATACTGTATGAAACATGAGTCAACAACAACAACATCAACAACTGGATTTATTTATGTACATTTTAATGTCCTTGATGTGAATTGTTGTATCGTTTAACAATAATTCAGCCACGAAATATGTCGTTGTATTGTATGCTGGGAAATCCCCAAACCATAGTCCGCTAAGAAACCTAACAACTTATATTTGTTTTGCTTTTACAGTAAAAAATTCTTACCACAAAAGCATGAATTTGGATTTTCTTGAATCAGGAGTTTAGATTAAAACATTAGGCATACAATAAACACACAACAGAGCTCTTATTTTAAACATATCGCAACTTTAAGGATCCGCCATTACCGCTGTTACCTACAACCTAAATCTAAATACACAGCGGAGGGAAAGCGAGCGACAATGCATGTCAACACAGAATACAAGTTGTAGTTGCACCAAAGTAAAGTGACCATTCAGGACATTACCGTGGTCTCTGGGCGGCCTGAGCTGAGCCTCTGGAGTCCACTTCCACCATGACGTCATCAGGGCACGTTGGTGGCTCCACTCATCAGAGCAGACAGTCCAACAATTACACGGCCCGATCAATTCATTTAACAACTGCCAATCATCATGATGCCGGGAAGTAGTTTCCTTCAGTAGTAAACACACTCTTATTAATGAATACAGATATTTGCAGCATATAATCTGTTGATTTAACCTCTGAATGTGAAAAAATACACATTGACCAACATCAATGTAAATGCCATAAATACAGCAGTATTCATGTGTTATTAGTTTATTTAATGTTTACCTTCAGGCAACTTTCACCTGCTACTACTACTAATAATAATAATAACCAGTGGCGGCTGGTCAATAGAGGGCGCTATAGGGCGCCGCCCCACCTTGAGCCACAACAAATAAAATAATGTGTGTATGTTTTATATTATAGTGAATATTATTATATGATATATATATTATTATATTATTATATGATATATATATTATTATATTATACAGAAAATTATTATATGATATATATATATATTATTATATTATACTGAATTGCCTGTGAGGGTGACACAAATAAGATGTCCTGACGTGTTTGTCAAAGTGTTATTTACTGCTTTTTTCATGTTGGAATAAAGGTTAAATATTTAACTGCAAAGTAGTAATGCGTGTTTGATACCTTCATTTTTTTTGCATTAAATCATACTGGGATGTTTGCTGAAATTGATTGGATGTGGCACAGCCCTACCTAGAACATTTTCCACCAGCCGCCACTGATAATAACAACAATAATAATAATAATAATAATAATAATACAGCTGAGACCGCGACATCAGAGTCGGCTGCTTTCTTTCAGGTGTGAAACTGAGACTCTTGATACAAATACTGAATGAGTAGTATAACGGGACAGTTTAAGAAAATGACACCACATCGTATTTCTTTTCTCACAGGAGAGAGGACAGACCTGGAGGAGGACAGATGTGAAACATTACATTAACATTCATACCAACAAAAGTCTACCTACTAAGTTACTGTAGTTACTCTTTACTATTAAATCACTATTAACTGTTTTATTTGCTGACCATCTCCACTGTTTTGTACCTTTTTAACATCTTTACCTTGAAGCTCTACTTTGCCGTTGGCGGGGATCGAGCCGCTGACCTTCTGCATCCCACCAGAAGCACAGGAGCAGAACCCCCCCCCCCACAGAGAAGAATGAACCATATACCTCTATAGGATATTGCTCATTGTTCTCTGTGGGGGGAGGAAAGGGGTGTTTTTGCTCCTGTGCATCTGGTGGGATGCAGAAGACAAAACAGTGGGCATGGTCAGCAGTTAGTAGAGGGTTAATAATAAATCGTTGCTCCAGTAACTTAGTGGGTAGACAACGTAATAAACTACATGGTTATGTAGTTATAGCTGTGTAATGTCATAACATCTGTCCTTGTCTCCTCAGCTGGACGACATGTGGTCTTTGGAGACACCAGCATTGAACAAGCTGCTCATATATAAAAAGTTCTAATGACATCTTCATGTGTTCTTGGGATCATTCTGCTCATTCAAACATGTTCTCTGTTAACAAAGTTTCTAATTGTTTGTTTATTGTTCATTATTTGACCACTGTGACCTTCGACCCCTAAGTGTATCAGCAGCACATCGTGTAAATATATATATATATATAATATATGTGTGTGTGTCTCATATTTCTATCCTAATGTGTAAAGCTTGTTTTTAATATATATATAATCAGAAATAATAAAGCTTCCAAACAAAGTGCAGATTACAGACTTTTATTTATTCATAAAGAACAAATTAAATAAAAAAAAACACTTTCAGAATGAACCGTGGACCTGGACATGTGTGGTCCAGGAAGAGGAGGCTGACCGGCAGGGGCAGGAGCGGGGAAGACACCCGGGAGCGTTGCTGGAGGAGGAGGAGGAGGGGGAAGGCCAACGGAGGACGGGCCGGGCTGCTCCCCATCTGGAGGAGGAGGAGGAGGAGGAGGGGGGGGAAGGCCACCCGATGAGGGTCCTGGTTGCTCATCGGGGACATTGAAGGGGAAGGGCTGTCCTTGTCCCACCTGAACAGAGGACAGCCCTTTAGCTGGAGGGAGAGGGAGGACGGCAACAGCTGCTGCAGGGACGACGCCAGTTCCCTGTAGCAGCACATCCCTCCCTTTTTCCTTCTGCCGCTCAGAGAACCTGGGAGACAAACGCAGATTGTTCTTAGGCTCTTAATCAAACGATACATCTCAGATTACAACCCATCAAAACTTTAAAGCTTCATGTTGAACCCTTACCACTGGGTCAGGGTCCTCTGATTTAGCTGAAAGAGCTGGATCTCCGTCTGAGCCATCAGCCTCCGCCTCCGGCTGGCCAGCACTGCCTCTCTGATGGCCACGTAGTCCGTGAGGATGAGGGACCACCGAGTCCTCATGACCCCACAGACCCGCGTGGCTGCTGGGTGGAGCTGGCAGAGCTGGCTGCAAATGGCCTCGACCAGGCGACTGGCGCTGGGCCAGTTTGCAGCGCTGGAGTTCGGTCCGAGAAGGCAGCTGAAAAAGTCATGGAGAGCAAAGTGTGAGTTAATATACAGCAAATATTTACAAGAGGATCTATTCATATTTGAAAAAAATCGTACCGTTGGAGACTCTCCTTGCCAGGACAGGAGGTGTTCTTCCCCTTCGCTGCCTTGAACCGCCCCTTAGGTTGCCTCTCCCGGTATCTGGGAGGGTAGACGACTCGCTGTTTGTCCTGCTCTGGCAAGCGATTCCAGAGCAGGATGAGTCTGTCTACCATACTGTCAGTAAGCCCCTGAAGGTTCCTCCCTTCCACCAGGGCCTGGGCCAGCTTCAGGACGTGCTGGAACCCAGGCTGGTCATCAGGACCCTGTATATTCTCCTGAGAAGAAACAAGAAAGGAAGAGGAGGAGAAACGAGTCAGTAAGCACAGAGCGATGCGCTGTGAAATATTCTATCGTCACTGTTATCATCATCGTTATCAGTATCGGTAGCGAACTTACCTCAGACTCTGAGGAGGGGGGAACAGGGTCCTTAACCTCCGGGGCCTCAGGAAGGGCATCCTGGTCAGGGGCGGCTGGACCGGATGGCTCAGATGATGCGTCAGCTGGATCACCTGACCGGGCTGCTGCTGTGCTGGTGGATGGGGTATCGGGCTCGAAGATGGTGGGGTCCTCCACATCTTCCACGATACCCTCATCCTCCTCCTCGAGCGACTCGATGGCAGCAGCCTCGTCCGGAGTGTCAGGGTCCAAGCTGACGTCCTCAAGCACTCTGCCTGTCTGCTGGTACAGGTACTCTACCCCGATGAGCTCCCCTATCATACAGAAAAGACATTTGCATTTAGTAATTGCTCTTTTTACTCTGAGTTATGATGTTGAAATAAAGTGTTTTCACATCACATACCTGTGTACTCAGCAGGCTTGGTGAAGTCCTTAACCACCTGAAGACCAAGCAGTCTTTGGCTCTTCTGGTTAAGGACGTGCTTGAGGTGGCCACTGTAGGAGTACAGAGGTCCCACCTGTCCCTCAGCTGCAACCGGTGGTGGTGGTGCAGCTGCTGCTGCGCGGTCCTCGTTCCACCTCACCAGTCCATCAACCAGGAACGCCTGGAAGTGCTTGGCACTGGCTCGTGTCCCTGAGGAAGCAGGTTTTGGATCAAACATGAATCAGTGTTTTTATGAAATGTGAAAACAGAATATATTTTGTCACAAGCTGTGAGACACATGCGAGTACCTGGGATGAACCGGTTAAGGTGGAGGTGGAAGGACTCCAAGGACGTGGTGCCCCTCGCGCAGCGATAGACCGGCAGGCTGACTCCGCCCTTCGTCAGCCTGCCAGTCTCGGTGTAGAGCTGCACGCCCGGTGGGTCCTGAATGCAGCTGAGGTGCCGCCTCTGCGTGCTCCAGATGTCCTGGATGCAGAGAGCGTCCAGCAACGGGATGTCCAGGGTGTCGCATCCTGCCGCGCCGCCGAAGGTGTCGAGGAGCTCCTGGATGAGGAGAGAAGTCTCCTCCGCCCCACGTGTCCTCCTCCGACAGTGGAGCCTCCACTCCTTCTTGGAGATCCTCTCCGTCACCTCGGCGTCAGTCAGGTCGACCATCCCGTGCTTCCCCTCCAGCTCGGACCGCTTGGCCTCACCGAGACGGCGGGCATCTCCGGGGTCCACCTCGAAGATGCAGTGGGACAGCTGCCTCATGAAGGTGGGGTACAGCTTGTGGCTCTCGGTGGTGACACCTGATGCGAAGCGGCGCATCAGGTGCCAGATGTCAAGCCGAACGACAAGCTGCCCCCACGCCTGGGACAGAGAGAGAGAGAGAGAGAGAGAAAAAAAATCTGGCTTAGTTTAAAAGATTCTGTCTGTTGATAAATAACAATAACATGAATAAATATCTGCAGTTATCAATGAGGATAATTAATAATCTCAGTTTCATACGGGAAACACGGCAGCTGTCCTTGACAGGCCGTCTCGGTTACAGCAGTCCCGGTTCACGTAGATGAGCTGGGGGGGTGGTACCCCGGCGTGCTGATACCGCCTCGTTAGCCCGGCCGCCATCCGGGACAGGCCCTCGGAGCCCTCGGAGCAGGTGAGGACGCTCATGAGGACCTGCCCGTGTTCGTTGCCAACGTTGGTGACCCAGGCGGCCGTGTCGGAGGCGGTACCGGCGAGCTTCTTCGTCACCTGAGCGGAGAGAGAGAGAGAGAGAGAGAGATATCTGTAAACACGCTGAGCAGCTGGAATAATAAAAACAAGAAAGATGAAATGCCGATAAACTCTGCCTGCCTTCTTGGTGGAATCCATCTTTAAGATGGATCCGAAGGTGGAGGTGATCTGCGACCACCCTCCGACCTTCTTCTTGCATCGACGGCACTCGAGGTACTCAGTGGCCATGAGGTACCAGCCGTCGATGTCAAGGACCCTCCGGATGGTCCTGTAGAGCCCAGCCTTTGTCAGCGTCCCGGCGCACAAAGGCTGGGGGCACGCCAGCTGCAGGCGCTAGATGCGGTGCGGCATCCAGAGAAACAGCTGGCATGTGAAGAAGGGGTCGGAGGAAGCGGGAGGCTGGTTGTAGACCGGCCGGGTTTGGGGAGGGTACCACCACAGGTTCAGCTCGCCTGTGAGCCGAGACCTCCCCGAGCTGTCCCTGGAAAACAGCCCCCGGCCGATCCACTGCTGCTGCTCCGCAGTGAGAGCCGCTCGCCAGGTCCCGGGCAGCAGCTGGAGAGAGAGAACGTACAGCTGTTTTAATACCCGAGGGTGGCAGCCGGAGAGTCTACCTGTACTGTCTGACGCCTCACCTCTGCACTGTCAGCAGGCGGCCGGTGAGGGAGGATAGCTGCCCTGGTCGTCTCCTCCACGACTGCGGGCGGCGGCGTGGCAGAGGCTCCCGCCTGTGACTGGAAGCATCACTGTTAGTGATTTAAAAGTTTCAAATTCAACCCAGACTCACCTGGTCGTCTCCTGTTATGCTGTGTGATCACAGAAACATTCAAAAAGACGAGTCAACATCGATTCAAGCCTTTCTGTTCCAGACAATGTGCTGCGTGAATATTCATTTAATGGTACTTACACTCTTCAAAGCCAACTACCGGCCTGACCAGCTCTTCATCTGAGGGCTCCTCGCGTGATGTTGAGGGAAGAGCTGGTCTGGAGGAGGCTGTAAATAAACACACAGAAACAGTAAATCAAAGAAATAGAGTTTGACTCCTTGTATTCCATTCAGGCTGAATTGGAGCTTGCCTGGAAATGCAGGCTTAGTGGCCACCAGCTTCTTCACTTTGGCCTGCATTTCCACCACAGACAGAGAACACCGCCCAGAGACGAAGGCTGCAAGAGCATGACCAAGAGTCCTAGAATAAAAAAAAGTGACACACAACATGTGAAATGTGACCAATACTAACATGTCTTTGGAAAGGTTGTGCATGTTGAGCCATCTGCAAATTCAAACACATACTTGGATGAACTCTTGGCCCCACGACTTGCAGCCGAGACAGAGGCGGCGGCGGTGCTGAAGCTGCTGCTGCTGGTGGAGGCGGCGGCAGCAGCACTCGCACTCTGTCTGTCTCTCTGTTTCACATAGTGGACGGCGTTCTCCATCTGCGTGCCTGGAGTTGGCGCCTTCCTCCGGAGGTAGTTGACAAATCTGTGCGGATGAGACAGACTCTGATTAATTCAGGGCTTTTTTACATGTTCGTGACTACGACACAGATTTATTAGGGTCCCTACCGGATTTGTTTACGGTCCTCGGACTCGTACAGGCCCTGCAGGGTCTCAAATTTGAAGTCCCCGAAGCCAACAAGCGCCTGTCCCTCCTGGCCGGGCTGGAGGGACTTCACCAGCGCCTCCTCAAACACCCGGTGAAACCTGACTGCCTCCGCAAAGTCAGGGTAGGCGGAGGAGTAGCGGGTGAAGGCGTCCTATGAGCATGCAAAGAAATGTTGTAACTGCTGTCAGGCTGCCTGTTGCGTCAATCAAGCTCAAATACTGTACCTTGTTGGCCATCAGGGGGGACTGAGACCCTGTCCTCTCTCGCTCCTTCTGGTGGGAGGCGACCAGGTTGACCGAGTAGCCCACGTCGTTCTCCAGCAGCCAGTGGAAGGTCTGGCCCTGGTACCGGCCAAACTGGACCTTCCACCGGCTCAGCGCGAGCGTGGCGTTGCTGCTGTCGCCACCCTCGGAGACGACGTGGGCCCGCGCCTCGGCATCCACCTCCCCCGCTGGTTTGGCCCTGTAGCCGGCCGGCCGGGGGCGGAGGGCTTGGGCCTCGGCAGAGGCCTTGAGGAGGAGGGTCCCGTTAGGGGCCTTCCTAAACGTAGGATGTTCCATCTAAACAGAGGAGATAAATAGGAGTACAGTTTCATCTAATTCAACACACACTGTGGACATCACAATATTCTGAGAGAGTTCAATAGACTTACATCGTTTGCTCTTGGAAAAAGCAGGTTGAATCTATAAAAATGCAACAGAGGAGAGGACGACAGTCAGTAGCACTGGTGTGCTCAGCAGTTTGTCATAAATAAAAGAATATTCCATCACATCATAAGAGATAAAGCAATCACACAGTAACTTGTACAACAACACGTGTTACTGGACAGAAAAGGAATCGATGCAGATGTTTGATTGTTCAATTACACATGTATAAGTGACTGCTTTATACTCTACATAATCAAGTCCCATGAACAGATGCAGATGATGTCCAGATGCTGTGTACTGTGTGTGGATGAGTGGATGGACAGACTAAAACTGCACTTTACACAACATGTCAAGGTGAAAATTAACACTGTGGGCGCTTTGAAAACCACGGCGGCCATGATGTTAGCTGAAGTCGTTAATGACGTTTCTTAAAAAATAATAAACGGTTAGCAAAGTACGCCGAATAGCTGGCTGACACGAGAGGGTAATACACAGTGCATATAATAACTCGTTTTGTAAAGGATATAAATTGACACGGGGAAAAGCTTAAATCCGCGGTGATACTGCTAGCTTACATTGTAATACACTTTCTTATTTTTACAAGGTATCGTTATAAAGTCACCGCCGCTAAACAAGTGAGACCACTGTGAGTCCAAAACATTTTACAAACATTTCCATACATATTGCATTAAAAATGAGTGAATGAAACGTCAAACTTACTGTTTTCGTCCACGAAATATCTCCGGATATTCTCCGCTTCGGCTGAGGGGGCGTAGCAGAGAGAAATCGGGACAAATCCGGCTCTCCTATTGGTTTGCCACAAGTCTGATTCTCAAAATTGGGACAAATGCGGCCATCCCATTGGCCGGCACTTTCCCGACTTGACACAAGTCGGGACAGTTGGGACAAACAGCGCACGACGATTGGAGGGGGCGGGACATCGCGGATGAAGCCCATTGTCTTAGAAATTGGCACAAGTTGGCACAATTGGGACAGAGAAGAAGGAGAGTTCACAGTAATTGAAAGATATGAATGAGGGATCAATACGTGACTGAGAGGTTTGAGCTGTTGATCAATAACGATCATGTTTCCTCTCAATAGAGAACAATGGACTGATGAGATCTGGACTAAATCTAAACTGTGAACATTCAGGATGATCACATATAATCAATAACATGATGACGTCACTAACAGAGAGTAATGGCGTCACCGATAAAGACTAACGGGATGTTTGGAGCATCAAAGTAAAACTAAATAAATAAATCAGTCCTCGTGATCGTGATCATTTTCACATTATTAAGTCAGCGGAAATCTCAACGAAAACACTTCCGGTGACGTCCTTCAAAATACAAGTTGGTGTGAAAATAACCCGTTTGTGTTCTTTTACTATAATTGTTGAAAGTGCAGTAAAACATGTAACAGAAATGTTCTATCATGTCTCGAATGAGTTTGTTAGTGTCAATAAAAGTACAAACTAAAATAGTGACTGACTATCAGTGATACCTGTTGATGAACTGGACTTCATAGACGAAGGTCCAGTACACACTGGAGGGTTTTTAATGGGTTATTGATATATAGTCTCCAGATGAAGATACGTTAAGTGCAAAACATGACCGTATTGTGGCCCATGACTAAAGCATGAATAGAAATAAAAGGTGGATTTAGAAATCAATTCTTTTATTTCTAAATCTTCAGACATTTTTCAATGAACATGAATGTTTTTATTGAACATAAGTAATCACTTGGTCTAAAATGCAGCAATAACAGATCATTTAATGACGTGTGTTCATGAACGTGTCATCAGGTGAACTCTGCTGATCTTCTCTGACCTCCAGGTCCCGGTCCACCAGACCAGCAGGTCCTGGTCCACTGAGAGCCCCTCAGCATCTGGAGTGCCTGGGTGGAGTTGACGGAGCTGTAGAAGAAGAACACGACTCTTCATCTGAAGAAGAAGAAGAAGAAGAAGAAGAAGAAGAAGAAGAAGAAGAAGAAGAAGAAGAAGAGACTTTCATCACTGTTCCTGCTTCGCCTGACCTCTCTTTACGTCTCACTCACAATCCTGTGCCCAATAAAAATACTTTTACTTTGAAGAGTGTCACCGGAAGTCCACTATCTTAATGCATTATCGTCACTAATTAAAATCTAACTTCTAACTGATAGTGAGCGTGTGCAACAGAACTGCACTCAGAAACTGTTGAATTATAGAAATACTGCTGCTTAACTGGACTAAACTTCATCATTAATATCAACTGTGAGAACTTTTCTGAACCAGACGGAGCTGCTCTTGAATTGGGCGAATACAAAATCAACCGAAGAACAAACATTTGTGATAATAATCACACATTGTGTCACAGTTTAGACTGTTTATTGTGGAGAACTCACAGACTGTCTTCGTAGAGGTTTATCGGCTCTAACGTTTACAACACACGTTTACAGCAACAGGAGTCTTTTCAGTTCAATTACTGGACGTTTCTCAAAGAAACTCAGCAGGTTTCTCGTCCACATTCCAGGAAACAGATACGTTAAAACAAGACGTTTCCACAACGAGGTTTAGTGGAAAACAGAGAGTTTCTCTCTCAGTGTTCGGCTCTTCTTCACAGCTTCAACGGGAGATTTTAAACTGACGGTTTCACACTAAACATTACACGTAACAACATATTTGATTTAATATCTGAACCGATGAGAAGAAGTTTGTTTAAAGTTAACGAGGAGAATCAGAGATCTCACACTGGACCGTCATCCTCACGTTAATCATCGGTAACGTCACTTTTAATGGACACAAAGTCTCCTCGAGACAAATAAAGACAACTGACGTGTTTGTAGAAAACATTCAACACGAGAAGTGAGAAAATAACGAGGTGAAGTCTGAGAGCAGAAATGTCAAAGTTTAATGTCTGAGGACAGACAGGTCTTCAGAGTGAAGGAGCTCCGCTCTGCTGCTGCAGTACCAACTGATGCAGTACTGACAGCGGCCATGGTGGCGCTGTTTCACACGCTGTTTCACACCAAATATGAAAAGAATCATAAAAATATTCATAAAAAATCATATTTTCAGCAATAAGGAACGCTTCACGAATTTGCGTGTCATCCTTGCGCAGGGGCCATGCTAATCTTCTCTGTATCGTTCCAATTTTAGTATATGTGCTATCGAAATAACACAGCTAACCAATGGTCCTGGGAGGTACTTATAGGTCCAGACCCGGGTAGACCCTCTCTAAGGGTAGCAGAGCATGTGGGGCATGTGAGGGAGCCAAAACCTGGTTAGAATGTCTCTATCTGGGCAGAAAACACAAGTATGAAGAGGTCTGGGTGCTGCGCTGTGAACCTTGAACCATTCACCGGCTCCAGAATCTGGTCTGAAACAGTCTGACCCACTTCAGGTCCCGTCTGTCCTGCTGAGGTACCCACGAGGCCGATGGGAAATTTATTCAGCGAGCACTGACGTCAGTCGGACAGGATTGGTGAGCTGCAGGCGAGAGGACAAAAGGATCTACTCACAGCTCCGCCTGCATTCCTCCCAGATGCACTTTGACCCACACTAACCCACAGCTGGGGGACACAAAGAGAGCAGGATAGAGAGAGACGGGGGAGGACACACAGAGACACAGAGAGAGACGGGGGAGGACACACAGAGAGAGAGAGAGACGGGGAGGGGGGAGGACACACAGAGACACACAGGCTGCAACACGTGACCGGCTCTTTCACTCGGCTCCTGAACGAAGGACTCGTGGAGCTGCTGAAGGTTTCTGGCTGACTCGGACACTCCGGAGCAGAAGGACTGAGGACGGAGACGGTCTGAGGATCCACAACGAGACACGAGCCTGAGACCAGAAGCTGTGAGGGAGGAGAGACGAACCAGGAGGAAACAACACAGAGTCCACATCTGGAGCTTTATGTCTTCATCATGTTGTTCTGCTGCAGATAAACTCTTCAGGACTTTATATGAAGAACCCTGAACCTCTTTATGTTCAGTCTGTGTTCTAAACTCAACCAGCTTCACATGATCGGGACTGAAGGGGACAAGAGGGACATGTAGTCCACCTCATTCAGACTCATTCTAGAGTCCACATGTGTGTGTTTAACAAGCAGGACTGTTTTTATTCCACTGAATAAACTCTGTTCTTTATTTTCACATTATGTGGTTTCTTCCTGCTTCCTGTTTTCATTCAAAACAATGTCGGTGCAGTTTCACAAACTCACCAGCAGGTGTCGCTCTATGACCGGTCTATGGAGTGAGGGGCGCTGTAGTCTGACTGCAGAACATAGAGGGAAACACACAAAGTACTGCATGAAACATGAGTCACAACTAATTTGTTTTGACCTTGAAAAACATGAATTCCATTTTTTTTTAATAGTGAGTTTAGACAAAAAAATGTGGCATGCAACAAACACAACAATCTTTTGTTATTTTAATGAAAACGTAACTTTTAGACCCTTTATTACCTATGGTCTATAAAACATTCTTAAAAATCCAATGCAGTTTCACAAACTCACCAGCAGGTGTCTCCCTTTGACCGGTCTATGGAGTGAGGGGCGCTGTTGTCGCTGTGGTCTGACTGCAGAACATGATAGTGCGGCAGATTAAGTCAATATTCCATAAGAATCTTTCACTTGGTGATACAAGCACCAAATTTGGCATGAATAATGCCTAGGATCTACTCTTTCAGAAAAGCCCGGTATCCACCTGAAAATCCAAGATGGCGGCCATTTTTCAAGATGGCCGTCGCCGAAAATGTGAATAAAGGTTTTTCAGTGTAGATCTTGAATGGCTATTTCAATAATCTAGACATCAAAATGTATGTATTTTGACACGAGAAATTCAATGGTGCCAATAAAAATTCAATATGGCCGCTATTTTTCAAGATGGCGGCCATTTATTACTCAAAATTCACACTTTTTGTCGTTCCTTGATCAGAGATTAGGTTTCAGCTGGATGAAGTAGTAGTCCAAGTTCCAAGTTATCTTTTTGATCCAAATTCAAATGTTTTGATTGATCTATATGAGGTGACATTCTGTTTATAAAAGAGTGATGTCAAAGCACAACCAGGGCACACTGGTGACATCATTGCTGTGAGACTCAGCATGGGGTTCAGTGTTGGCTAAGTAGTGTACTTGCTGTAGTTGTAGTCTACTAACTGTAGTTCTAGTATAGTTTAGTGTCCCAAATGCTATCTAATTAGCCCTGTGTATACACCAGCTAGTAGTTTAGTTAGTTGTAGTGTAGTAGTTAGATAGCCGTACCTGAATTGACAGGATGTGCCAGCGCGGGATAGCCGAGCCAAGGGTAATAGGGCTTTAGTTACCCGGATGGTGTACAGACTTAAATGGCACTGGATGAACGATCGGGCTAGGTGTAGAGCATCTTGATGTTTGAACCTAGTTGTATCCCATACCTGAATGTGCGTAGGTATTTTATACAGTTGGGTGGTAAAAGGATAGCCCCTCGGCCCGAACCGTCACACAAAAATGTCCACTTCTAATCCACTGAGTTGTGCGCCAAAAACTGACTGGTCAAAATGTTGTCTGTGTCAGACAGTTAAAAAGGAAGAGTTGAAATCTCCTCCAACTAATTATGCATGTAGTCCTGAAACCGATGGTTATTCTATGATTGCCGCAAATGTACCACTCTTTCAAGCAATTAACCAACTGCCAATCAGGTTGGTTGGCAGTCGGAAGTGGTATTGAAGAAACGCTGAGAAAGAACAAAGCCAAATATTACCGAAGCTGTCGTCTGATGTTCAGCAACAACAAGCTTGAGCGTGCAAGAAAAAGGGCAGCTGAAAATCAGAATGACCCTTGTGAGGGGCACTCAAAAATGCGACGGACTTCCCTTGAAGTCCAGCAGTGTTTTCTGTGCGAAACGTTTGAACCTGAGTCTGAGCTAAGACAGGCCATGACAATGCAGCTGAATGACAGACTCAATGAATGTGCTCGGCTCCTCAATGATGGCAGACTTCTAGCTATATTGAGTGGAGGGGATGTAGTGGCACAGGAGTTGAAGTACCATTGCTCCTGCTTAGCAGCCCTGTACAACAGAGATAGGGCAGATACAGGCTTATTCAGCAAAGTATAGCAGGACAGACATCGTGTTTGATGTCTACTTGAATTCCAGTCTGAAGGCTGAAACAAGGTCAAAATGAGGCAGAGGAGGTAGATGCAGAGTGACAGACAAAACAAAAGTACTACCTAATTGGAGAAGCTTTCTGCGAGATAATGACAACAAGACTGAGCTTTTTGAGTTTCTGGCCGACAAAATCGTGACATTGTGTCTGGAAAATGTTGTGATTGTGACCAAAGGGGAACATATTCTTTGTAACAAACCCGACAGTCTGGAAGGCTTAAGTCCTTGCAACCATGAAGAGGCTGACAGCAGAATCTTCCTGCATGCCCTACACGCAACAGATCAAATCTGTATTGATCAAGGCCTGTGTTACCGACATACTTGTTCTTGCAGTCAGTGTTTTTGAGACTCTCCAGGATGCGGGCTTAGAACAACTGTGGATTGAATTTGGTCAAGGTCAGTCCATCAGGTGGTTACCTGTTCATGACATGATGGAGCATATAGGCCCTGGAAAATCCTGTGGCATCCTTTTCTTTCACACCTTCACTGGCTGTGATGTCGTATCAGCCTTTCGTGGTAAAGGCAAAACGACTGCATGGCAAACCTGGGAAGTGTGCCCTGTAGTGTCTCATGTCTTCCAGAAGCTCAGTCAATACCCACCAGTTACAGATGATGCACATTTCAGCGTGATTGAGAAGTTTGTCATAACAATGTACGACAAGAACAGCACTGCTGATGGGGTTGTGATGAGGCAAGACTTGACCTATTTGCTCGGAAGCAGAGGTCCTATGATGCCATTCCACCTACAAGGTCATCCCTTGCGCAGCACGTGAAGCGTGCTACTTACCAACCTGCCTGTATCTGGGGCCAAGCAACTGCATGTCAAATGCATACAGAGAGCCCTGCCAACTGGGGATGGCGCAAAGAAGGTGAAATTTGGCAAGTAGTGTGGACGACACTTCCGCCAATTGCTCAGAGCTGTCAACAACTGACAAAATGTGGGTGCAAGACTGAATGTCGTGGAAGATGCAAATGCTATCGCTTTGGCCTAAAGTGCACACATCTGTGTGCCTGCAAATGCGATGAGAACAATTCGTAATCCTGACATTCAACTGTACATCCACTTCCACACATTGATTTTATTTGGATTTGTATACAGAGCATTTTTTTGTTTTGTTTTATGGCACAATCAGATATCGGGTCAAATTCAGCACCGATCAACACTATTTCTGTAATTAATTGGCTTATATCTCAACAATTGTTGACAATTTGGATTTACTAAGTGCAGAATTGGATTTCTCGTACTCAGAACCCCATATTTTGATGCCAAGATCATCAACATTGGATTATCCAATCCCAATCCAGGTCAAAAATCGCATATAATGGCATTTGCTGGCGGTCATCTTGGAAAATGGCGGCCACATTGTTTTTCCATCGTGGATACCGGGCTTTTTTGAAAATATAGGTCTTGAAGATACTTTGTGTGAAATTTGATGCTTGTATCACCAAGTGAAAGATTGTTTCACTAATCTGCTGCACTATGAAGGGAAACAACCAACATACTGTATGAAACATGAGTCAACAACAACAACATCAACAACTGGATTTATTTATGTACATTTTAATGTCCTTGATGTGAATTGTTGTATCGTTTAACAATAATTCAGCCACGAAATATGTCGTTGTATTGTATGCTGGGAAATCCCCAAACCATAGTCCGTTAAGAAACCTAACAACTTATATTTGTTTTGCTTTTACAGTAAAAAATTCTTACCACAAAAGCATGAATTTGGATTTTCTTGAATCAGGAGTTTAGATTAAAACATTTGGCATACAATAAACACACAACAGAGCTCTTATTTTAAACATATCGCAACTTTAAGGATCCGCCATTACCGCTGTTACCTACAACCTAAATCTAAATACACAGCGGAGGGAAAGCGAGCGACAATGCATGTCAACACAGAATACAAGTTGTAGTTGCACCAAAGTAAAGTGACCATTCAGGACATTACCGTGGTTTCTGGGCGGCCTGAGCTGAGCCTCTGGAGTCCACTTCCACCATGACGTCATCAGGGCACGTTGGTGGCTCCACTCATCAGAGCAGACAGTCCAACAATTTACACGGCCCGATCAATTCATTTAACAACTGCCAATCATCATGATGCCGGGAAGTAGTTTCCTTCAGTAGTAAACACACTCTTATTAATGAATACAGATATTTGCAGCATATAATCTGTTGATTTAACCTCTGAATGTGAAAAAATACACATTGACCAACATCAATGTAAATGCCATAAATACAGCAGTATTCATGTGTTATTAGTTTATTTAATGTTTACCTTCAGGCAACTTTCACCTGCTACTACTACTAATAATAATAATAACCAGTGGCGGCTGGTCAATAGAGGGCGCTATAGGGCGCCGCCCCACCTTGAGCCACAACAAATAAAATAATGTGTGTATGTTTTATATTATAGTGAATATTATTATATGATATATATATTATTATATTATTATATGATATATATATTATTATATTATACAGAAAATTATTATATGATATATATATATATATATTATTATATTATACTGAATTGCCTGTGAGGGTGACACAAATAAGATGTCCTGACGTGTTTGTCAAAGTGTTATTTACTGCTTTTTTCATGTTGGAATAAAGGTTAAATATTTAACTGCAAAGTAGTAATGCGTGTTTGATACCTTCATTTTTTTTGCATTAAATCATACTGGGATGTTTGCTGAAATTGATTGGATGTGGCACAGCCCTACCTAGAACATTTTCCACCAGCCGCCACTGATAATAACAATAATAATAATAATAATAATAATAATAATACAGCTGAGGCCGCGACATCAGAGTCGGCTGCTTTCTTTCAGGTGTGAAACTGAGACTCTTGATACAAATACTGAATGAGTAGTATAACGGGACAGTTTAAGAAAATGACACCACATCGTATTTCTTTTCTCACAGGAGAGAGGACAGACCTGGAGGAGGACAGATGTGAAACATTACATTAACATTCATACAAACAAAAGTCTACCTACTAAGTTACTGTAGTTACTCTTTACTATTAAATCACTATTAACTGTTTTATTTGCTGACCATCCCCACTGTTTTGTACCTTTTTAACATCTTTACCTTGAAGCTCTACTTTGCCGTTGGCGGGGATCGAGCCGCTGACCTTCTGCATCCCACCAGAAGCACAGGAGCAGAACCCCCCACAGAGAAGAATGAACTTTAAATGTCAAACTTTAAAGTAACTCTCTAAAGTTATAACGTTACACTATTTATCACTTTGTGTGAACCAGCTAACACACACACATATATATATATATATATATATATATATATATATAACAAGAAGCTCCCAGAACATCGTAATGAGAGCAGGGTCCATTCTGTCTGTACGTTCATGAAACATAAGAGTGTTTACTGCTGGAACACGCATGTGCAGGAACAGACTCTGAACGTTAGCATGTTAGCTTGTAGCATTAGCCTGTAGCGTACTGCAACATGGACCCACAGTAAACATAAGCATGTGTCTTTAGGTTCTGTCGCTGTAGCTCAATCTTATAAAATTAGTTTTTAGGACATTTCACATGTAAAAGACACGACAGAAAGTAAGTTTAAATGAGGAGGAAGTGAGTAAAACAAAGCATTGTTGTTTGGCATACAGCAACATACAAACAATATACAGTATTGTACTGTGTAGATAGATAGATAGATAGATGGATACTTTATTCATCCTGCAAGGGGAAATTTGTTTGTTACAGCAGCAAAAAATATACTAAAGCAATTAAAGTAAGTATAAAGTATAAACATGCACAATATATACAATAAAAATAGCAGAGTCAAAATATTAAATGTAAAAAATGCACAGTATATACAATGAAATAGTATGGTACTATTAACTAAGCTAAAATAAACAGTAGGGCAAAGATTAACCACAGCAAACAAACAACAGTGTAGCAGTGTTATATGTTATATGTATGTCTAGTGCAGGGGTCGGCTCCGGAACCGCATGTGGCTCTACAGCCCCTCTGTTGCGGCTCCCTGAGTCTACATCCACACTAATACGTTTTAACAAACTAAAACGATCTCCGTCCACACGGCGTTTCAGCATCGTTTTAGAAATGATCTCCGTCCAGACTAAAACGCCTGAAAACGAATATCACGTGACTATTCACGTACACTGGGCAGTTCGAGGTGGAACAAAGACCGCGGCGTGCCTCGGTGGAGAGGGAGGACAGCCAGGACCTGGTGACTCTGTTAACCAGCTGGCCCAAAGCCTGTACGGGAGGAGGCTGGTTGACAGTTACACCCGGATATGGGAGTACACAGGTAACTGCTGAGGAGGGAGAGAAACTCAGAAAGCTGCCCGTATGTTGGACTGTGTTCATAATTTTGTTTTATGTTCTGTGCTGCCACAGGGGAGTTCATAGGGGTGAACTAACTGTTCTCCCAGACCGGCCGGGTGCTGCAGGAGCTACCAGACAAGCCCGACGTCCAGGAGGTGGAGGACGACGATGATGGACGACGACTTCGTGGAGAAGGAGGACGGCATCAATGAGGGCTTTCTGGAATTCCTATTTGAGTTCCTGTCAGACACCTCACAGCCCCGACAGCCTGCGAAGTCCGAGCCGGCCGACCTCCAGGATGCCACTGAGCAGGTACGTGATCATTTCACCTTTCTACAAAAATGAAACTAAGTTAAGGGGCTCTTCTCAGGGTTCATACACATTTTGACCAATGGATTTCCATGACTTTTCCATGACTTTAAACCAAATTTCCATGACCAAACATTTTGTGAAATCTCGGTGTATACATGAAAAAGTGAGAAAATGTAGTATTTAAACCAACAATGAGAATTCCAAAGCATACAGTATACCTTAAATGACACAAACGAATGAGAGACAATAGTTTGATTAAGAATAAACATTTATAAATATACTCTGGTTGACAGGCATTCATAACACTGACACATCAATAAGAGCTTTAGTAGGTAGTAGCATCCAGCTAGTGCACATATTGCTTTCCCTTTTGTAGTGCACATTTTTCATTGAACCCTGTTACTGTATGGCTTAATATTAACTTCCACTGTTACTGCAAAGCTGTTAGAATTGTAGCCTATCTTCTATTTGCAATTAATATGCATTCAATCCAGTTCAATTGTTTAAATGAAAATTATAATCTACTCTGGCTAAGGTAACTTATCAAGAGTAAAATAATAGCTGTGATTTATACACACCTCTGCATTAGCAACCTGCTGAAATGAAGGTACAGGCACCTTAACCTTCTCATTACTTCAGGGTTCTTGAGAGCAACGTGGGACTGTTGGGACTGTTAGTACACTGGCTGTGGTCATTACAGTGAACAGTGTCTGTCAGTGTGATGAGAGGGCACGTGAGCCCTTGTTGCTGTAGTTCATCTCCTTGGAGCAGAGGCTGCATTTAGCATAGCCTGCCTTATCAATGTATTTAAAATACTGTGACAGCGGGAAGCTGTACTCACGTCTGTTTAGACCTCCACCTTTATCCAGGCCCAGCTCCACTCACAGCTCAGCCCTGCATCAAGCTGCGCTACAGACAGCCTCCTCTCCCTGAAGCTCTTTGACCTCATCATCTCATCAGTATCTGGGCCTCATGTTGCGTGGTCATAGAAGTTATCCTGACCACGAAATCATCCTCATTCTACTTTGAGTTAAAACAAACAACCTGCAACCAGATGCGCCGGTGTTCGGGTTTAAAGTTAATGAGTGACCGCGTGAACTGAACCGGAACACGGGGGGGGCTGCATGTTTCATCACGTTACGTTTTTTCCTCCTAAATCGCGATAATGATGAACGTTAACAGTCGACAAAGTTCCGCATGCAGTGGACGTTAACTTAACCCAGCAAGTCTGAACGGTAATGGAACATAACGTAACTTAAACTTTAACGGAGGGAAATGAAGACGCTGTACACATCTGAGCGCTGATTGGCCAAGACTCGACACGTCAAAGATGTTCTATTGCGAAGATCACGACATCACCTTTTCTCCTCGTCTCACTCCAATCTGAGAAACGCTGGCTGGCAACTCAGCGTAAATGAAAATATGAATATAACACATTTCCATGACTTTTCCAAAACTTTTGGGATTTTATTTTTTTCAAGCACTTTTCCAGGCCTGGAAATAACCTTTTTTAAATTCCATGACTTTTCCAGGTTTTCCATGTACGAACCCTGTCTTCTGACTTCCTGTTTCTCTGCAGCTGTCTCCACAGTCTGACAGCCTGACGTCAGCAGACTGGTGGAGGCCATCTGCATCCTGCTGTGCAGGATCCATCCCCAGAGCTGCACACTGGGAAGAGCTCGGATCAGCCGTTGGTCTCTGATTCTCAGGAGCTACTTCACCATCAGAAACAGCGTGCTGGGAAATCCAACTCTCCAAGCCAAGCTGCATCTCTTTGAGATCAACGCTCACACAGTGGTGAGTATCCAGACTAAACTAAGAAGCCCTTTACAGCGTTTAACAGTTGTGTTTTCAAGGTGCTTGGATTTTACACTTAAAATCCTGTATTAACTCTAGGTTCAACTGGAGGAAGGAGACCCAGGAGGGTTACGTCATCCAGGCCGATGTGCCATCCACCAGCGCTCTCTGGTGCCACCAGACCCCATGCCGTCCGCCTGAGAGAGGCCACAACGGCTTCCCCTAGACCAGCCCCTACCAGGCGTCTCTGACCAGCTGCTGCTGGTCCCACCGCTGAGGCTGAACCTGCCGCCGCTGCTGATGCCAGTGCTGCGCCTCCACAGTGGGCCCGCTCCTCAATTGCCAAAGACGACCCTGTGGAAGCGCCAAAAGCTGGAGAAAATGCGGTGGGAGACAGAGAGACGGGGTCAGGAGGTAGTGAGGGGGGGAAGGGTCACCAGCATTGAGAGGGAGTAGAGAGAGACAAGGAACGCCCGGGCCAGAGACGAGAGGGCCAAATAACCCACCATGGCCCAGCAGACCTTTGAGAAGGGCATGACTTTGCACGGCCTCCGGAGGAGGAGACGGAAGGTCAAAAAGATGGTTCAGGGAGACGTGGCTCTACAGATCCCTGTGAAAAAAAAAAAAAAAAAAAAAAAAAAAGAAGACACAATAAATATAAAAATATTGTGTGATGTATGTGTATAAAGTGGGATGTGTGTACATAGTAGGGGTGGGGGAAAAATCGATACAGCATAGTATCGCGATATTTTGCGTGGCGATATTGTATCGATACACGGACGCCAAGAATCGATATTTTATTATATAAACTATAAAAAAAATAAAAAATTAAAAAATTACTAGAAAAATCAAATCAATTGCTTTTTCAGTCCACTAGATGGTGCTGAGTTGTTTTCTGGTGAGGTCAGCAAAGGTCCCGGGTCAGCATGATTGGTAGGAAGTTGGTCAAAACAAAGATGGAGACATCTGGCCTCACAACGGGCGTTAAATCTGCCAACAGTAGCCAGGCTCATGGGGAGAGTGCAGCGCATAACTGTCTCTCTGCCCTCGACGTCCACGCATCGCAAGTTATACTGAGTTATATAACTCTTATATCCTACTTGTATAAGTTATAGTTCATACACTGAGTCCACACGTTTGCATTCAGTTAAGTTGGACTATGTAGTAATACAAACAGTTCAGTTTGTCAGGTTCATGCAACATTTATGACATTGTTGGTCAGTCTGTCTGCTTGACAATCCTATTTTGCTGAAATAAAAATGATTGAAGTGAGATGAACAGACTGAAAACTTTATCTTATTAGATAAAACATGTTGACACAGTTTTCCTTTGGGGACATAATTTGAAGTTGAAAAAAGTAATAAATCGCAATATAGGCCTATGTTATCGCAATACTCAGAATATCACAGTATCGTGATAATATCGTATCGCGGGACCTCTGGTGATTCCCACCCCTAGTACATAGTGTAATGTGTACACAGTTTGTGTAATAAATATTTGGACACTTTAAGAAAATCTCCAGCCTCATTGACTTCCATGAATTTAAACTAGTGCTGGGCAACGCTTAAAATTTTTAATCGCGATTAATCGCATGATTTTTTTGCGATTATGCGCAAAGTTCAATAATGAATTCAAAGTAGTGTATTGCGCACTTTTATTTTAAAAGTACTGCTATATGAACAAAAGTGCAATAACATTTGGTTTGCAAACACTTTAAACAAATCAGGTGATTTTTAACAGCAGTATTCTCTTTACACAGTAGCAGTTATAATACAGTTATAATGATTCTGATAATAGATATTCAGCCGGTGTTCACAACTTTATCTTCATGTGTGTAATAGATGCAATTTGAAATATACTTCTTGAAAACTACAAACCTATCTACGTCATGTTTTTTATGTTTGTTAAATTCTCAGTAGCGATAACTAAATTATATGCTTATTATATGCTGGTTCAGGTTGATAGTTAGGCCTGGCTCAGGTTTATAGTTAGGGCTGGTTCAGGTTGATAGTTAGGGTTGGCTCAGGTTTATAGTTAGGGCTGGTTCAGGTTGATAGTTAGGGCTGGCTCAGGTTTATAGTTAGGGCTGGCTCAGGTTTATAGTTAGAGCTGGCTCAGGTTTATAGTTAGGGCTGGTTCAGGTTTATAGTTAGGGCTGGCTCAGGTTTATAGTTAGGGCTGGTTCAGGTTGATAGTTAGGGCTGGCTCAGGTTGATAGTTAGGGCTGGTTCAGGTTGATAGTTAGGGCTGGTTCAGGTTGATAGTTAGGGCTGGCTCAGGTTTATAGTTAGGGCTGGTTCAGGTTGATAGTTAGGGCTGGCTCAGGTTTATAGTTAGGGCTGGTTCAGGTTGATAGTTAGGGCTGGCTCAGGTTGATAGTTACGGCTGGTTCAGGTTTATAGTTAGGGCTGGCTCAGGTTTATAGTTAGAGCTGGCTCAGGTTTATAGTTAGGGCTGGCTCAGGTTTATAGTTAGGGCTGGTTCAGGTTTATAGTTAGGGCTGGTTCAGGTTCAAAGTTAGGGCTGGCTCAGGTTCAAAGTTAGGTCTAGCCCTACAGCCCTATAGGCCTATAGGCCTATAGGGCTATAGCCCTACAGCCCTATAGAGTTAGACTGCTGAAGGGTTTCCTGGGATACACCAAGCTCCTGTCTTTGTGCTTCCTCTCCTCACAGGTTTCTATGGATCGTGGTCTTACCTCGACCATGGTAGCGCCTCCTGCCGTGACCTTGCTGACACCCACTGATACTATTATGAACTTCTCCCTGGGATAGAGATCCCTCCTCTGTTTTCTCTGAGTTTTCCTTCTTTCCCCCCTCATTAAAGTAGTTATTTTTGGGGGTTTTCCTGTTCCGATGTGAGGGTCCTGGGACAGAGGAGGTTGTATGTTGTACAGATAGTAAAGCCCTCTGAGACAAATACAAATAAATTGTAATATAACCGAAATATTTAATGTCTAAATGATAAATAAATGTATCTCTGTAATGTAATGGTACTATTTTATTAACATGCAGAGTGGAGTGATCAGGTGTGTGATGTCAGACGAGGGCGTGTCTGTTGACGGACCACACCGGTTGGATTTAGCAAAAAGAACACTGTGCAGCCAAAATGCACACGTGTTCGTAATTCAGCTTGCAAATGTGCTTCATACAGTATTCCAGCTACTTCAAATTCAAAATCAATACACTTTACCAGGTTGATGCGGTCTCTCCCTCGTGGCCAGTCTTCAGAAGACGTTGATCGTCGGACACTTTCGCCTAAGCTTCCTATTTCTACCTATGCAGATTTTTATTAAAACGGCTCTGCTCACCCTTTGTTCGTGCGCACTCCGAAAGTGTCCACCGATCCACGTTCCTTCAGCCTTCTCCGAGTCCAGTTGAGAAATCACGTTGGGGTCACCAAATTGTTATGTTCAAAATTTCTCAAACAAAAGGCAAAGGAGAAAGCCCCCCTTCTTGTTCAGAGGAGAAGAGGCAGCCCCCCTGCTCTCTTTCTTCCATCAGCAAGCAGGGCGGAATCAGCTGGTTGAAGTTTAAATCAAAAGGAATTTAATATACTAACGAAAGCAAATGCAGTTACAAACTGAATTACACTATCAATAGTAATATTTCATGAAATAGAGGCCCCATCCGCACCACACGACAGACTGGTGTGTCCGCCTCATGGTCCAGATGAGGTCTGATTATCTCCGGGGATTCACAGTTTCTTTGTCTCTCCAAAGTCTCTGAAATGTCTCATATTACACATTCCTTAGCCCATCGATCAGCTCAGTGATTGGCTGAACCCTTCGGACTTCAGTCGGCCACTTCCTTGACCAATTCCTCCCCCTTCTTGAAGGCTGTGCTCAGAAACTCTTCAGCTCTGATTTGTATTACTTTATGGCGGTGTCATAAATTCTCTGGTTTCTCTCACAGTGCACAACAAATTCAGTAACTCTCCCTTTAGTTTAAACCTTCTACAAGTAAACATATTGTAACACATAATATCCATCGCTAGGAGCGCTTTAAAACTTAAATTCCTCACAATAGTCCGCAGTCCGCACGAGTTGTATGAATCCAGTCAGTCACAGTCTCAGTGTTATGCTAATGTTAGCTAATAAAGTTAGCCAAAGATACAACGGTCTCCTAAACTTATTTTACACATAACTACAATCTTCATATTTAAGTCTCTATGACAGCCAACTTTTCATTTCATTTTCCAGTGTGGAAGTTCAAATAGAAACTCTTTGATTTCATACGAGGTTGGACAAAGTTGTTCTGATCAAGTATAAACTGAACCTTTGTCCTGACTCCGATATTCATACTGGAGTCATGTGACTCTAAAGACTGTCACATAGTAAATCATAAGAATGAAAAACAATAAGGAAGAACTGGTCATGAACTAAATGCCATTAGTCCATTTTTATTATATGCTGGAAGATGAAGAGTCTACCAGGTTTTTATAAATATAAATTAAAATGTTTTAATTTGAAGAAGTTGCTATAAAATGTCCAGAGTCTTTAAACCATGATGAATGGTGTATCTCTTCCTTCCTCTCAGCTAGAAGCACTCTGATGTGTGTGGGAGTGGTTAGGGTTAGTGAAGTGAATCATCTGATGTTATTTTCTCTCATCAGCATTTAAAACAGAGGTCGGTGTAAACCCTATTAAGTTTGTGCTGGTTTGTCATTAAGCGTCTAACCCCATAGGGGTAGAACCCTATTATGTTTGTTATTATTAAGGGTCTAACCGCATAGCCTTATTAGAACTATATTACTTCACGGCACATCATCGAAAATCCTAAATAAACTCCAGTACATCCAGAACTCTGCTGCTCGCCTGCTCACCCACTCCCGCGACCACATCACCCCTGTTCTCCAGAACCTCCACTGGCTCCCCGTCCCACAACGGATCAAATACAAAATCCTTCTCCTCACTCATGAAGCCCTCCATAATCAGGCCCCCTCCTACCTCACCGACCTGCTCCACCACCACACTCCATCCCGTCGGCTCCTCTCTCTTCCACTCAGGACCAAGCACCGGACATGGGGTGACAGAGCCTTCTCCATATCTGCCCCCTCCCTCTGGAACTCTCTCCCCAAACACATCCAAGACTGCACTGACCTTTCCATGTTCAAATCCCAAATCAAAACCCACCTTTTCAAAACTGCTTTTAATATGTGACCATTATTGTGTATTTTATGTTTTTAGTGTATTGCTTTTATATATATATGATGATTTTAATGTAAAGTGTCTTTGAGTACTATGAAAAGCTCTATATAAATAAAATGTATTATTATTATTATTATTTATTAGTGCCTTAATACAATTCCTGTGAGCTGTAACGAGTTAGAAACGTGAAACTCAATACCTGGAAATGATGTGAAAGTATTTCCCAATAATTATTAGTCAAACTGACCACATGGTGGCGCTTTTATTAACGTCCAAAAACACAAGACACAAAAGTTGCAGGATAAGAGAACCTGAAACCACAAATCCACCACTAGCGGGACTACAAATTAAAATCAGAACCTAAATCATGAACAGATTTTTTGATCAATACAAAACTCAGGATATAATAATGTTGAACCACTCAACAGATCAAATCTGTCCATAAATCAGTGACAGTTTGTCCAAACTTCACCAAACCTGCTGGATATTTTTAGTGAAGCTGTTGAAACATGTCCTCCAACACCTCGACAGGTGACTGGAGGGACTTTTGAGTGTGAATGACTGACAGGATGCAGACATGTGATGATGAAACAAGCCTGTGATTGGTCTCTTTTCTTCTTTAGAAACCAGCTGAAGTGTATTATTGTTCTTGTTGTTTCCTGTCGGATTGTCTGTCTGTAGCTGCTATGTTGCTTCCTGTTGTAGTTTAGTGTCTCTTGTTGTCTTCTTTCAGGACATCTGTCTGTCTGAATGAGCGTCTGCAGCCGGCTGAAGGGCTTCCCAAGGATCCTGAAGCATCGACGGACTGAAATATTTCTCCACTGAAGATTCACCCTGAAAACAAAGACACATTTATTATTATAATCATCATAATGATCAATTTCTCTCAGAGTCTCTCAAGTAAAGTCCTGCTAGCTAACAGCTAACGCTAACTAACACAGGTTATGATTCAATTCAATTCAATTTATTTTTGTATAGCCCAAAATCACAAATTACAAATTTGCCTCAGAGGGCTTTACAACATTTGACATCCTCTTGTCCCGGAACCCTCACATCGGAACAGGAAAAACTCCCCCAAAAAACCCCTTCAACTGGGAGAAAAGAGGAAGAAACCTGTGGGAGAGCAACAGAGGAGGGATCCCTCTCCCAGGATGGACAGAAGTGCAATAGATGTCATGTGTAGAAGATGCCTTCAAGCTCTACTCAGTATACATGAGTATTGGGCAAAAGTTAACTATAATATTCAAATAGTAGATAGAGAACTATAGTGTTCAAATGTAGTCGTGTAAAATTTAGTTTTAAGTGAGAGACTTAAATAAATCCAGTTGTTTAAAGGAGACGATACAAAACGGTGTAGTTTAAGTTCTGATCTTTAACCTCTCAGTATATATAACGTTATATATATATGTCTTACTTACACATCGAGGATTTTCACAACTTTTAAATAAAACACGTGCTTCGGTTCTCTCATTAAATCACATGAAACTTTACCCGGACGTTGTGAGCTGAGGGACTGAAGGACTGAGCCCACCGGAAACCACCTCTGGGCCGCCTCTGTCCTCCGAACCCCCGGGGTCCACTACCGAACCCGGATGGAGAGTCTCCAAACCCCCGGGGTCCACTACCGAACCCGGATGGAGAACCGTCCCTGTATCCTCGGTTAAAACCCGTCGACTGGACCGGATAGTCCGGGGAGTAAGCGGGTCCGCCCCGCGCAGACCCTCCGTAGGGGGAGCGAGCCCCAGGGAAGCCCCAGCAGGAGGCCGGGGAGGGGTACCGTTCAGTCGGCCGCGGAGCTCCGGGACTCCGCTGAGGTCTGACCGGCGCTCGGTACATCGGAGCGGCTAGAAAATAACAAAGACACTGTAGAGAGAGAGAGAGAGAGAGAGAGAGAGAGAGACTGGAGGAACACAACAAAACACGGTGACGGAACCGGAAACATAGACGGATCCACTTCCGGTCATGCAGGCTGCAGCGCCGCCCATCGGCCACCAGGGTCATTGCTGAGAACTGAGAGGTAATTTTATTTAATTGTACTGTTATTAAAACAAAACATAAGCAAACAAACGGAACATAATCAGGTATTACGTTCAAAAGAAATAAATGAACAGCTTTAAGACCGTGAAATAAAAAGTAAGAGTGTGTCACTTGTTGTTAGTACCAGGACCAGGTCTCCAGACTATCAGGACTGACAAGCATTCTCACACACATTCACACAGACGTTAATTAATAATAATATTACAGAAGTTATACCAACACACTTTCCATATAGATCAAGTCTAGCCTCCTCTATGATTTACAGAGAATTATAAAAACATACCCTATTTTCAACCCTTTTTACAATTTCACCCCTATTAAGAAATAGAGGTGAAATCTGATTGGATAAAAGCTCTACTTAAAACAAGCTGCACTGGAAGCAGCGCTGCAGGCTGGAAGCAGAGCAACTGATGAAGACAGTAACCATGCAATGAGAAAATAAGCTAATGAGAAAAAAAAATAGAATACATTTAGTGTATGAAAACTAATTAAATTATAAATTATTATAATGACGGCCCACCACTGGTGGAAATATACAGAGCAGATAAACAGAAGGAGGTCCATTAATACACTACAGGTCAGATGTACATATAATATGGACTTAAGCTGGATCTGACAATGAAAAGAGAAATCAGACCCCTGAAACCAGACTAAGTGTGTATGTCATACCTGCAAACTCATAAGAGGTGAAAAAGGTGACAAGCACCCGAACCCGAAACCCTGTTGGGGGATGGGGGGCATGCTCCCCTGGGAGATTTAAAATGTAGCATTCTGGTGTACTCTGAGAAGAAAATTAAGTGATAAGACAACATTTACTTTAAGCAAAAAACAAATTTTTTATTCAGTTATCAATCAGTATTTCAGCTCGAGTTGAACAGCTGGCTAGTTGCTTTTTTTCAATCAATATTACTATTATTCAGTGTGGCTTTGTAGGACAAAGGCAGTAAAACTGCCTGTGCCAAAGCACACTGTATATAATCCATCGGGCTTAATAATAATAATAACTAGAAAATTTCGCAGGACATTTTGACAGTGTGGCTTCTACTGCCCGAAGACGTCGCAATACATATACACGCCAATGTTACCGGTAGTGTCATTCAGGTTCAATTGAGATAGCGCTACTCTCTTTTCCGCATTTTAGATTCATACTCTTGGATTGAATCTTGTATTTGTGGGGCTTTTATTTTGAAAGGGTGGGACTGGGTGGGTGAGAGACTAGCCATACTTTAACGTAGAAACATGATTCAAAGTTTAAAACGTAGACAAAACGCTGCACTTTATTGAGGCAAATGGACATTTTGATAGCACAGTTTTCATCAAGTCAACGTTTAAGTTTCAGGAACATTTTGGGTCCGTTTCAGATTTTATAATACATGTAGTGTATTAATGAAAAATAATTAAATTATAAAATAGCTATAACTTTGTGATTCTGTCTAGGTCAGCAGAGAACACAGCCCACCACTGACTTGTGTCTCTCTTTTCTAGTCTCTCCATCACACTTGTTTCATTCATCAACTAAATAATACATTCGAGTCATCGAGGATGCTCTCTTTGAAATGTGGATTAAAAGGAGAAACAACTAATGTTTAAATTAGTGCTGGGCAAGTTAACGCGTTAACGCATTAATTAATTTGCACTGACAATTATATTATCGCGCGTTAACGCAGTTTTTAGCACAAGAACCAAGCAGCTAGTGAACAGCTGTTTGTGTGGCGTTACTTCCTGCTGCCCCCCCCCGGTGACATGCCAGATCCAGAACCGTCGGTCCCTCCTGTCTCACACACACGCGCGCGCGATCGTCTTGTCACAGGATCAAATGTGACAATATCAAAATACATATTGTCGTGTTTTTAAATAAACATATAAGCACGTGCGAACAAACTGCTCTTAACTGCAACTCTTTATTGGCATAACTTCCTCATGCACGTTACTGCCACGGTACAGACTACAGGTTCCATACTTCACCTACATTCCCCTGGGTCCTAAGTCCCTCAATGTACAGCTTATCACCCTCTATGTACCAACGTACATAACAAATACCACACATATTACGGTAACCAGCGTTGCATGTGTCTGACCAAAATACCAAAAAAAGCAAAAAAATAAATGATTCATTTAAATTATTGTTTTAGAGTTTTTAAAGTGTTTTTGTTTGGAATATGTATAATAAGCATATGATTTAGTTATCGCTACTGAGAATCTAACAAACATAAAAAACATGACGTAGATAGGTTTGTAGTTTTCAAGAAGTATATTTCAAATTGCATCTATTACACACATGAAGATAAAGTTGTGAACACCGGCTGAATATCTATTATCAGAATCATTATAACTGTATTATAACTGCTACTGTGTAAAGATAATACTGCTGTTAAAAAGCACCGGTTAAAAAGCAACGGCATCAGCAGCGGCGGCAGGTTCAGCCTCAGCGGTGGGACCAGCAGCAGCTGGTCAGAGACGCCTGGTAGGGGCTGGTCTAGGGGAAGCCGTTGTGGCCTCTCTCAGGCGGACGGCATGGGGTCTGGTGGCACCAGAGAGCGCTGGTGGATGGCACATCGGCCTGGATGACGTAACCCTCCTGGGTCTCCTTCCTCCAGTTGAACCTAGAGTTAATACAGGATTTTAAGTGTAAAATCCAAGCACCTTGAAAACACAACTGTTAAACGCTGTAAAGGGCTTCTTAGTTTAGTCTGGATACTCACCACTGTGTGAGCGTTGATCTCAAAGAGACGCAGCTTGGCTTGGAGAGTTGGATTTCCCAGCACGCTGTTTCTGATGGTGAAGTAGCTCCTGAGAATCAGAGACCAACGGCTGATCCGAGCTCTTCCCAGTGTGCAGCTCTGGGGATGGATCCTGCACAGCAGGATGCAGATGGCCTCCACCAGTCTGCTGACATCAGGCTGTCAGACTGTGGAGACAGCTGCAGAGAAACAGGAAGTCAGAAGACAGGGTTCGTACGGTCATGGAAAACCTGGAAAAGTCATGGAATTTAAAAAAGGTTATTTCCAGGCCTGGAAAAGTGCTTGAAAAAAATAAAATCCCAAAAGTTTTGGAAAAGTCATGGAAATGTGTTATATTCATATTTTCATTTACGCTGAGTTGCCAGCCAGCGTTTCTCAGATTGGAGTGAGACGAGGAGAAAAGGTGATGTTGTGATCTTCGCAATAGAACATCTTTGACGTGTCGAGTCTTGGCCAATCAGCATTCAGATGTGTACAGCGTCTTCATTTCCCTCCGTTAAAGTTTAAGTTACGTTATGTTCCGTTACCGTTCAGACTTGCTGGGTTAAGTTAACGTCCACTGCATGCGGAACTTTGTCGACTGTTAACGTTCATCATTATCGCGATTTAGGAGGAAAAAACGTAACGTGATGAAACATGCAGCCCCCCCGTGTTCCGGTTCAGTTCACGCGGTCACTCATTAACTTTAAACCCGAACACCGGCGCATCTGGTTGCAGGTTGTTTGTTTTAACTCAAAGTAGAATGAGGATGATTTCGTGGTCAGGATAACTTCTATGACCACGCAACATGAGGCCCAGATACTGATGAGATGATGAGGTCAAAGAGCTTCAGGGAGAGGAGGCTGTCTGTAGCGCAGCTTGATGCAGGGCTGAGCTGTGAGTGGAGCTGGGCCTGGATAAAGGTGGAGGTCTAAACAGACGTGAGTACAGCTTCCCGCTGTCACAGTATTTTAAATACATTGATAAGGCAGGCTATGCTAAATGCAGCCTCTGCTCCAAGGAGATGAACTACAGCAACAAGGGCTCACGTGCCCTCTCATCACACTGACAGACACTGTTCACTGTAATGACCACAGCCAGTGTACTAACAGTCCCAACAGTCCCACGTTGCTCTCAAGAACCCTGAAGTAATGAGAAGGTTAAGGTGCCTGTACCTTCATTTCAGCAGGTTGCTAATGCAGAGGTGTGTATAAATCACAGCTATTATTTTACTCTTGATAAGTTACCTTAGCCAGAGTAGATTATAATTTTCATTTAAACAATTGAACTGGATTGAATGCATATTAATTGCAAATAGAAGATAGGCTACAATTCTAACAGCTTTGCAGTAACAGTGGAAGTTAATATTAAGCCATACAGTAACAGGGTTCAATGAAAAATGTGCACTACAAAAGGGAAAGCAATATGTGCACTAGCTGGATGCTACTACCTACTAAAGCTCTTATTGATGTGTCAGTGTTATGAATGCCTGTCAACCAGAGTATATTTATAAATGTTTATTCTTAATCAAACTATTGTCTCTCATTCGTTTGTGTCATTTAAGGTATACTGTATGCTTTGGAATTCTCATTGTTGGTTTAAATACTACATTTTCTCACTTTTTCATGTATACACCGAGATTTCACAAAATGTTTGGTCATGGAAATTTGGTTTAAAGTCATGGAAAAGTCATGGAAATCCATTGGTCAAAATGTGTATGAACCCTGAGAAGAGCCCCTTAACTTAGTTTCATTTTTGTAGAAAGGTGAAATGATCACGTACCTGCTCAGTGGCATCCTGGAGGTCGGCCGGCTCGGACTTCGCAGGCTGTCGGGGCTGTGAGGTGTCTGACAGGAACTCAAATAGGAATTCCAGAAAGCCCTCATTGACGCCGTCCTCCTTCTCCACGAAGTCGTCGTCCATCATCGTCGTCCTCCACCTCCTGGACGTCGGGCTTGTCTGGTAGCTCCTGCAGCACCCGGCCGGTCTGGGAGAACAGTTAGTTCACCCCTATGAACTCCCCTGTGGCAGCACAGAACATAAAACAAAATTATGAACACAGTCCAACATACGGGCAGCTTTCTGAGTTTCTCTCCCTCCTCAGCAGTTACCTGTGTACTCCCATATCCGGGTGTAACTGTCAACCAGCCTCCTCCCGTACAGGCTTTGGGCCAGCTGGTTAACAGAGTCACCAGGTCCTGGCTGTCCTCCCTCTCCACCGAGGCACGCCGCGGTCTTTGTTCCACCTCGAACTGCCCAGTGTACGTGAATAGTCACGTGATATTCGTTTTCAGGCGTTTTAGTCTGGACGGAGATCATTTCTAAAACGATGCTGAAACGCCGTGTGGACGGAGATCGTTTTAGTTTGTTAAAACGTATTAGTGTGGATGTAGACTCAGGGAGCCGCAACAGAGGGGCTGTAGAGCCACATGCGGTTCCGGAGCCGACCCCTTCTGTGGGGGGGGGGTTCTGCTCCTGTGCTTCTGGTGGGATGCAGAAGGTCAGCGGCTCGATCCCCGCCAACGGCAAAGTAGAGCTTCAAGGTAAAGATGTTAAAAAGGTACAAAACAGTGGGGATGGTCAGCAAATAAAACAGTTAATAGTGATTTAATAGTAAAGAGTAACTACAGTAACTTAGTAGGTAGACTTTTGTTTGTATGAATGTTAATGTAATGTTTCACATCTGTCCTCCTCCAGGTCTGTCCTCTCTCCTGTGAGAAAAGAAATACGATGTGGTGTCATTTTCTTAAACTGTCCCGTTATACTACTCATTCAGTATTTGTATCAAGAGTCTCA